>NC_138204.1:42811294-43231294 GCF_964194415.1 Vipera berus
ACAACTTTAATGTTGCAAATTTTTTTACAACATTTGCAAAATTTCAGTTTCACAGAGGTTTTTGCAGGCTATAGATTTTGGACACATTCTGAAAGTTTGCCTGTTTGAGATACCTTCAAAAATTGTTGCCTATGATCCACCATCTCATCCAGTTAAAGATTATAGGAATGAGACTTTCAATAGCATACAGATTGACTTGTGAATCATAATCCAATAGTTCAGTGAAGAAGGCATCAAATCTTAAGGATTTTGCAAACCCACACATACCAAGAAACCTTGATCAAAGGCAAACTAAGCCAATAAATATAATTGCTGAGCTCATTGTATCCGCATATGTCTTGTATAATTTGCTTTTGACCTCCTGGATCCAAAATATTTTATAGGTAAATCACATTTTAGGGCTGTCAAGCATGGGCTGCCACTAATGGGCTGCTGAAGTCCAAAACTCAACTAGGTGGCAGCAAAAGAAACTGATTTTTTGCCATCCACATCTGATATTTCTGGCTTTTATATATTTTATTTATATTGGATTAATGGTTTCAAGAATACGAGCTCTTAAATAATCAAGGTGATTAACCAGGGCAGAATCTGGTTCTGTGAAAATGTACATTTAATTTAATTTAATTTAATAATTTGATTTCTATACCGCCCTTCTCCCGAAGGACTCAGGGCGGTGAACAGGGCAATACACAATAAAAAACAGATACAAAAATTAAAAAACCATTAAAAACCATGCCTCTGAGTTTAGTTGATACTCACATGCAATGTATATGCCTGCTTCCAATTGAGCCACCAGTGTCAGTAACTTTACATCTCTCTTTTTTCAACTACTGTCAGCCTCTACTAAACATTGCTTGCAAGGTTCATAAAGACTGTCATTCACAGTAGCGTAGCTACATAAACACCGATTTGTATACTCAAAGTGGTAGTGACTTCAGAGTGGAAATACCCCAAACAGTAAATCTATTATACTTCCTTTCCTATTGAAAGATACTGCCATTTCTTTTAGACTTTGCTTACTCTAAATAAACTACAGCTGGAAGAGAGTTTCTCTTTTGAATGATGGAATTGAAAAGACACTTTCTCCCCTTAATCCTAGTTAATATTACTTTTCTTACTCTGCCAGACTATCCAATTATATCTAATGGTTATTTACAAGTACTAGCAGATTCAAGTGTTCAATTCCTCAGCCACTTTTCTCTTTTTAAAGAAAGTATGTGCAACATTTATATCAAATGCTTTTGTAATCTAAAACTTTTTCAAGTTAATTGAAAAGACTGCATTTAACATGCAACAGTCTTTTTAATATGAACTTCATAAATATGTGTCAACAAAGTGGTGTTCAGGTTGGTTTCTTTTTTAAGATTAGTTGTAGTTCTGATCCTTGATGTAAATATGAGTAGAGATTCTTTCTGTGGTTCACACTGAGGGAAGCTAAATATTCAGGAATCCTTTCTACCTGTGCTTACAGTTATGTGAACAAAGTGTTTGCCTTGCTTTGGATATTCAAAATTTGTAGCATGTGCATCACCAAATGTTATCATAAAACAATATATAACAGGAGTCTGCTACAGAACAGTTATTGAGTCTGAGTTTAAGAATGCACAGATATAAGCTGGAGGCTACTTAGCTCAGTAACTGTGAAAAGAATTTTAGAATTGTAACTGATCACAAAGTGAAGATCAGTGGTATGGCATATTTACTGAAAAGGCAATTGTATTTCTAGATTGCTGTATATGTGTTGAGATAAAAGCAGAATAAATTATCATCTGTTGGGGATGCTTTAATTTGGTGCTTATGAGGGAGGTTAAATTTGATGGCCTGAATGGTCTCTTCCAATACGATATACGAGAAAATGGAAAAATTGAGAAAATGATCCAATATTTATTTTATTTTATTTATTTATTTTAATTCCATTTATATCCCGCCCTTCTCCAAAGACTCAGGGCGGCTTACAAGCTTAGCAGTAGCCTTCATTCTATGTATATGCCTGCTTATTAGGGCTTTCACACACACCCCAAGCGGCATTATTACAAAGTCAGCTTAATTGCCCCCAACAATCTGGGTCCTCATTTTACCTACCTTGGAAGGATGGAAGGCTGAGTCAACTTTGAGCCTGGTGGGATGCGAACCTGCACTAATTGCAGGCAGCTGGTGTTACTTAAGGAGGCATTAGCCCACTGCTCCACCAAGGCTCTTGTAATTTTGTAACTAAATGCTCTTGTTTCCAAACAGCTGAAACAATTACAACAAAACAACAAAATTTCAGTCATGGTTTTATGCATTTTTTAAGGAAGGTAAAAAGAACTTATGAAGTTAACTTGCTTATTAAATGTTTTTGGGTTTTAATAGTATCTTATGACTGTGTTTCTGTAGCAGCTGCAATGCTCAGGGCTTCCAGGAATTATGCACAAACCAGTATTAAGAGGAAGAGGCCTCTACTTCTGATGCCTCATGTCAGCTTCCAATCTAATATGAGCTAGAACAAAGTACACTTGTTATATTGCAATATTCATGTTGGGAATGGATGGCAGGTAACTCTTTATATTTTTATTTTTTAGTGTCTACATAGAACTAGTCAAAGGACTAACTAACACGATTTGACCATGCTATGAATGATGACATCCAAAATTGACTGGGAATCGTGCCAATCATAGCATAATGTGGGAAGGAAGACTTAGATGATAGAGACACATTGTACATGGTAAAGAAGACTTGGTGGCAAGGACAGCCATGCATCTGGACCCAGATGGCCAGTGACCCCATGGCAGACCCAAGAAAAGGTGGATGGATCACATCAGGGAGGACATGAAGTACATGGGCATTGCCCCTGAAGATGCCCTGGACTGACCCAAATGGAGACAGCTTTTCTGACAAGTGGACCTAGCCATAACATGGAAATAATGCTAGGAAGAAGATAGAATTGGTCAAAGCTTTACACTGCATTTGGTGAAAAGTCAGTTAAATTACTGTGACTAGCTTTCTTCCTTGATAGCAGGAGCCTGAATCAATCTTCTTCAAAAGCTTAATCACAACAAAGATATGGTAAGATGGATAATGCTAATCTTCTTAAGGGAAGAATACAAAATAAGTAGCATTTTTAAACCCTAATTTGTGTGTGTTGTATAAGAAATTAACATTCTCCAGTGGCTAGCCAAAAAATGGAATGCAATAGAAAATTATTTTTATTGCTCTTATAGTATAAGCCAGGGGTGTCAAACTCAATTTCATTGAGGGCTGCATCAGCATTGCGGTTGCCCTCAGGGGGCTGGGTGGGTATGGCCAGGGTGGGCGTGGCCTACTGGGTGGGCGTGGCCAGCTCTACATTGTTTGCATCAAGGGTGCTTATGGGGGCCCGGGCAGGAGTGGGACAGATCTGAGGGTCTCTGGCAGAAGGATGGTCTCTGGGCCAGGGCCAAGGCAGTTGGGGCCGTTCCCTCACTGTTTCCAGGATGGCTTCGCGGGCCACATGAAACTACTTCGTGGGCCGGATCCGGCCCCCGGGCCTTGTGTTTGACATGTCTGGTATAAGCTATATACACCATGAGAAATATATGTTTCCATTCTTTGGACAAGAGATTTACCCCCAGATGGTGTTTCTGTAAGCATTCTACATAGATCTTATAATCCATGACTGAGAATCTATTATGCCACACTGATGTTAGCAAACATTTAATCTCTATCTTATACAATTAAATATTATAAACATTACACTTTTTTACATAAAAAATAAGAAACACATAATGATCCATTTTGGATTTGTTGGTTGTGACTTTTTCCTGGAATGAGTAACAGTCATACATTTTTAAATCTGGATGTCCCACAAACTTTAAAGTTACATGTCCCATCAAGATGATAATTTAACACCAGTTCAATGCAGACACAGTTCTCTTTTGTTCTATCAACGTTAACTCTTATTTGCTTAATTATAACTTCTTAGAGACTATCCAGTGATATAAGATTGCAAGCAAGGGGTATGAGGTATGACATGCTTAATTAAGGTATGAAATGGGTCACACCTCAAATAGAAGTCTTTGTACAGAATAAGACAACCATGAGAGAAGGAAGAGTTAATAGACACAAAATCTTGATCATTGTTTTATAAATGTGTTTGGGCTATCATTACAAAATAGCAAGACAGCATCAAAGCCAATCAGAGGATTCACTCTACAGAATTTTTGAGGGATGGTTTACTCTGATTATTCTTTTTTGGCCAGGTGGAAGAATAAAGAATTGCATAGATATGCATTTCCTACTATTCCTCAGATAAGGATAAGCAAGAAGCTTTGGAGTACAAAGTCGACAGTGCCTGACTGTTGATGATATGGCCAGTCTTACAAGAACTTCAGTTAAAATAATTAGATACCTGAGTTGGTTGACCAAATACGTCCAGGATAGTATAGTTAAGGAAGTCTTGATGCCTAATTTGGGTAATCTCCCTTGTTTCTGTATTTGAGAATTTGCTGTTAGGGTTAACTGATGATACATATAGTTTAGAGTTGGAATCCAGACATTCATTTATCTGACTATGCCTTTCCTGATTTGCATAATCTATAAAGCTAGCATATCTGGACTGCAAAAATCCACATGATCAATCGCTGCAAAAAAAACCCCTTCAATTTTCTGTTACCGCTTTTCTGAATCTAGTGGTTGTTTGCATTTTTGCATTCCAAGTAGAGTAGCCAATAACCTCAAGAAGTTTTAAACAAATGCCTGCTGACCCTAATGACCTGTGCCTTGGATTTATTACTTATTTGAGATGAAGGACTATGAAGGATAGATATTGTGGAGTATAAAGATCTGAACAACCATTGGATAGCAGTAAAGAGATGAAGAAAATTCTAATCTTTTGCCCCTTTCTAGGCAATCAAATGGATCTTTTGCAGTCTAAGAGTAATAGCCCTATGAAAGCTAGACATGTTGTGTTGCCGTGGAAGGAACTGTAGCTCACAGGCTTCTATATAAAGTATGTTAACGAATGTGGCTCCTTTGTGCTCTCTTTATTACACCACTATGTTTGTGTACAGTTGTTTAGAAAATAACTAGAAATGGGTTTCTTTTCCTTCCTCCATACTTTTTCTACAGATGGAACTCATTCTCAGTGTACCTGATGCCATGAATGAATGAATGAACCTTTATGATCAAAGTACAACATGTATACATTGAGATTGGCTGAGCCTCCCTTCGTGCCCCCCCCACTACAACTCACAGTGACAACAAAACCACCATCTTGTTACTCTATGTGAGCTAATGCACAGCACACCGGCCTTGCAAGTCAATCATACATAAAGTTATTTCCCGTTCAAGAGCCTGACAGCCCATGGATAGAAGCTGTTCTTCAGCCTGTTGGTACGGCTGGCTATACTTCTGTATCTCCTACCCGATGGTAGGAGAGCAAAGAAGTACTGACCAGGGTGTGAGGCATCCCTGAGAATTTTTCTCACTCTTCCAAGGCAGCGAGCCCTGGCGATGTCATCCAGTGGTGTCAGGGGACAGCCCATAATGTTTTGTGCTGTGCTCACCACCCTCTGTAATATCTTCCTATCTGTGGCTGTCAGGCCAGCATACCAAACCACAATACAGTGCGAGAGGATGCTCTCTATAGTAGACCAGTAAAAGAAGGTCATTAGCCGTTGTTCTACGCTGTTCTTCCACAAGACCCTGAGGAAGTGGAGTCTCTGTTGGGCCTTTCTGGCCACCTGCTCTGGCTGAGAAACAGTTGACTGAGGTGCTTTTTGTAAGAACCAAACACACAAATAATATATTTTCAATATATATTTTTAAATTTCACATGGTGAGCAGCCTGGGAGAAATGCGAATTCTTCTTCAAGAGTGTTGCGAATAATATGAAGGTGGAATATCTATTGGGGCGGCAATGCTCATTATTCAAGTACATGTCCTCCTTTGCCTTGAATGCCTAGAGGAGGCATTCAAAATCAGATACGTGATATATGTTTTGAAGTACAATTTCCACTGCACTTTCTCATAGGATATGCTGGTAGATGCTCAGAATATCTCTAGATATCTCTGGATATCTCAGAATATCAGAATTGGAATGGACCTTCCAACCCCCTGTATGAACAGGAGAGCCTATACCATTTCAGACAAATGGTTGTCCAGTCTCTTCTTGAAAGCCTCCAGTGATGGGGCACCCACACCTCCCAGAGGCAAGCTGTTCCACTGGTTAATTGTTCTTACTGTTAGGAAATTTCTCCTTGGTTCTACGTTGAATCTCTCCTTGATTAGTTTCTATCCATTGTTTCTTGTCCTGCCTTCAGGTGCTTTGGAAAATAGGTTGACCCCCATCTTCTTTGTGGCAGCCTCTCAACTATTGGAACATTGCTATCATGTCACTCCTAGTCCTTCTTTTCACTAGACCAGACATATCCTATTCCTGAATTGTTTTGCTTAATTGTTTTGAATTGAATTGTGGGAGAAAAGTGAAGTCCCATAAATCCAGAGGTCACAAAAGTTCCCTCTCCCCATTGAATTTTTAATGTCTCCATTTAGAAGCATGCAACAACAGGTAAGGTAAAAGATCCGGAGCATCATTGCCACCAACTGAAGTATACAATAGTTGCTGGATGGGGTGTCTTGCATCATATACAGTAAGTAATCTCCTTTCTTGTGACATTTCTTCTTGTTCCAGAGATACAGTAATCATAGGAATGGCAAACAAATTAAGAAAGGTGAAGTTAATATATATTTTCTGGGCATAGAGAAGGCTATAAACATTCCAGATATACCAGGAAGTAGCTAGAACTATGTATTTCCAATTTTTTTCATATCCAAAGCTAACAATAGAATGCAGCTATGTTGTTTTAGCTGGGATTCTAGCACCCCCTGCAGTTCTCTTTCATTCAGTAGTTTAGTCCTGTAGTTTTCTTGTGTATTAATGCTGTAATAACACAGTATTGAAGTGAGACAGATATAAAAGATGGGCAGATATACAATCAGGCTAAAACTGTCTGATTTTTCATTAGACAGGATTCTTAAATGTTAAACAAGTTCAGGTTGCCTTTTTAATTTATTTTTATGGCTTTTAAAATAATAACAAAAACACACAAACGGAACAAAACACAAAGATACATACATTATGAAAGGAAAAATATTCAGATTGCCTTAGAAATATTTGTTTTAATTCGTAGACTCTTTTCCTCTACCTTGCATTTTGTTTGAGATTTAGTCCTCTTTCTCTGCTGCAAGTACATCTTAAGGGTGGAAACACCATCAGAGTGCTACAATAAAAGAAAATTAGCTTTTGCTAATTATTCCCTTTGAGAATTCTCTCTTCCTGTTAAAGACACTTTCCTTTAACTTGATCTCTTCACATTTGGTGTTTGTGCCAGTTGAGATTTAGCACAGCATTGCCATATTGTATTTGCATAAGGCAATCTGAACCGATGGGAGGAGAGGGTCCTTTTTTTCCCTGCAGGTCAGTTCAAATCACAATACTTTTATTTTGTAATTTGCAGTTTCGAATATGGTGAGATTTGAATATATGCTGCTTTTTTCCCACTACCTGAACTCCAAGCTTTTTAATAGGACACAAATCTTCAAAGGTTTCATTGAACCTTGATGAACGTTCACATGAAGATCTTCCTGAAGTTGCTTTGTGAAGTAGCCCTGCCCAGTTTCTGCTTCTCAAAGTGATGTTCTTACATTGGTTTCCTTCTATTATTGTAAGCACCAAATCTGGAAGGTCTGGCAGATGAAAAATGTCTGTGCATGCACAGCGCACACCCAGGAATCTCTCAGACAATTAGTGGAACTACTGAAAGCCTTTTTCAGTAATGGGCAATTAGATGAGGCTTCCCAGCCATGTTGTTCAGGTAAATCTGTCTCCTTATCTGCCAGCCCTTCGAGGTAGTGCAGAGAAGAAGCATCAACCATGAATATCAACACTACCTTTATGGTAAGGTGATGATACCAGAATCTTGCAAGTCTGACAGTACAACTGTCCCCTATCACTTTTACAATAAAAAAACTACCTTCTGCTGATACCTTCTAAGATATTTGCCACTCCTTTATTCCTTCTGCGGACTCAGCTGACTCTTATTTTACTGTTGCCTAGTCTGCAGATCTCCTCATTCTCCTTCTCCTCCTCCTCCTCCTCCTCCTCCTCCTCCACCACCACCACCACTATCTGTAGTCTCTCAAGCACATTCTCAGAGACCAGGAAGAATGTATGCCATTTGCATGTTATAAAGATGTACCAAAGGTGAGACTTCCTTTTCCTGTTTCCAGCGGAGCAGTCAGAACATTCAGAATGCAGAACCCTTTGGCTGAAATTTCTTTCTGTTGGGGACCCTAAGGGGCCAGAACCCACCCTGAAGAGGTGGAATGAAGGAAGGAAATCCCAGGGACTTAGGAGAGATGGCGGTCTCCCTGAACGGTCCAGGAGAAGCTTTCCAGAAACCAACAGAAACCAACTCCATTGTCTAGTCATAGCTGAAAACAACGGAAGTCACAAGCTTTATATTAAGTGGATTTTAAACAGCATGCTTGAATCTCGGTAAGAATATTGATTTTTATCTATTCTACCTATTTTCCTGAAGAAGAAAGTCCCAAAAATAAGAGATCTCCGGAAAAAAAGGAGGGGGTTTCTACTCCCTCCTTTTGGCTACCAGAAGTGGCAAAACTTACCCTTTAGAGAGAGAAAAAAAGACTAGAAAGATCTGAAAAATGAGCAAACACTGCCACCTACTGGTGGGTGAGGATTTTTGTCTCTGAACTTCAAAGTTCTTAATAAGTACAGCTGTATAAATAAAGTGAGACTAACAAATATGTAGCAATGAATACTTTAGAAAAGGAAACATATGATAAGCGGCAACCATTTCAAAGGATAATGATTTTAAACTACAAAGAAATACAGAACAACTTTGAGAGTATGAATCAACTTATCTCCAACTTAATTTCACTCCAAGAAATTTCCCAGGAAAATACAGTAGAGATGACTGAATATAATTCTGAGGATAGAGACTTAAAGATGGAACCGTATAAAATAAAAAAATCATGATTTAATTCAAGTGGGAGATATTTCAATGTGTCCAAGCAACTTTTTAAGATAAGAAAAAGAATGAGGAAAAAATACTTTACAGAGAAACTAATGATGCAGCAAAATACACTGATTAAGAAAGGCAATGGCCAGAGAAAAAAGATTAAAATGGAAACCAAGAAAATAGATGATGGGACTTATCAGAGAGAATACTTTAAAAAGAAACATTTGTTTGCATAATGCTAAAGAAATAGAAAAACTTTGGAATATATTGCTCTTAGAGGGATGAATTTTTTTTAACTAATACAATATGTTTTTTTTTCTTTTTCCTTTCTGTAAAAAAAAGTTGAAATAGTCTAAACAAAGCAAATGCTTTAGTTATTTAAATGTGACGATAAGAAAAGCATTAAAAATGTGTTTTGAATTAGAGTTAAAGGATAAGATGATTAGATCTATTGAATGGAATGCTTAAAGTTTAAATAGATTAAATATATTCTCAGCTATGGTTAAAAAGAATAAGAAATTATTATCCTATATAAGCTAGAGAGTGATAGATTTTAGAGTTTATGGTTGTTAGTATATGATTGTTTATGATTGTTTTTTTTCCTATACCTTGTATTTAGCTCTGGGAAGTCGGGGGGGGGAGGGGGGGAGGGGTAGGGAGGGAGGGAGAGGGGAGGGGGAGGGGGGACTGTTAAAGATAAACTGTATGTTAAAACTTTTCAATAAAAAAAAAGAAATTGAGGAATAAATATATATTAAATTAGGAGGGATACATATTTTAAGTAGTATGTTATTTTTTGTATTTCAGTACTTTTGTCTTTTTTTCTTTTCTCTTTCTTCTTTTTCTCCTCTTTTTTTGTCTCTCTCCTCTTTTCTTTTCTCTTTCTACTTTGTTACCTATTGATTAAGAAATATAAAAGCATGAGAGGGCTTATATGGAAAAAATAGAATTAAATCTACCAATGTAAATGTAATTAATTGTTGAGAAAAGAAAGATACTTTGGGGAAAGGGGAAAGGGGAAATCAACTGAAATTAACATATGGAAATTAACATATATAGATTATAGAAATCAATTGTTAAAGATTGTCTTATAAATGTTACCCAGACAACATACTGTTTACAAATTACTGAATGATTTATGTTCTGTTAAAAAAAACAAAAAATATATACAAAAAAGATGTACCAAAGGTGAAATGCAGCTGCTTCTCTAGCCTGCCACCATTCAATTTTGCAGGAAAATTCATTATCAAGGTTCCAGCTGATGATCCCAACAAAGTAAGCACAGCTGAGACGTTAATGCAAAATTTTATTGAGCACACCATTTTGGCACAGATGAATAGAAAACCAGCTCTGGTTAACTGGTGCCAAAATCAGTATATTAAAGTATAGAATCTCCCTCCCCCCCCTTATTAGTACATGTCACGTTATCCAATAAGGGTCTCATACAATTGTTATGAGAGAGTGTTTCAGTTTTCAGTAAACAGTTCTGGGATGGCCTTGTTTCTCACAGCTTGGCAGGCCGATGTCCGAAGTCTGCATTCCATTCCCCTCCCCCAAGTCTGTAGACAAGCTAAGAAGCAGTAATGGACACAGCACTGCAAGCATTCTTTGCAACTTGACACTGACCACCAAACCCAACCTGAATGTTTTTAGTTAATTTGTTTTAAAAAAGCGAAAGTTGCCAGACTTGTTTTCCCTGCTTTTAAAAGTGTTATGCTTCTGAACTCTTGCCTCATCCCATCTTTGCCTCATTTCTACTTCCAGCCTCAAGCAAGTCAAATGTTTTGGGAGAATTGGAGACTAAAACTGATAGGTAGGAAAGTGCCTGTCTTTGCAGTCATAAGAATGCTTCCCCAATGCATATTTCTATATGACTGTGATTCTAAAAACATTTATGGGAAGCAGAAAAGTCAACTAAATGTCCTTTTATCCTACAAGATTTCAAAAGATCAAGGAATCCCTGGATAATTAGGTTCATGATGAATTTCCACCACTGACATAGATTTAAAGTGGAAATATGGAGAAAAGGCAATTACTGCAACCTAGATGAAAGGACATATGAGAGAAAGCAGGAGAAAAGAGATTTGAAGTTTAGTGGAAAGGTGTCCTAGTAAAAAAGGATATCGGTTTGCTAAGATAATCAAGACTGAGAAATAGGAGGGAATTTTCCTGGAATAAAAGCAAGATAACAGCATGCATTAGATGAGAGAGATTGGAAGAAAGATGAAGCTACATATAAATGGAACAGATGCAAAAGAATATTGGGCACATCTACTATTTCTATTAAACTGTTTCTATCTGCCATATTATTCTGTGGATGTATTCTGGTTTAATAATATTAAGCAGTCTTGTAATTTAGCAACACTAATAAACACCGTTCAGTGGATTATCAAGTTAGGAAATGTACGCGGATGTAGAATATCCCTCAACTTCTTTCTAAGTCACCCAGAGTCATGTGATTGTGAGCAGCTATGACAAATAAATAACCTTGACTTGCTCCTGCTGTTTTAGAACCACAACTTCCAAAATTCTTGCCTCACTATTATTTCTGATCTGCAAAAATCCATGCTACCACTAATTGGCCACAACTAGTACAGAAAAAAAATATTTGCTACTATCTAGTGGTGATATAGCTCTTAACAATTATGTGGGTTTTTTGCAATCTAGATATGGTAAGTGAAACCTGGATCTTATTTCCCAATTCATTTAAAAGTTACCAAGTGGAGAAAAATTGTATTAAGAATTGGTGCATCAGCCCTTCAACCAAATTCCAAGCTTTATGTTGCACATTATTTAACCAAATTCATTTTATGGGGCAGGCAACACATAGGTTCAGCAAATGACAGAATTAAGCTATACAGCTCCCCAATACAAGGTTAGGTTAGGAAAAGCAGAAGTCACTTGTCTTTTCTGTCAAAATGACGCATACTATTTTATTTTCTTCAGTCCACTATATAAAGAAGGACCGTACAAACCTTATCTTTGAAAGAACACCTTTGTGATTATGATTAATCATTAAATGCATTTCTAAGTTCAGATCATGAAGCAGGAAGAGATATATGAGAGATTTTAGTTCATCTCATGTATGTAGCTGGTTATTCACATTCAGTTTGTGCTACAATGGTGACATTAAAATTGTACAACTAACTAATAATTTGTGAGAAAGGAAAATGTTTTAAAATGTTACTCTTATTGTAAGAAATAATAGCAACACCAACAGCCACAAGAGGGCATGTTACACCATGTAATCCTTATTCTAAAATTATTTGATGGCATATAATCAATTAACTTTTAAAAATGTTGAAAGGAGAGCCTGGATCCTAAAAATGTAAATAAATATTTCTTATTTCTATTTCAGAGGACCATGATAAATATTCATTTGAAATTGACTTCTCAAAAGTTTTGATTCCCCCCCCATCAGATGTATTTTGCCTGAATTTTGCTAATAAATGTCAGTTTGTCCCAAGTTACTCTCCCCTGAAACTGATTAATCCAGAAATCTCAATATCTCAAGTCAACCCTATTTTGCCAGCCAGAGCTGAAGAATTATCGTCCTGCAGTTATTTATAAAATTAATAAATGTAGGATATAAATAAATAACTGTTGCACGAGGCCAGGATAAAGCAAAAACAAAAACAAAAACTAGCCAATCACTATGATTGTTCAACATATCAAATCCTTCCAGATAGACACCTGTGAGTGCTACTTATTCAAAAGATCATACAGATATTCCATCCTTCATCTGCAATGTATTTTTACTAAGGGAATGGAATAAATGATGGAAAGACAGAGGAGAATTATAAATGAGAGATGAGCTGGCCCAATACCCAAGCTATAAAGTTCTGTGAATAAAAAAGAGGAATTTTACAAAAATGAAATAAAAAACTCAATCCTAAACAAAGGACATCCACCTCACCAACCCTTTTTAAAGAGAGACCACTTTAAGCAGCGATCGTCACAAGCATTTTGTGTTATTTGCATTATAAGTGAGAAGGTTGTTTTGATTTGGTAATTACACTGTGTATTATATTTTTTTCTAGGTCACTTTATACCCATTATTCCACTGTAGTTTCTACTATGCTACAATATTTTGCCTATAGGGATCGTGTAGGCCAGTTTTCAGTTAGGGATTGCCAACCATTTTTATTCTGATTTTGTTTTATAGAAGCATGCATACTTAATGCCCACATGCACTTTAATGTACGCAAACCAGCATAATGCATTTAATGAGCAACAGTTGATTTTTCTACATCCAGGTTTCATATTTTGATAGTTTGCATTATCTCAATTTAAAATTCTATCTGTGCCTTCAGTGGCTATAGCATGTCAAGTGTATGATTCAGGGATATTATAATGAATTGCCTCTAACTTTTAAAATACAGGCAAATATCTCTGTTTTTCCCTTCCACATCATTCCATAAGTGACATAGTTCAGGGCTTTTCAACCAGTGGTACAGGTACCACCTGTGGTACATTGGCACCTGGCAGGTGGTACGCAACCATCCTAGAAAGGTCGTAGCGGGAGAGGGGAATGAACTGAACCGGTGGCAGCACCGCACAAGCCTAAGTGAGAGATGGATGGAGCTGCATGGCTGTCAGGGCTCAGCAAAAGCACCAGGATCAGCACTTCTTCAGGGCTGTCAGGGCTCAGCAGAAGCGCCAGGATCAGCGCCAGGCTCCAGCTGGAAAGCAGCACTGATCCCGGTGCTTCTGAGCCCAGAAGAAACACCGATCAGCAGGAATGTTGCAGCATCTCCAGGGTCTTATGATTTACATTCACATGCTTGGAAACTGATTCATATTTATGATGGTCACAGTGTCTCAGGGTCATGTGAAGTGATCAAAACCTGCTGCAACCACCAAGCAGATGGGGGGGAATAAAAACCAAACACCCACACCCCACCCCCACTGCCAATCCTCAACAGAAATGCTCACAACAATGAAAACCTCGGACAGGAGGAAGAGCGCTGCCGGGTGGGCAGGCAGGTGTCTTGCTCGGCTGTGGTTTGGGGGGCACTTTTTCAGTGCCATTATAACTTTGAACAGTCACTAAGCAAACTGTTGTAAGTCAAGGACTACCTGTACTTCATCACTTTTTTCCTTTTTTTTTTTTTTGGTCATCAAGTTTTTGACACCTTGCTAGGCGACTGGTGGTACTCGGATGTTGCCATATCCTAAAAATGTTACAATGGATGAAAAGGTTGAAAAGCCCTGACATAGTTGACCCTGTAATTCTAATATTACAAAGAGTTGGCTGATCTGCATCCATAGGTGGCTAGTCCTGAATCCTCTCAAAGAAAGTCTAAGAAACGGCCCTCTTTTCTTTTTTTCTTTTCTTTTCTTTTCTTTTCATTTCTTTTCTTTTCTTTTCTTCTCTTTTCTTTTCTTTTCTTTTCTCCAAACATTATCATGCAGTATCTGAAAACCAAGAATAGGGCACTGTTTGCCTTTCAAATAGCTGTACATTAGCAGTATTATTTGCTTTTCAGCTGCTTGCATCAAGATCTGCTGCTTGTAACTACAAGATACTTGTCAATATCTGGTGGTTTAAATTAAAAAATGCCAATTTATAATATGTAGAATATACTCAGTGAAAACAACCCATTTCTTAAAAATTAAAGTTAAATTAAACATCTATCTCTGTAGCAATGGCCTGTTTTTGCCAGTCAAGACTGTTGATGGATAGAAAATCTGATTCATAAATCTAGTGCATGCCTTGATGTGACATCCATAAATGGGTGGAATAAATTGCAATCAGTGGTCTGCACAACAGCAAGTATGAAAAGCTAGGCTGTGTAGTAAATTATGAAGCTTATGGTTTAATGATTTTTATTGCTGTTTTGTTGTGATGCTGTTTATTATAGCTAAGTACTTTGGAGAGCAGTCAATAAAATCAACCAGGTCAATGGAGCTCTGACATCATCTAAATGTTCTAATCAATAATTAAGAAATTTGGTTTCCTATAAAAAAAACTTTGGCTATCTGTATCACTAACCTTTTGTGAGCATATTTTCACTAAACTTGATCCCTTTGGTTTTTTTATTCTCTTAGTAGCAGCTGGGTTTTTGTTTTTTTTCTTTTTCATGTTTACCTTGCTTTTCCTAACTCCACTTTTCTCTTCCCAGCTGTTGGTTTTCTCCCCAACTATTGGACACAGAATTGCTGACCAAAACTTTCAGGTGGTTTACAAAAATTGCCTATAAGATTTTCATAGTTGCATTAATATATATCTGGTAGTCCTTTGGGTTTGAAGAAGACACATTGTTGAGAAGTTCAACTGTGTATAAATAGATAACCTTTATTGTCATTTTTTTTTACTGTGAGCACAGTTGCTTGCTCTCAAAATGTACACATAGATAACACACATTTAAACATACCATATTCAACATATGTATAGACCTACACCCTTACATATAAGTAACATATAAATATTAATCACATAATTAATTAATCACATATACAAAAAGTGCAGAGTCTAGCACAACTGGGGCCCTGAAAGTCTATTGTTGTAGTAACTATTGGTGTTATTATATGTTGCCATGCATGGTTTTCTATCAGTTTTTTATGGCATCTGTCTTCCAAGGTGGTAGAGGCTTCTTACCATTGGGCTTACCAGTGGGTTCTGTCAGCAGGTACATCTTCTAGTTCCCTTGGCTAGATAATCCAATGCCATAGGGGTTCTTTCATAGTTTCTTTTGTGGTTGACCTCAAGGTGTCTTCCCAGACTCCAGTACAATATAGAGCAGCAAAGTGTCCAACAGTCATCCATTGTGATGACATGTCCCACCAATCTCATCAGGACTTTAATAATCAAGGATTTAATGCTAGTGCAACCCAAGACCTCCAGTTTGAGATACCATCATGCCAATGAATGCTGAGGATGAAGTGGAGAGTTCACATGTGAAATTTCTCTACTTGTTTGATGTGCCTTCAATGCAGAGTCTAGGAGACACATCCATATAGGAGAGAAGGAATAACCAAGGCTCAGTAGGCTTTCAGTTTTGTGGAGATACAAATGTTGTATTGATTGAGCACTCTAGTATACCAGTGCCCCAGAGTCTGGTTGACCTTCCTTATCAATTTCTATACCCATTGTCTGATATGATGCTTCCAGGGATTTAAAGCTGTTTATATTTGTCAGCTGGGTGTCATGAACAGTGATTTTTTGTTCTACAGGCTTGGTATTTGGCATGGTCTGGTAAAGTAATTCAATCTTGTTCAGGCTGATAGTCAGGCAGAAGAGCATAACAATCTTCTGGTTTTATAGTTTTCATCAAACCATTCTTGATGAGCCCAGGTTTTCAGTCTGAGTACAGTTGTTGCAGTCTGCTTAATATATTTAAACTGCATGCTGTCAATGCTGCTAACATCAGGTGTTCTTGCTTTGACAGCATATGGAGATGCAGCCATTTTCTTTCTTATGTTTCACTCTTAGAATTAGAGTTGGAATTAGATGATACTGGGGGGGGGAGGAGGAATGTGTATGGGAGTTAGTTAGACATAACAATATTGTAATAGTGTGAGAACCAAGGTTTTCTGAAATAAGAGATGATAAGAAATGGTGGGTTGGAGAACAGGAGGGAAAGCCTGCATTTCAAACTAATTGGAAAATGTGATTTATGACTGTTAATTAGAGGAGGGAATTGTGCTTGATACTATGTGCTCAGGGGAGGGGAATTCAGATTTTGGCTTTGCTATGTAAGTGCTGATGCTATGCTACTCCAATAAAGATTCTTTAAGGTAAACAATGCCTCAAAGTTCTTTGAAGAGTTTCATTTGTCGGAACCATGACACATGCACTTTTCAGAACAGATTCCTATCAGCCATAAATTGCCAGAAAGTTTTTCATTAAGTTCATCTTGGTAGCATTGGATGTTGTCTGGGTTTTGTAGTCTGCTGATTTTGAATGACTTCCTGATAGTCATTGGTTACTTACAATGTAAAGGGGCTATGTAGGTTGAGGACCAGCTGGACCATCCTGTGATCTATTCAGCACCAAGCACCTTGCATGGCATGACTGATGGTGACATCTTTAAGATAGCACTATGACGTAGCCTAGTAGATGCCAGTATTTGCACCTAGAATGCATTCAGGTAGTTTTGTATTTGTATGTGTTAGTGATGCCTGGTTGTGCTTAGCACAGTTTCTCAGAAGCAGCAGTCTGTTGCTATTTAGTTTTCCTATTCCATAATTCTCAAGGACTCCATCTGTTGTAACTGTCTGTCTGTATATGGACAGACAATAGTGAAATATTTGGACTTGCAAAGAAGAAAGTACAACTTCATAATGCATTCATTTGTTCTAATAGGTAAAGTAGAGATGTCTTCAGCAGAGCAGTTTTGATTGCAAATCTACTCTCTGAGTCCTGTTGTCAGTCTGTGGCTTCCCTTTATTAAAGAAACGTACATCTTCTCATTGATTCTTATAATGAATCCTCATCTCCAGTCAGGTTTCACTGAATGTAACAATGTCAACATGATATGGTGAAATTTGGCTGCTATGAGTACAGTTTTTTCAAGTCTGGACACGTGTATATCCAGCAAGTTTTGGATGTTCCAGACTCCAAAAATGACTTTTCTTTCATTCGTGAGTCTTGATTTTCAACTGCTAAGGAGATGATCTGCTAGACATAGTTATCTTGCCAAATGTGGGCAGAGAATGTTTCATCTAACTTTTCTAACCACTTCCCTCATGCAGGAGTGAGCGGTGCTATCTTTGAAAGGCTGCCCAGTCACCTTGGATGCTCCCAGAATCTCTGCTGCCCTGGGTACTGAAACAAACATCCACTGGCTACCCATTTGCAGGTTTGTAACTACAACTGCCAGTGGCCATCTCCACTTATTCTTTCACTACTCCCCCATTGCCACAAGACTCAGAAAATTAGGTTTGGACTGAGATGATTTGCAGATGTTGTAGATGATGAATTGCCCAACAGAAACTTGTGAGTGATGAAGCTTTAAGTGGACCAGCCCTTGCACAGGGGCACTCCCACTTTCTCAGCAGATGAGACCTTAATGCAGTCGTGTAATGAACCATTACAGCTGAAGATCTCTCTGCTGCAGTGGCTGACCAGGATGTCACAGTGTCTTGTGCTCAGAGTGCTCCACTACACTTGCTAGGCCTGCCTTGACTGTTGGACTATTGATCAATCTACTATGCTCAACTAACCAGGGCCAGACTTTTATATAGACAAAACACCTATCTCACTGAGAGTCAGAGACCCATTGGCTCACCTGACTTGATCCATCTGCTGAGTGGTTTACCAGAGTGTGTCTGCTGCATATGTTACAGAGGTTGAGTTGATACAGGTGAATGGTAGGTGGGGACCAAAGGTGAACATGTAGCCCTAAGAAGGGCATAGTAGGCCTCTCCATCAGAGGTGCTACCCCTCCCTGGATACCCATACTCCGCAGTTGTTTATTTATATTTATAATTATTTTATTTATGCTTATTCTTATAGTTTAAATTTATAATTATTTCTAAAACAATATTAATACAATACTGGAAACAGCCAGTCTCAAATGGCTGGTGGGGAGTGACTCGGGTTCTGATTGCTTTTATTGCTTCAACAATTCATTACTAACCAAAGGGAAATTCTGACCTTTGCACTGAATATACAAGGCCAAAATTAAAATTGGCAGGTACCAAAAAAAAATGAGGAAAGGGCTTGTGATCTCCCATTTTGATCCTTCCCCCAGCCCGCATTGCTGGAATAGAATTAAAATCATATTTATCTGTCGGATAAATGGTAAGAGTCACAAAAGCCACTTTTTGTCATTTCAGAAAGTTGAATTGAATTGAATTGAATTAGGGATTTACATACTCATATAAAGAGAAAGAAAGCCACTGTAGGAGCACATCACAGTCATGCTTTTAAACCTGAATACAGATTTGTATTTCCAGTATTAAAAAAAATAGTATTGTTTTAGGAGTCACAGCATGTAAAAACTAGTTCCTAAAGAGTATGTTTGTTAAGAATTGGTAATTTCTTTTCTCTGCAGTTTAGTAATATGTAGATTAGAATAACAGATATTTTGAGCTTACTATTTCTTCAGAGTTCTTATTGTTTGAAATAAATATTACAAAGGAACAAAGAGGCATATTTTGTTAAGGTGGCTCAAACAAGCAAAATCCAGAATCTTCTACCTACCAAATATTTCTGGGAGCAAAAAACAGGAGTATAGGGTTCTTGTTTTTTAAAAATAATAATAACAATCTGAAACTGATATACACAAGCCTAGAAAAGAGCTGAAATGTATCAGTGACATGTGTCATAATCAGTTTAGTTCCATATAAAATGAATGCTAAGAGTCATTGGTATTTCTGACATGCAATGATTTATATGCAATTACTTATGCTTATGTTTAATAAGCAAAATGAAAAATTAATAATTAAATCTTATATAAATTTACTGAGAACAGTTAATAAGTCTTACTATTAGAACACTCATCTAAGAATATTAAGATTTCTAAGTATAATAGGAATTTGTTTTCAAAAACTGATTATTCTGAAAAGTATACACATACACATATACACTTTTTAAAGGTTTTGTGCTGAAATATGCTCATAACATATGAAATTAAGACAAGAAGCTATGCTCTGGTTTCCCAGACAAAGATTTCCTATGTTTCTTTGAAGCCTGGCCATGGAAGGTAGAGAGCGGGAGTGCATGTAATTTTGGAAAATCCAGGTTCTATTGCTTTTATTGCATAAGACCATCGCAAAACCTAAAGTATTTGTGGGTCTTCCTATTGAAAAGTGATAGAGATGTTCAATATATATATATATATATATATATATATATATATATATATATATATATATATATATATATATATATATATATATATATATATATATAATTCTAACTCTCTATATTCACAACACATACACATATGTATGTGCTTTTGTGTTTGTGTAAACTGACTAAACTGACTATTGATTAGCTCTTATTGATATATTAAGACTATTTGTCTGTCTAATTTAAAAGCTGAGTGACATGTACAAATTTCCTTCAACATATTAAATGAAGTTCTGGTTGCCATATAGCTGAAGTATAGGCAAAAAGTACAACTCTGTTTCACAGAGTGATTGATATCAACCATTGTAGAGATAGCTGTCCGTAGCAAGCCACAGTGATGCCAGAATGATCTGTTCCTCATGGTGTTATCATACAATAATTATGATTATGTACCATCTAATTTAAGTATATACATTATATCAGTTGCATCAGGATCTCAGGATGCATATGTCTTATTTTGCTACCCAGCAAAGCTTTTGGGTGTAAAGATTGTACTGCAAGGCACTAAAATTTGATTATACAGTATATGATAGATTTAAGATTTCAGGATATAAAGGATGCAATGTTCAGCTGTAACATTCTTACTGAGATCTTTTTCCTGAGTCTTGGAATTTAATTTGTGTAATTAAGGATAGAATTGTATTGATATTATTTATCATTGCTCTGCCTGACATGAAAGTATTCTCTCTTTTCTTTCTTTTATTTACTTGCTGTAAATGTTGCATAAAACAGTTGGTAGGGTATGTGGGATTAAGTGAAATATAAAACATCACAGCCACATGGTTCAGAAAGAAGCATTTAAAATAGTGGCTATTCTGAAGCTTTCTCTGTATCCTTTTTCGTGTCACCCACTAAAAAATAGATGGCTGGCTTCATAAATGTCAGAAACTGATGAAATATTATTTAAAAGGCGCATATACTAATTTTCTCCCTTCAAACTATCATATCTCTCTCCCCCCCCTCTCTCTTTCTCTCTAGATAATCTAACATATTTTCAAAGAATTGCAGTTCCTTTGCTCTAGTTTGCTTGAGAAACTTTGGTTTCTCAAGATTTATTTATTTATTTATTTATTTATTTATTTATTTATTTATTTATTTATTTATTTATTTATTCGGTTTATAGGACTCAGGGCGGTTTACAAGGCAAAATTTAAAAACAATACAATATAAAATTAAAATAAAATTAAATTAAATTAAGTCTAGCCGCAAAAAAATTAAAATCACAATTTAAAAACATTAAACCCCTCAGTCCAGACCAGATAGCTCAAAGAGCCAGGTTTTTAGGTCCCAGCAAAATGAACGAAGGTCGGGGGCAGTCCGGAGTGATTTAGAATCATTGAAGATGTTGCATGAGGCAATTTTGGTCTCACTAGATGTATGAGATTTCAAATGCCATCAAATTTCAGACAGCAAAAGGAAGGGCGAGAGGCCCTGAGAGTAATAGTTCAACTGTGCTAGAGGAGGTTGACTTACAACTACCCCCTAAAGCAAACAGGAAAGAAATTCTATGCAGGACTGGAGAATTTACTCACTACATTTAAGTATAAGAGAGGTGGAGGAAATAGCTTGTAAATATTGGCTCTCCAGAAATTCAAAACATCTCCAAAGGGACTGCAATTATGTGATCACTTTTACTAAAATGCTTCAAAAATCAGTTCCCTTATGATATTTAAAAGGTAAATATAGCCATCACTGAGGGCAGAAACATCATAATTACTTCCATGAGAATGCCAAAAATGTAAGTGCACTTCAAAAGTACTGAAATTCAAAATGCATTTCAAAAGTACAAAAGCATTTCATTTTATCTAATATAAAATGAGGATATAATCAGATACAATATATATTAATAGAACTCCTTTACACTTTTATAATGTGTGACCAATATCAATAAGCTATAACTACAGATTTGAAGGCAGCTATTTTTGAAGCCAGAAAAGGTGATTTTCACTTACACATATTTATATTTCACTAACACATACAGCAACATAATCTGTTGATTGTTTATTTACATCTTAAGCATGGTAATCTTCAGGATTTCAGATCTTTGTGTGAATTATCAATATTTAGCATGAACTACTTAAAATATAAACCAAAAGCAAAACAGGCAAACTACCTGTTTGTCATGCATGAATTTCAAGGCTTTCTTCTAATACTAGACACACTTTATTATAATATCTTCATATAGTAATATGAACCATATGTTATCCACCCCCAGTGATTTGTAAATTATGGCTCTTCCTTGGAAAAGTTCTGTTTTATAAAAGCTTTAACATACTATAACATCTGTTGCTCATTTGGTGCCATCCAGATGTGTTCGACTTCAAAATTCCCAGGAATAATATCTGTTGCACGACCAATTAGCTCATGCAATGACGACAGTTGCTCCGAAGCCGAAGTTGGGCGTCTTTTAGAATTTAGAAAGAGAGGATGGCTATTGTTCATCAAATGAGATAATTTCCTATATTTCAGGCAAAATTGTATGTTCATTGCCATTACTAATACAGTTCGATTTCAGCCTAGCAAGGTGACACATAGGAATATGGACCTATGAATTAAGTCTCTCATATGAATTAGGTTACTCCAAACTATATAGTTTTTCTTTAAGAATATAGTTTTGGAATTAAGGAAGAGAGAATAACCCCCACGCAGGGAGCAAGAGACACAACGAGACAATAGAATACACTCTGCTTTGTGCGTTAACACAAAAACAGTCACTTCAAGATGCATTTATATACAGCCAAAAGTGGCCCTTTTGTTTCCGAAGCAACAGGAAGTGAACCATTCCTAATCAGCAGTGGTTCTTGGCCTTCCAAAAGATACTTATCTCTCTCTCCCAGGCTACCAACTGTAGCTTCCGGAGTCAGAGAGATTCATTTCTTTCACACACATATCTCAGCCCCCCACATGTGAAGAGTGTTCAACTGGTGATTATTTTTGGAACAATTTACATTTTATATTTAAACTGAGTTTGAAATGTTTTAAAACATATTTACTAGAAAGGTGGAGGAAGGAGAGGGAAATAAAAACAGGCATAAACAAGAAGAATCTAGTTATTATTTCAGTTTTTTTAGAACTCCTTATGGGGACAAGAGAGGGTGCCAAAGCTATTGTAAGAAGAAGAGAAGACACTTGACTTAACCTTACAAAAAATGATTCAATCTGATTATACTGATAAAATCAGTTTGCATTCTAAAAGCAAATTTACATGTTGCTAGTTGTTACTGGAAAATCCTTTTTGCTATAGGGAATTCCCCAAAGAGAATTTTTAAAAACAGTATACTCCTACAGTCCAACTTTCCATTCTAAGTGCTCTTGTGCTGCTGTGCTATAACCTCGGGAACTAATGAAATCTATGTGCAGTTGCTCATTTTAGGACTCATGAAAATGCAGATTGCAAATTCTCATTTAACTATCGCATCAGAGCATCACCTTACTCAGCCTGGCCAATTGATCATCCTGGACAGGAACAATGTATGTGTTTTCTGCTCCAGATCTATCTTCCCTAACAAGCAAAAATTGTCTGAGATTTGAGGTGTTCTGTATCCTTTGGTTATTCTTTTGTTCTAATTTCTATTTTGCTCTCTGAGCTTGCTTCCTGGCCTGACTTGCTTTTTTGTACTGGCTTACAATAGCAGGATTTCAACAGTCCCTCAGGGTTTCCTAGTTAAGTTGTTCACTTTTCTAGTAGTGGATCCAGTTTCATAAATCTGGATACATCCTTCTGGGAACGTCCTTCTTATAAATATTCAGTATTCATAATACATTCATACAGAGCTAATTGTGATGGCCTTTGAAAATCCATCTTATTTTTTATGTACCTGAAAGTGATTATTTGAGGGTGGGGGGTTAGACAATTGTCTTGGGGTCCCCATCATCAGAGAATTGTGAGAATCCAAAAAGGGATTTCTTGATCACCACTTTCAAATTTTAAAATCCCCTGTTCAAAGACCAGCAAGCCTTTTACGCAGCCCTTTTATTGATAGATAGTGGGATATACTTTAAATAAATGAATAACAAGCAAGGTTTCTTAAAGTTTATTTATTTATTTATTATTATTTATTATTATTATTTTATTTGTATACCGCCCTTCTCCCAAAGGACTCAGGGCGGTGAACAGGGCAATACATGTTAAAAGACAAGAATACAAAAATTAAAAGAGATTAAATAAGATGCCCAAGAACTATAACAATAAGTTAAATAGATAAAAAGCAATAAAAACCCAAACCCATCGCCCATCAGGCCAGGCCAGCTTGTTTGAACAGGTAAGTCTTTAGGTCGCGCCGGAAGGAGCGAAGGTCAGGCGCCATCCGGAGCTCAACCAGAAGATGGTTCCATAAATCTGGGGCGCCCACAGAGAACGCCCTCCCCCTGGGGGCCACCAGTTGACATTCTTTGACCGGTGGCACCCTGAGGAGGCCCTCTCTGTGGGAGCGCACTGGACGGAGGGAAGTTGATGCCGGCTGCAGGTGCTCCCTGAGGTATTCCGGACCCATGCCATGAAGGGCTTTGTAGGTCATTACCAGCACCTTGAATCTCACACGGAAGACAACTGGGAGCCAATGCAGCTCACAGAGCAGGGGTGTAACATGGGAGTATCGGGAAACTCCCAACACAACTCTCGCGGCTGCATTCTGTACCAGTTGGAGCCTCCGAGTGGTCCTCAAGGGCAGCCCCATGTAGAGAGCGTTCCAGTAGTCCAAACGAGAGGTCACGAGCGCATGGGTGACCGTACGCAAGGCATCTCGGTCTAGATAGGGCCGCAACTGGTGCACCAGGCGAACCTGGGTGAAGGCCCCCCTAGTCACATTTACTATATGGTCTGTGAATCTAGGAGGACTCCCAAGTTGTGAGCCCTATCTACGGAGGGTAATAACTCACCCCCCATAGAAAGAGATGGAATATTCTGAATATCCCGAGATGCCGGTACGCACAGCCACTCAGTCTTGTCAGGGTTGAGTCGAAGCCTGTTCCTCCCCATCCAGACCCGGACCGCCTCCAGGCAACGGGACATCACGTCGAGGGCATCACTGGGGTGGTTTGGGGTCGAAATGAAAAGCTGGGTATCATCAGCATACTGATGATACCCAACTCCAAAACCACGAATGATCTCACCCAGCAGCTTCATATAGATGTTGAACAGGAGAGGCGAGAGGACCGACCCCTGAGGAACTCCACAAGTGAGAGGCCTCGAGGTCGACCTCTGTCCCCCTGCCAACACCCACTGCGAACGTCCCAGGAGATAGGAGGAGAACCACTGAAGAACCGTGCCTCCCTGAGGGCGAACAGAGCCGTACTAGGGTAACTGAGGTGCATGATGATAATTAAATAAATCCAGCAAAAAGCAGACCCAGAGTCTGCAATAGAATAGTATAAGCGGTCCGTATGCCAGAGTGTCCACATTGGGCTATTTGTAGGCAGCTAGATGGTTAGAATAAAGTTAGAGTAAATATGTTAAAGAATATTGCTGACCTTGTCAGGTCAGGGCGGCAAAACATAAAAAACCATTAAGCCAAGCCCGTCCAAGCCAAGCCAAGCCAAGCCAAGCCAAGCCAGCTCTACTCTCACCCAAGCTGGCTGCAGATATAAAGCCATAACAGTTCTCTCACAACAATTGGCAATACATCTGGGCAAAAACTTGGCTAAAGACAACCGGGATAAATCCACCTCAGCTGATCTCTCACATCAGAGGATGGATTGATAGTTAATTGTTCTGCCCTCTCACTGCAGACAAGTCCCAGATCTGTCAGGGCCATTCTCGGCCAACAATAACTCTTAAAGTTGCAGCTGACGTTCCGTAAGCAAGAGAGAGAGGGGTGCCAGTCGGCTGTAATGTATATGTGATTTCAACTTATCAGGCAGAGTATAAGTGACAAGAGCACTTTGGAGGAGAAAAGGTATATATGCAATGATTGAACTTTTGTCATAATGAATATGCCAAGAGTTATTTTTATGTCTAATTGCACTTTCTGTTATTATCTATAATAGATAAGACTGGAACCTCACAATTCATCTTCAAATTCTGAAGACCAACTATCAGTTCTTGGAGCTCAGATGTGTCAAATATAACAGAGAAGAGAGAGTGAAGAAGGGTGTCTTTCATATTTTCCCATCTTCCATGGAACAATGGAATCATTATTTGAGTAAAGATTGATAGGAGTTCACTTTAATGGAGGAAGAAGTACATGTCACAGTTTCCATGTTTTCTCTCTCTTGCATAGCTATATGTATCTTAACATGACTACAAATCAGCAATGTTCCATCGGAATGCTAATATATTATTTAAATTTTCATCATAACTTGTATCTAGGTGTCCTACTTAGGAAATGTATTTCATCAACAAATCTGAAATCAATCTTCATTCATACTAGGAAATACCAACCTTTCAGGTTCTCACACCCAACTGCATGTAAGTTGAAATTTATCCTATTTTTAGTATGATTTAGTATTATTTTTAGATTTCTTTTGGGAGGAAAGGCAAGTCAAAGTCTGCCACTTGTAGTCCGGATGGGCTTGCTGTTTTCTTTTACTCAGTCCCACACTTCAATGTAATGAAAGAATACCAGGAAATCAGGCAGTGTGGACAGGAGAAAAATCAAGTGACTGAAAAGAGCAGTCAGGAAATAAGAAGGTTGAAGGTGATGAGAATAATGACTCTTCTACAATGATACAGACAGGAACTGATATCAGATTTGTGGAATTCCCCTTTATATGGCTAAAACTCTGGATTCAGTTGGCAACTCAAAATCAGTTCTCCTTGCTTCACTTTCAAGGGAACAGATGCTTCTGTAGCTGTTGCGGCGCAAAGCTCTCCTTCCCACATGGGAATAGAGCTGACAATATAGAGCTAAGGTGCTTGTTAGAAATAAAATTAATGAGAAATTACATCTGAGTGTTTTTCAGAACACTGTTAGGCTTATATATTACAGTTGATAAATTTCTCTTCCTCCAAATAAGAATAATCCAAGTGCTAAAAGTATAATGCCCTGAGGAAGGTATTAGTATAACCCTCTTCAAGGTGCTACACTGGACTCATCAGAGATTAGATTAAACAACAACTTAAATTAAATAACTACAGTCCTTTAAGGACTTTAAGGACTCCTTAAAGTCTCCTGTTTGGTGCACCTTCACTTGCAAAAAGCTCTAAAAGAAATGGATTACTTAGACTTTGGGACTAGACTTAGAAGCTGCTGCATCCCTAGCAGGTAGAGAAAGACTGAGAAATAAACAGTCCGAAGATACTTTTATTAAAAACAGATATACTAACAAAATCTTCAAAGTCTGAATGTGCTGCCTTTTCTCCCTCTTTTATCTACATGAGAATTGAGGAGAGAATGTTATTTGAAGCATTTTCACAAACTATTTTTTTTTGGCTTCAGGTCAACTTTTGTTTAGCTGATTGTAACTTCCCTCTTTTCCCCAAGATCATCCTCTTTATTCATGACAGCTACATTGTTCACTCTTATTGATGATCTGTTGCAGGGCTTAAATGGGGGAGTGCAATTCTGCAAGGTCTAGATCTATCAAGGGAATTCAATACCATTGACTTTGGTATTCTTGACTGGACTGGCTAGGATGGTTGAGAATTGAGGACACCATTTTTCAGTGGTTCAGTTAACTTTATAAGTGGGTATTCCCAGTTGATGTGGATGGAGATGAGACACTGAGCTCTCAGTCACTACAATATGGAATTATTTGGGGCTTTACCTTCTGTCCCATCATCTGTATGAAGTCATTAGTTTTTGGAGGTCATTCAAAAGTTTGGGGTTTGGTATCGGCAATATGCTGATAATAGTGATACAACTGTATCCCAGGAAATGTAGTTAAAATCATGACTTTAGTGTCATGAAAGGACAGTAAGCTGACCATTATTTAATATATTTTTATTGTATTTTTACTAATCGAAGAGGAACTTATGGGAGTTTCTGTCCCAAGTGCCAAAATATCTTGGCTAGTTTTGATTTTGACTAGATTGAGGTGGAGTAAGAATTTTATTTGCTGTTCTGCCTTTGGCAGTCAAATGTCTTAGGTTGCCATTATCAATACTGGTGAAATGGCAGAGAAAATCACAGCACAGTTTGTCATCTTTAGTTTGGAAAAAGTCCTAGAATGCAATGAAAATAGCAGACATTCAATAAGACAAGTTTGAGAAATGATACAAACCTTGAAGAAACTTTCAAGCTGAGAACTTTTTTGTATTTCCTCATTACTTTACTTCAAATTAGCTCATTATAAGCTTGAAGAATTTGCGTGAAAGAAGAAATAACCAAACTATCAAAATTAGAAATAGTATTTCTTCCAGGGATGATCTCTATTTATGAGTGACAGAGATGTCGTCCAATAAATCAAGTTGGCAAACTATTTATTATCCTTTCCTAAAATTGGCTAATCCAGGCCTCCTTTCTTAAAAGCTGACTATTCTTTTGGAAACAAACAGATTTTTCTCAGAAACATCAAATAATTTCCTAAGGAGAAATTTACAATATGTTGGAATCACATTTCTTCAAACACAACAGCAATCAGATAATAATTTCCTAGCTTTTCCTCACTAACTGTGGGTTAATAACAGCAGTCAATCAGCAAGTTGGAAAATTGACTGGTAAAATATTTTAAATAAAAATTCTTAGCAGGAACTGAGACATATATTTTGACCTTTTATGAGAGCACAAAAATGAAATATTTATCTGGGGCTGCTGCCTAGTTGATGAGTCAGCTGGAAAAAAATGCAGAACATTAAATGTAAGACACAGGAAAACAAATTTCTAACTGTTTTATGTAAATTCAGACCACTTAATATTTAGAGGTACTGCATGCATATATTAAATAGGTGCTTGTAACACTGTAAAAGGGAAATAACCTGTTACTGTGTTTGTCTTCTGTGACTTTGAAATTGATTTGGAATAAAATATTGCTTCCTCCCTTCTCACTCTAATGATACTCATTATTTCAAATCTTATATGATTAACAGAAAATAATAAAGACAGAAATATTGAGAAATGTAACAGATATAGTACAAAAAGTATCAATAAAAGGTGAAAGAAACCATTCTAAGGAAAGAGACATTTGTCGTATAAGGAACAATACAGGCATGCAAAATTTAAGTTCATTTTTAGTACATGAAAATAATCTCAATTGAGTACCCTTCATTTGTCTTAAATTTCAATGTGCATAATTCTAGCAAGTAAAATCAGTTTTTCATTATGAAAGTTCAAAATATGGAGGCTTTCAACTTGGAAGCGGTTGATATAAAATCATTAAATATTATCCTATATTATGAAACTAAGAAACAAAGCATTAGAGTGCTCTGCTACATATCCAAAGCTTTTTGTTGCATCTTAGCATTGAGTGGCTTTTATATTTTAAAAAATGATTCAGACTGATGGGTGACAGTTGTTTGAATGGGAATGGATGGCAAGGGATGCTCATGGTCTTTAGGTGACAAAAGGCTGTCCTCTGAAGTTTTAATCAGCATCTTGGGTTGCACTTAGAAGCTCAATGGAAACCAGTGGTGTTATAGCATCCAACCATGAAATACCTGGAACTGCTGACACTGCCACATACTGTATTATCTTGAAGCCAGCCTATTTTTATTATTATTTTTATATTTATTATTCTAAACCTTATTATTCATTATTATTATTATTCTAAACCTCCCCTAAGCACAGGAGAAGCCACATGTGTGGTAATCTTCCTGAGCTTTCTTTCTTAGGCTATCAGATTTGATACCAAAAATTGAACTCTGCCACTATCTAATAGTCATCCAGGCTTTTGCAGCCCAAATGTTATAGCCTTATCTTTTTTAAGATTCTGTAACTAGATTTCGCCACCTTCAATTGGACAAAATGCTCTTTTTTCTTTAAAACAAGGTGATCTTTTTGTCTAGAAAGTTTTACAGCTACAGTATATCAGCCCATTTTTATTTTATTATAGAACTCTGCCTGAGAATTTTTTTTTTAAATTCCATTTATATCCCGCCCTTCTCCGAAGACTCAGGGCGGCTTACAAGCTTAGCAGTAGCCTTCATTCTATGTATATGCCTGCTTATTAGGGCTTTCATACACCCCCCAAGCGGCATTATTACAAAGTCAGCTTAATTGCCCCCAACAATCTGGGTCCTCATTTTACCTACCTCGGAAGGATGGAAGGCTGAGTCAACCTTGAGCCTGGTGGGATGCGAACCTGCACTAATTGCAGGCAGCTGGTGTTACTTAAGGAGGCATTAGCCCACTGCTCCACCAAGGCTCTTTTTAATTGTACTGAACTGTAATAAAAAAAGGAATGTATGTAGTCCAAATTACTAATTGCAAGATAACGTTTTTATTGTCCTAGGCACTTTGCAAGCTAAACAGGAAGAACACATGGATTAACACCAAAATGGCTTTCAGTGTTTAAAAGATTGGATCATGCTGTCTGACTCCTAAGCTGTACTGTTTTATTAATAAACTCATTTGAATTAATAGCCCTGTAGCTGGTTTTGTTGTATATGGAGAAATTGAAATCAATTGATAATGTAGAAGGCAAATCTTCCTACAGGCATGTTCCAAAGTTCAATAGTCAAAATAGTCATTTTGTCAGAAATGCTAAAGAACGGTGGGAAAGAGAACACTAATGGTCCTACTTGAGCTCCCCTCCCTTTGGTTTTCAACAGTACAAAAACAGGAAAACTATAAAATACTTAGGCCAAAAATTGCATAATGAGCTTTTACTGTGACTTGTTTCAAGATTTACACCACATGGTTTTATATTGGTGAATACTGATGCAGACAGTTAGTTATAGCAGCTGTATTTCATGGAAGTTACCAAATCAAACATTCTTTCAGATGCAACAATGTTATATTTGACATTTATTAAATTAATAGTATCAATGAAGTAGCTGTCAATTGTCAAGACCTTTCCTTTCCAATATTGACATAAACGTATCCATATAATCTGGGCTTTGTTATAGAGAAGAACTTAGAAGGACATCTAAGGCCCATTTCTACATTCCGTATCAGTCATATAGTGTTCATCTTCAGGAAAGAGTCTGATTCTGAATATATGGAAAGAAGCTGTACTTACTCAGTTCTCAAAGAAATGACTCCTGCAAATTCTCAGGTATATTGTTCAGGGACATCTGTGGGGGAAGGGAAATCCCCCCAAAAATCAAGGGGGTGGCCATGACTGTGCACCATACAAGTTTTTTACATGCAATGCATCTTGAGTTTTTTAACATACACTCCCCCATCACTGCAAATACCCTTGATGCCGGGTTGTTGTTTTTTCTTCATTATGTGATACATTCCAAGGAATATCAGTTTTGCTGAAATTGGATTGTAACATTTATCCTCAACTGAACTTATGCAATTTGTTTTAATTGAGCATGTACAATATGCAGGGGTGTTTATTTAAACAAACAGATCAGTCACATGGAATGTGGAACTCAGACTGCTTTGTGAAGTTTATCCTACATGATGATTGTCTCACAGATATACTTGCACATTCTACTTCCTGTAACGTTCAGACTAAGTGTCTTCTTAATTTTTAACAAACAAGTTTTCAACAGATTTTCTATATATACCAATGTATTCTGAAATGTAAAACTAGCATGTGTCATCATACAGGAGATGGAAAGTAATAGGTTTTTTTGCAATTCAGATTTCAATAATACATGGAAGAAGTATAGCCAGATGTGCAGGTTGGATTCAGAAGAGGCAAAGGCACTTGAGGTCACAGTACTAACATCCAGTGGATAATGGAAAAGCCAAGGGAGTTCCAAAAAGACATCTGTTTCTGCTTGATTGATTATACTAAGACTTTTTACTATGTAGCCTAGAACAAACTTTGGATAGCCTTTTAAAAACATGAGCATATCAGGGCACCTCGTTTGCCTAGCAACACAGTGAATAGGAAGCAACTGTTAGAATATGGAATATGATGCAATTAAATAGTCCGAAATTGAGGAATTAGTGGAACAATTTGTGTACCATCCCCTTACTTATTTAACTCTTATGAAGAATATATCATGAGGAATGCTGAACCAGAAGAAATAGAAATTAGAAATAAAATTGATCAGAAAAACACCAGTAACTTCAGATATGCTGCTATCCTTCTGATGGCAGTGAGGGAGGCTGAAGGAATTTCTTATCAAAAGAGAAAGTGGAGAATGCAGAAATCAGCATTAATATGAGACAAAATTTGCGTCAAAAGACAATGCCAAAATGGAATTAGGTAACGAAGAAATTGAAATAGCTGTAGACTTTATCTTTGTAGGCTCAAAAAATCATAGGCATGGGGTCAGTGGCCATGAAACATGAAATATCTGCAATTTGAGAAAAAGACAATAAAGCATCTAGGCACAATGTGCAGAGCCATCACACTGACAATCGATATTGCCAATGGTACAATTTTCCCAAATGTAATTCATGTTTTAAAAAATAAAAGTTGAAGCATTTGAGTTATGGTGGAAAACAGGAAAACAGACAACTTATTGAAAGCACTAATGACATGGTAAACCTTAAATATTCTGAATGATATAGAGCCACAGCAACTATAAAGACTATAAATTTTGTTATACATGTTGCAAAAGTATACTAATTAAACATTGCAGTAGAAAACAGTAGATACAACTAAAAATACTGGAATAAACTATTTTAGGAACAGATATTCTCTTGGAAGAGTAATTTCCAGTCTTATGCTTATGTATGAGCTATCTATAAAAGGTTTTTTTAATCATTAGAAATAGGTTTTTTTACACTTGAAGTAATAGAGTCTCATTGTTGCAGTGGCATAGAAATTCAACAAGTAAATATAAATTTACAATATTTGTAAACTTTAAGCTTTATTTAAATCTTTCGCTATGTCAAGATATAACAGTGAAATGGCATAGGTTAATAATTAATTGTTTAAAAGCAGTTGATACCTAATGTCAGATAATCCCTATTTGTGTCCTCTATTTTATATAAGAGATTAAATTAATAAGAAATCAAAGGGGAAACCAAAACATTCCTTGTTGTTCTTTAACAAAGGACTAATGGAAAATCAATTACAAATCCAGATTCTGAATTTATGTTTGCTAGAACAATTGGTTCAGACATTAATGAGTATTTTGCTTTATTAACCTCTGGGTTGGTTTCTTCATTTCTCTGATGCTGTTGCCTTCTGATAACCAGAATTCCTATTCATTACAACTGAAGTAGCCAATATGTATGCACATTCCTTTGTTCCTGGGGCCTAACTAACCCCACACCCACATTCAGGAGGCCCAAATATGCATCACAGCATAACTTGATAAAAGGCTGGAATAGGATGTGACATTTCTTTCACAGGAAATTTATCAGATGACTTTGTTCCGTGTACTTTGTCTGGAATTACATTCTTTATGAATTGGATGTCTTAGGTTAGATAGTAATTTGAAACACCATAGTCTTTTTTAATTCCATTGCAGTAGAGTCAATTGATTATCGTGGCAAGTTTTCCCTTTGCATCAGTTTGATAAAATGAATGAGACCAGCATTTTCCAGCTGGCATAGTATCATTATCTGAGCAGGGATTGAGGTTGTTATTGGGACTTTTTATTATTTATATTTATATTTATATTTGATTTGATTTCTATACCACCCTTCTCCCGAGGGACTCAGGGCGGTTCACAGGGCCCTGACATTCTGTAATGTCATCCAGTAAAAAGACAGGATATTAAATTTGAAGTATATATAAAGTAAAAATCAATAATGAATCATTTAAAAATATCAAAAATATTTAGTTTACGTACTATGATGGCATTTGAAAAATATTTTCAGCTCACTTGTGAACATGTTACATTACTAAAGCCTCAACAGAATGTCTTAGTATGCAAATCTATTGATATTAGTCATGGGTTTGTACATGTTTCTCAAAAAGTTTATCACATAAATAAAAATAGTATATTCTGGAAGGATATATGTTTCAGTCCTATCAATTGTTACAGGTATGGAAGTCACCCAGTAAATAGGCAGTTACTCCTTTATTCTAATGAAAAGCCAGCTCTACATAACAACAAACATATAAACTATAACTGTATAAAGGAATTTCTGTAAGCAATATTAACTAAAAGGGGATATGGGGAAAGAATTAAAGAATTTTTTTAAAAAGTATCCAAGATTTCAAAACATCATATTCTTCATTGTAAAAATGTAATTATATATTTGTATATAAACATCATTACTATTCAAATTTTATTACTGAATTAAACTCATAGAATAGGGAATTATATTGTCTAATTTTGCCTCACAACTAATCTAATTGAAAATCTGGAAGTTGATAAATTAAAATTAAATAATTAAATTAATGAGCCAACTTTTTTAATCCAGTACAGTATTTTTTCCAGTATGAAATTAATTTTGAAATCATGTAAAACATAACTTTTCTTTAAAAAAAACCTGGTCATTGATTTGCAACGTAAGATATTCCAACTCACTATACCAGGGGTAGGCAACCTTGGCTCTTTTATGACTCATGGACTTCAACTCCCAGAATTCCTAAGTCAGCTGACTCAGGAATTCTGGGAGTTGAAGTCCATGAGTCATAAAAGAGCCGAGGTTGCCTACCCTTGCACTATACCATATCTCTTGTACATTTCTTGTCTATATTTCTTGATGTAGAGTTTTAATTTTTGCAGAACAATGTTGGTTTGGTCATTGAAAAGGCATTCTCATACAGAATGCTTTAGAAATGTTGGAAGCCAAGAGAGTATCAGGACCAAACAATAAATTTAAAAGATACATAAATTGTATTTTTTACTGTTTTATACAAGTTATACAGTATTCCTTTTATACTCCTTCAAACATGATAAAGATGTCATTATACACTACTTGATTAAAAGCACTAATCCTATTTTCTACCCAGATTTTCCAAGGAAAGTTTTACAACTATTTTAAATAAGATTACTCCAGAGCATTAATTTTTCATAATAGCTAAAGTCAAATTTAATTTTCTACCCAATAGGACCTACATTTCCACTATAGCAACAATGAAAAACTTGACTGAAATTTATAGTACCAAGTAATGTTCTCCAATAAGCTTGCAGAAAAATCAATGTCTTTTTCATGTCAAATATTATTTTAAAATCTGGAAAATCAAAACCATCTTCACATATGCCATCCATAGCTTTAAAAGAAAAATCCTAGGTATTTCTTCCTTCCATAAAAAGATCGCCATTAACATGTCATTGCATTGCATTTCATTGCCTTGCAAGGTATTAACACTGGCAGTGTTCTCAAAATGTCAGCATGTGAAACTTTTTTTTAGTAGAGAATGAATGAGCAATGACCCTCCTTAGTCATTTCTATAGGGACATTCCAGCTTTGACTTTTTAAATTTATCAACCTTTTAAATCCAGCAACAAAAGCCTAGCTGAATGGCTTTTATCCAGGGGTGTTATCTGAATTAGATCAAGCCACAGGTTCCAATTGCAACAACTACTTCTTATCTTGGCTCATCCTTCTCCTCCAGATTGGCTGGCCAACAGCTGGCCTCTTAGCCTGAATCTTGTCTAGCAGTGAACTGCCCTAGACTTGTTCTAAAGCTGCACCAGATCATATTTACCCACAGGGGTCATGGCTAAGGAGAAAGCAGCCAGCAGGGCCACATATAGCAAGTGTATAAAAATGACCTGTCCAATCCTGTTGCTGGAAATTATGAGGTATTCCTTTAACCTATGGGACCTATGCAAAATTACTTTTAATATGTTTCAAAAATGTATTTATATGTTCAACTTACATTAAAAAGGAAGAGAAATAACTCCAAATTCTTTCCTATCTCTATACCTGAAATAAGGAAATATATATTTCAGATATAAATGTTTGGAGAAGAATTTTATTTTTGCAAAATATGTTCTCAACGTAAGAAAGGTATGTGCAGATGATCATTACAATTTTCAATACTGAAAAAATCACCCATTTTAGCATAGGTACAATACCTAAATTTTAATCAAGCAGGTGAGATTTCTTAAGAAAAACATGGATATAATTAAAAAGTTTTAAAATGTGATAGCTGATTTGTTGGCACAGTTTCTTGAAATATTATTATTTTTTCTTTATTATTCAATTCTTCTTCAACATCAATTGAAAGACTGTGGAATGTTGCAATACTTATATAATATTACATCGCCTTTCAATGATATTCATTTTGAAAGCTTTCTGGAGTGGAAATGAACTCAGAAAACGTGCCTTTTGTTACAGTCACTGCTTATGTGTTTACTGCTGAGAATGAGACTCAATTGGAGTTTAAAAGCAAGGAGAAAAGAAAAATGAGAGTTTTGTATATTTTGAACATGTTGTGTTTGGGTGAATATATAAAAGAATGCAAGGAACATAAAACTGCTTATTGTAGTATATGCAGATTGAAAACAACTGTCTCTTCTGTGGTTGGACCAGTTTACTCTTAGAATGAAATTAAATGGACAGAACTACAAAAATGTATATTTATTGTGACCCTCTGCTTTCCCACATTGGATCTCAGTTCCTCAAGAAATAATGGAATCCCATCTACCCGGCATATCATTCAAATTTTGAAACCTCTGTCCTGTTCAAAACTCAGATCAAGCTTGCTTTTAAAATGTTTAATTCTGACTTGCAAGAAAAGAGAAGCAAAAATTGGGCATTATTGTGCTATCAAAACCCACTGGGAAAAAAGGTTGCACATTCTCTTTTGAGAGAGATGACCAGTTGATCTATTATAAGATGGCTTCTTTGTGGGGGTGTTTTGGAGTCTAATCTGATATTAAATGGGAATAATATCAAAACAGTGTTCCCTTAATGTGACTCTACCTCAGTAAATAGAAAAAAGCACAGATAGTAACTATTATGGCTAACTAGCCCAGCCTCTCCATGTAGATTGGTCTGTTCCCATTTCACTCGACTACTATATTAATTTCATAGTAAGACACTCAAAAATACTTACCTGACCACTGAAGCAATCCTGTAGTAGTAGGAATAAGAGTATGAAATATATATTTTAAAAAGTGTGATATCTGGGAGGATTCTGTCCTAAGGAACTATAGAAGATGACAAGAAATATCTAATAAAAGACTGCTATTTTGTTTGGTGACTGCTCTTGCCCCCATGGCAAAACTTTATGAATGTGCAAGACTTCTTAAGATAATAGAATAGAGCTAGAAGGGACCTTGGAGGTCTTCTAGTCCACCCCCCCCCAAGCAGGAGAACCTATACCATTTCAAACAAGTGATGTCTAGTCTCTTCTTAAAAACCTCCAGTGATGGCGTGTCCATGATTTCTGAAGGCAAGATGTTCCACTGGTTAATTGTCCTCACTGTTAGGAAGTTTCTCCTTAATTCCAGGTTGCTTCTCTTTTTGGTCAGTTTCTAACCATTGTTTCTTGTCCTGCCCTCTGGTGCTTAAGAGAATAGTTTGACCCCTCTTCTTTGTGGCAGCCCCTCAGATACTGGAATACTGCTATCATGTCACCCCTATTTCTTCTTTTCTTTAGACTAGCCAGACCCAAGTCCTGCAGCCGTTCTTCATATATTTTAGTCTCCAGGCCTTTGATCATTTTAGTTGTTCTTCTCTGAACTTTTTCCAAAGTCTCAACATCTTTTTTGTAGTATAGTGACCAAAACTGGTTGCTGTATTCCAGGTGTGGTCTCACTAGGGTTTTATAAAGCGGTACTAATAGTTTTGTGAGAATGCCAATATACTGTGGAAATTCTAAATGTGAGCTTCAAATTAAGATGACTGTCTGCCCTTGCAATAGATAATACAGGATTTTAGTGCCCAGTTGATAGCACACTTCCTAGATCAATGCATGGTGATAGTCCAGTAAAAATGTAATCATTTTCTAAATATACTTTGTGGACAGCATTAAGAAACTTCTGTAAACCTGCATGCAAATTGCTATGCCAGAGGCTTTTAGAAAATAGCTAGCCAAATGTTTTAAGTGCCCTGTCTTGCATGTAATAAAGCTTATAAAGATTCTTAAGAATCTTCTGTTCAATAAGAAACTGCTACCTGCCCCAGTAAGGCTCCCTCCACTGGCTTTATAACATTCTGTTCTCAAGTCCTTCAATTTCAGTATGCTTCTAGCTAAAGTTCTTTCCCAGTTGGCTTAAAGCTAATTGATTTTAAATCTTTCTTTCTGTTTGCTTTTCTTCACATGGAGAAAATCTTACTTTAAAAGTGCCTTTCACCGGTTAGTTCTTGATTTCTTTTTGTTTAAATATTGCAACTAATCAAAACTATTTTAAATAGAAGAAATGTGGTTTTAAAATTTTTCCAGCACTGCTCATGTTAAAGTATCCAGAATATTTGTTCACATACTTATATATACATTTTAAAGCTGTATGCTCTGTCCATAATGAAAGCAAGAAGTTTCCAGGAAAGTGTTAACTGATGTGCTATTGTAGGGTGAGGGGAAGTTTAACAATGATGTTGACAGACTCTTCTGAACTATATAAAGCTATGAGATCAGACTTCAGAAAACTCCACCTCACAATCTTGAGCCACAAACACATGTTTTAGGAGGGAATCCTATCCCACAATGAACTGACCTCAAAAAGCTTTAGTTAATAGGAAGAAACACTGAAGCCTCCAGAACACAGCAGAGAAACTCAGTCTGAGGGGAGCTCTGAGAATCATTCAATTGTTAGTCCTGGACACTGCTTCTGTCCTGGGAATGATGCTAGTGTGGAGTTTTAAGATCATGAAGGAGAAGAAATTCCTCTGGGCAACCTTCTATGTTTTGTGCCTGCTGGGTGAGTATTTGAAAAGAAGGTACAACCTATGAACCTCTGATTCATAAAAGTGAAAGAATGGAATTAGGAGTCTGTATGCCATAGCTTATGAAATATTAACAGAAGTGTGTACTTTTAAAGTAATGCCAATCCCTTTGAGGTTCGAAAGGCAGATAAAAGTAGTAAAAGAATGCAGTGTGGAATCAAAATCTTCCAAATTAGTGATTTATAGACAGAAATGGTTACAGATGTGTAGCCTCCCTTTGTGATGAAATGCATACAGATAACAGATGCAGGTGTTTTATTCACTGCTTTGCATCTGTATGCTTTTCCACAAATCATCGAGAATGCTTAGTTATCCTAGCATGTATTTTTATCATTCATTCTTAACCCAGAATAGATAAGTAAAAGCAAACATACTGTTAAGTTTTTTTAAAAGAATAAATACTATGCTTGTAATCTCAAATGTCTATGCTATATAGTTTATTGTTTTAATATCTTAAAGGGGTACGTTTGGTCTGCTAATTAGTGTATTTATTTAAGCTTACTCTTTAAAATGTATCCTTCTCCCAATCCCTACTGTCCAATGTTTAGTTTCAAAAACAGTTATTAATTGCAAATGCTTTATCTTTCTGAAAATACTTTAAAAATGCAGCATGATAAAATATATTTGGTATAAATGTCTCTGTGTGTGCGTGTGTGCCTGCATGTGCACATGTGCATGCTTGCCTTCCAGTCAGTGTTGACTCCTGATTACCACCTGGACAAGTCCCTGAAGTTTTATTGGCAAGATTTTTTCAGAAATGTTTTGCTATTATCTCCTTCCTAGGGCTAATAGTAAGTGAGTGAGTGAACCAAGGTCACCTAGCTGGCTTTGTGTCCACAATGTACCTAGAAAATGTTTTTTTTTATTTGAACATGTTGCGTACTGCAATATCCAGACTCTTTAAATAAATATTTTTAGTGAAAAACAGTCATTAATACAATCAAAACCACCCACAATACTAACAGTAGCAAAGAGTAAAGCAGAGTTTATCAGATGAATATATTCACCAGTTGATACTGCATTTTACAATTTATTTGACCATGCATGAGGATATTTTACCATTCAAAAAGTCCTTCCTTTCTGAGCAATGGGAAGTTGGTCATGTGCCATTGTATTATCTTTTTTCAGTTTGTTTTAATAGTTAATAAAGCTCAGCTGTAAGTGAAGATGTTCTCATGATGATAACCACAGGTGAAAATGGTCAACAACTGATTGGACCATAGACCAACTGAAATGTTCTGTCCAAGAAGAAAAGTAGCCAACTTACTCATTTTTTATTCAGCATATCATTAGATGGTATACTGTTCTTTTTCTGAATATTTTATATCTATTGTACTTTGAAGTGCTCCCCAAAGGATCCCCAATTGTTTTCAGTTGACATGTTTGATTCTGTTTGCTTGTCCAAATGCCAAGAAATATATATTAGACACCTGCTGGGAACCTGCACGTTGTCCACATTCCCTAATAACTATCCTCCAGTGTTTCTGGGTGAAATGCCTATTATTACATAGAAAAAAATGTATTCTATATTGGTATAACAATGTTATCTATCATATAAAGAACTTACAAGTTCTTTCTGCAGTAGCAGACATTGTGTAAATAAAATTCTTTACAAAAAATACAGCTATGCATTGCTGTTTTAGTGGATGTAGATAATCAGCTCTTAGTCAGTATTTATAACATAGTGGGGTGGTAAGGACAATATCTGGCCTGTAAATAACCCTGGGACAAGTAGACTGTATTATTTTGAGTCCTTTGTGCCCTGATTTGCAACTGTAAAAAGCTGATCATGCCTGAGAAGGATGGGATATCTGAACATGACCATTCAAATAATAACTTGAATCCTTTTTTAGTTATCATATATGAAAACTGCCCCCTAATTAACTTTCAGATAATCACGGTAATCATGGTCTCTGTGTGTGTGTGTGTGTGTGTTTATTTCTCTATTCTAGGCAGTATCTTCAAGTACTTTATTAACAGTTGTGAAAGTTCTCATGTTACTAGAAGAGCAACTTGCCAGTTGTCCAAGTGCAGGTTTCAATCCATAGACAGGCCCTTAACCAGAAATTAGAAAAACACAGAATTGGTTTTGCAATATGTAGCCAAATTGACTATATGGATATATATTTCAATCTGCCTCATAATTTGTATTCATGTTCTACTGAAAGATTGAGATGCATCTTGAAAGAAAATGTATCCAAGGCCATTGGCTATGTAACTTAGCATTGAATTGGGTCCAAGGGAGCAAAGGCTTCCAAAAAATGGCGGTGACTGTTTACCATTTTGGAGATGCATGAGAAGTTTGGGTTTTGGGATTTGTATATACTGGGCAGTCATTTTAAGGAGATTATTGTGCACTTGTGGATTCTTGAATTCTTTCCCTCTATCTTTATAATACAAATCTCCCTCTCCCTCCCTCCCTCCCTCCCTCCCTCTCTCTCTCTCTCTCTCTCTCTCTCTCTCTCTCTCTCTCTCTCTCTCTCTCTCAATGATATGTAAATTCAGTATTTTATTAGAGTTAGGAGTAAGCCAAATCTCTTCATTAAATTCCATGAATGTAGCAAAAGCAAAATAAGTAATTGACTAGGAGGCCTTATTTAAATTGCCATGGTAAAATTCCTTGGAGATCCTCATTTCTTAAGAAAAATCAGAAGAGAAAGCTCTCTAAGCAAAATGAAAAATCCAGAGGGCAATTTCTCAGAAAAGTATGGTTGTACCCATTCCTTCTTTTTCTTTTTTAAAGAAATGTCTATTCTTACTGAAAAACCTGAATGATTTGAATACACAAGTGTACAAATAACAGATAGCAACTGAAATATGGGAATGTATTTTCTTTTGATAATCTTACAGAATCCATAATCAAGAAGAGTTAAAAAGTTAAAGAGTTAAAATGCTAAAGAGACCTGACCTGCTGAAGCAACTTTAGAAAAGAAACATGATCTAATTTACTTGTGGCTGAAAAGATAAACATTTAACAGTCACAGTCATTTAATGTTTCATTTTAACTTTCCCTTATCAGGTTTCAGATTCAATTGTCTTGACCACGGTCACATTGCAAATTTGCTGGGTTAAATCTAAAGGGCAAAAGAGAGTTGTGCACTTCTACATTTTGCACTGGGGAAGTGTTCCCCAATTATTTAATCAAAATATTCAATCAAAAATTAAGTTAATCAACTTTAACTTTATTTATTTATTTATTTATTTGCTTGTTTTGCTCATCTAACAAGACAAATGTTTATCTTTGCACATTTTTCTTTTTCCTTGTTTTCCAGAGCAAACAGAAAAATCTAGATAATTTTTCAATGTTTCTTCATAGAAAGGAGGTAACTTATGTGCTGGGATTTATTTAGTCATTTGTTTCTCCTGCTTCTTTGCTTTTTCATCAATATTAGAAAAAAGATATTTCAAAAAGTTTTCAAGAGGATTAATAGAATGGGAATAATCTGAATCTGAAATCACCAGAGATTATACCATAGCAATGCTAAATTTAATTTTAGCACTTTTATGTTAATTTTATTTCCAATATATACAACCTGAATTGGTGTAGAAACTTGCAGAAGGATAGGTTATAATAGGGATTATATCTGATTTAATTCAAATCCTAATGACATTTTAAAGTTAAATTACTTGAACTGAACTGAAATAGAATGTTGAGCAATAATATCCTAATATGATATAATGAACTGTGGTGTGAGGTTTTTAAAACTGTTTTTTTGAAGTTTGAAAGATGACAAAACTCAGATGTTGACATCATATGCAATCCATTAAAAAAATAAAACACTGATGTTGTAGGCACTTCAGCTATTACATTTGAGTAGAGTAAATGAGCAAGGAGTTGGCTTAACCAGGTGTTGTAATGTTTTAAGTTGTCAACTTCTCTCCTTCTCACATTCTCCTCAGTCTTTTCTTTGTGCAATTCGTGAGTGTAAAGCCCACACCCATATCCTGTCTAGGCCCATGTGGAAAAGGAAAAAGCATCTGGAGGAGGGAATGGGTAGAATTTTATCAGATACTTCCAGAGGGAAGGGGACTCCACCCTTCTGAATTCCTGCCACATGGCTGGAGAAGAACAAAACTAAAGATTCATGACTAATGTTGCTCAGAATCTCCAAAGGTGGTATTCATTATAGCTATTGGCAGAATAAATCACAAATACAAAAATCTTGGTTTCTCCAATTTGATTTCCCATATCCTCCAACAAATGAAATTCTGAAGCTCATTTTTACCCACATAGCAGTGTGATATTAATTTTGGAAGCCTGAAGCTAAGTGCTAACATTTACCTTCAACCTCAGCTATTCTATCATTAGATTTCTCAGCTAAAATCAGTTGGTCAAATAAGAGGATATACAGTTTTAGACTATCAAGGATACAGAAGCCATTCTTACATTGCTTTAAAACTTTGCAAAGCCATTGTCTGGAAGGCATGAAAATGCATACTGAGGATTTCCATTCTAATAGTTTTACAGCAAATCCAGCCATTGTTGTAGTGATGTATTATTAATAAAGACAGGCTTTAGATTGCTACAGCTAGGGCTTAGTTGTATTATAAATTGCTAGTATGGAAGATCTTACACTGAAATAATATAAGACTTGTATACAAATGTTATTGAGCAAAAACCTATACACAAGATTTGACAATTGACTCACGAGTTTATTGGACTTTCTCATGGACACATATATATACAACAATGTACACATGTACATACTAATGTGCATATAGAGTTTCCCACATGTATATATTCTATTAGGTCTAATTCTATTTCCCAAGACTATGTTGTTGCATCAGATATGACCATATGAAGGCAAGAAGGATTTGCAACTCTGCTTAAAGAATGTGAGTTATTGTCTTGCTTTATATTTTTTTACATTATTTTAAAAAGTGCATGGTTTGAACATGCAAAGCAAAAGCAAGGTTACAATGCAATTTATTCAATTTATCAGCTTTTGCAATGCAATAAATATTAGTGTATACTTATTATTCCACTCTATTCCTAGGAAGATGAAAAGCTTGTAATTATTTCATCAAAGGTCACAGTCACAAAATTATTCACTATCTAAGAAATGGGTATGAGTGGGTTGAAGAAACATAGTTTTTCCTTAAAAGAGAAAGGGGTCATTTTGCAATTTATCGTTTTTCTCTTTTATTTACTTTTTCTTAAAATGGAGCTCTAACAAACATGTGCAGTGTGATCTAATTCTGTTAAGCCTTCCATTTTCAGAACAGAAAAAAGGCAAATGCACCACATAGCTTCCTCTGCATTTAATACAGGTAGCCTCCTCTACATCTAATACAGATGACTGGCTTGAAGCATTCACACCCCCCCCCCAAAAAAAAAAAGTCAAGCAAACTTTCAGGTTCCAAAACTATGTATGAGGAAATCAGTTGTAGTTCAAAAAGCCGTGGCAGATAAAGGCAGATGTGGTGATTGTTCATCTGGTTTGCTTTCTTCCTTCCTTACAGGAAACTTTTATGTTGTAAATAGCTGTTGCAAAGGGACAAGACAAATGCTGCAGGTGTGATGATTCTATATAGCCACTCTCAAAAAGCTAGAAACTGAAATATAGTGGTTAATACACTAGATGCAGCAAATCCAAAGTTCATGGATTCAGATTTAGGCAGGCAAAGGCTAAATTATATCTGAAACTGATACTCTGGTAGAGTAGTTGAGGAACAGACAGAATTACGCAGAATGTTTCTGACTATTGTGGAATCTCCATCAAATTGAAAATGAATTGCTGATTGAGAATGAATGAGAGATGTAGTGGCTTGATGTCTTTTGTCCTCTGTAAGGCAAATTCTACAATAGTCAGAGCAGAGATTGGCTGCCCCTAGATAAAAAGGAAAAAAATTGTATGAGAGCCAGAATTTTGATGCTAAAATAGGATTTCTAAGTTGAGACTTGAATGTAAATACAATATTTTGTCTCATACTTCCTGAACTTCCTCTTTAACTGACAACCTCTTCCTTTCCTCAATAACTATAATACTCCTATGGGCAGTGGTGGGATTTGGATATGTGAACAACCGGTTCTCTGTGTGGATGCCGCTTCCGGAAATCCATTCTGGGCCTGGGCAACAAAAAATCAGCTACCGGTTCTGCCAAAGTGGTGCGAACCGGCTGAATCCCACCACTGCTTTCCTGGTTGCTCTTGCCCCTTTTAAGGAAAGCAGAGAAAAATCCTTTTTGACATACAGATTGATGAAGGGTTAACATGTTTTTCACCCTCCCTAGAGTAACTTGTCTTTAAAGGTAAAATGTTTATTGGAGTTATGGTTAGGGTTACAGGAAGCATTTTTATCCTGCTTTCATATTTTTATAAATTACTCAAGGTGGTGAAAATACCTAATACCTTATTTTCCCCACAACAACAATCCTGTGAGGTGCATTGGGCTGAGAGAGAAGACTGCCCAAAGTCAGCCAGCCAGCCTTCAAGCGTAAGGTGGAACAGGACTCACAGTTTCCTGGTTTCTAGCCTAGTGCTTTAACCACTTTGTTTTTGTTTGTAGAAATTTGATATTAAATTAAATTAAGTTCATTTTATGGGGTAATTCAAATTCTCAAACAATAATTCAAGTTTTTCTTTTCAAGGATCCAGGGAATTCTAGCCATTAAGGAATTATTTGCATTACAATACAGGTTTTTCTAAGTTTTCATTTTACCACATGTCTGCATATTTGAATAATGAATTCTACATTGAATTCTGACCACAAAGCTGATTTGTTCTTTCCATGACATCACCCATTTGAAAAGGTTTACAAAGAAACAAACCTTCAAGAATTAGCAGATAGTTCATGCTATCCCGTAGAGAACTGTTCTTCAAGTGTCTCCTCTGGAGCCGAAACATAAACAGAGTAGATGAGCAAGGAGCTGGCAAAGGAGTTGCTCCAAACAGTATTCTCCTGGGAGAGAGGAAAGGCAAAGGCACAGGAAAGGCAAAAAAAAGCCTCTGTAAGAATAGTTGACATCAGAGTAGCAATTAACTTCCTGAAATCCTTTCTCTTCAAGTCATTTGGTTTTTTAGGGAAGTGTGATGGATAGGTGAGATTGAATATGACCTGAAGTCTAGATACATTTCTATTATATTTTTAGGTGGCATAATTATAGACTTACTCAAGGATGTACTTTCATAACCTTGGTACCATAACAGAAAAGACCCTTTTTCTCATTCTACCTGTAAAGGTTGTAGGACATATAATTTATTGCCATCTAAACTCAGTGATTCAGGCTGTTCACTTAGAAGTGAGTCAATGGAACTTGACTAAATATACATTTAGATGAGAAGACTTAATTTTCCCATTTATGAGGATGAAAGTTCATTCTTCGAACTTCTGGATTGGCTAGGTAACATCTTCAGCAGAGTTTAGGGGATGTCAGTGTCAGCATTCTTCTGTTTATTAGGGCTTTGTGTGGTCAGTAGGTCTTGTGATGGGACAGGTCTGGGTGTGTCAAGTGAGGGTCTTGTAATGGGTCTTGTGTTGGGTCAGGTGTCATCAGTGAGAGTCTTGTGATGGATCTTGTGATGGGGAGGTTACCTCAGGTGAGGGTCATTGGCAGGTGAAGTGCTTGTGTGGGTTGGTTAAGGGTCGGTGCTCTCTCTGGTTGGCTGTGCAGGTCAAGCTGGTTGTAGGTCAATGTGTCTGTTGAGGGAATTGCTTGTAGGGTGCCAGGCTTCAACAGCTTGGGTGCTACTAATTGTGATGGACCTGATTTCTTTGCATGAGTTTATGACTGTTGTGGGTGTAGAAATTCTTGTACTGTGGTTACTGTAATCTATATTCAGGGCCTTCCTGTGGGAGGTACAGGGACAGAATGTTCATTTGAGCATACACACACACACACACACACACACAGCGAGAGCACTTGCTACATCTCATGTTAATCTATTGTTTTCCATTGTTTTTGTCCATAGAAGCTTTATATAAACTAAAGTGTTTGTGGGAATCTGAAGTACTAAAATAACCATTAGCATTATATTTTAACTGATTCATTTTGCTCCCATTCCTATTGAAAAATCATTGCTGCACTAAAAGTAATAATCATACAACATTAAATTCAGACTTTACCCATGTGGAGTCACTGAAGCCCACCAAACATGTTTATTATACTGTACATTTTTATGTTGATATTTGCTGTGAGCTACTAACCCTGGTCACTCTGACCAATGTTATTGTCAGAATCCATTTATATCACATTCATAAATGTATGTTTAAAACATTATTCCCCCCCCCCGGATTCTGCCATCTCCCGAGGAAGGAGGAGCGGATGTGGATTCAGCCTGCCTTAGGTTATTTCAAAGACCAAGGGAAACCTTTTGAACTGGGGGAACAAAGGGGAGGGTTAGGGAAGAAGGCATCTGGCCTGTGTCCCCATTTGAATCTGTAAAGGAAGAAGGCAATAACCATAAAGATCCAAAGTTCCCTTTTCCCACGAAAGGGATGACACGAAGTAAATGATGGGGGGCTGACCAAACGGGGTTGAGGGAAGGGGGGTTGAACCAGGAACTCTTTATAAAGTTTCAATCTGTAAAACAATAGCAGGTCCTGTCTTGTATTTCCACAACCAAACATGTCCTAGTAAAAATTCCTTTTGGACTAGAACTGACTCCAGGAGTTTTTGTTTTCTTAAGACGTGGATTGGGGTGGGTCCTGACAGTTATTTAAAACTTTTGCTTACAGATTCAACTGATTTCATTTTGTCAAGGTTTTGTCAACTTATATATAAGCTGTATAGCAATTTGTCTGATTGATCTGTTTATCTAATTGATAATATCAATTGATATTAATCAATATCAGTTTTATGAATAAACCATGTAAGGAAAAAAAAATGATGAGATACTGTATTTCTATTACATTTTGGCTCTTTGTCCATAAGATGGCAGCATGGTAGTAGACTCAATGTCTGAATAAGATTTAATTTCATGTGTGGTTATATTCAAAAATTATCAAATTCACAAATTATACTAGATCTTTTTGCAGATTTTTTTCCAAAAGTATACCTAAAACAATGGGCTATCATTGATTGTTTTTTTTAAAAAAAAATCCTTTAATTCTATAGTTCAATCTATGGATTAAGCAAAGATATATCTCATATATTTCCACTGATATCAGTAAGCAGTGTCATTACAGAAGGGCATTTTCTATTAGCAAAGTCAGAAACATAGATGTAAATGTAGAGCCCTTGTTTTAGCTGTTAGTGACAGTTTTCTTTGCAGTTAAAGTCTTGTGCTTCATGCAAACTTACCTGCAACTGAATTACCGACAAACCCTATTTTAAAGACTGGTTTTTCTGATTAGTTTAGACTTACTTTGTATTTAAGATAAGCATAGAATTTCCATGATACTATTTTAAGTCTTAGCCTAAACATTGTGTGGAGTTGTAGGTCAAGTCTCAGTTTGACATCATTATAAACTATGGCATTTTCAGCATGCATTCACTTCTTGAATTGGGAGGGAGGGGTTGGGGGGATTTATCTTTCAAGTTTATCCTTCTATGTTACCTGGAAAGGGTTAAATGCAGTAGTGCCATTCCTATTTTCTTGGGCTTGCAAACCATAGGATGTTGACCCAGGGCTTTCATCTGCAGTTTACTAGCAAAAGTAGTTCCAATGAGAACTGAAGGATACTCTCTCCTCTAAATGAGATGCCCAATGCAGATTTTTGCTGATCTAGAGCCATAAGTATGCTAGCTTACTTCATGGGACAAACTGTCCATTTCCAGAGCCTTATTATCTCTAGATGAAATCATTGTTTCTTAAAGAAACATGGCAATGTTTTTTGGATTAAATCCTCCTTTCAACTACATATAATATTTTTGCTGGAAGAGAAAGGATAATTATTGAGTAATTTTATTCATTGTTCAACAAGTTGTTGTGTCTTGTATTATTTTAAAGGGTGCAACTAGATGAAAAATAGTATGAGATCCTTGGCTGGATCTCTCTTTTCTACAAATGCAGCTGTGAGTGAACCTGAGTCAGATTAGGGCACAATACATCAAAAGAGCTTTAGAGTTTTCCTGTTGAGGCTTTTCCCAGTTTCACCTCATCCATACAGACAAGCACAAATTCATTTTCCCAAAAGCAGAATGGAAATATTTGCTTCTGTAAACAGAGCACATAAAAAGAATAAGCTCCCTTTTAAAGTGCTATGGTCCTAATTTGACTAGAGGGCCCACAGCTGTTTTTTAAACAATCAAAGGAACTTAGATCTTAAGAGTTCTTTCCTGCCACCTCAGATTCTGCCTCACAGATGTTTGAACACACCACTAATAACACCTCTCAATTTCATTGTAATATTGAACACAAAGCACTGCACTCTTGTTCCTCAGAAAAGCAAATATCTAATTTGTGTGACAGCATCACCTCAGTGATGTTGAATGGGTTACAACGTTCTGCATTTTCACTTCCAAGGTTGAAGCACTACTACCACTTGTTTGATTTATAGTCATTTACAGTTTAAACATGTGAGGATCCAGAGTTTGGGCTTCCACCTCTACAAAAAGACAAGTCCCCTTTTCCAAGACTTTCCTTTTCTCGCCTTAAAAATCAAGCAAGCACGCATACCCAAGAGCATACAAAAATGATCAAATTTATATACATTCCCACTCATGCACTCGTTACCTCTCGGATAGATTACTGCAATGCTCTCTACATGGGGCTGCCCTTGAAGACCACCCGGAGGCTTCAGCTGGTGCAGAATGCGGCCCCGCGGGTAGTGATGGGAGCATCCCGATACTCCCATATTACACCCCTCCTGCGTGAGCTGCATTGGCTACCAGTTGTCTTCCGGGCGAGATATAATAATAATAATAATAATAATAATAATAATAATAATAATAATAATAATAATAATAATAATAATAATAATAATAATAATAATAATAATAATAATAATAATAATAATAATAATAATAAAAATAATTTAATTTGTATACCGCCCTTCTCCCGAAGGACTCAGGGCAGTGAACAGGGCAATACACAATAAAAAATAGAATACAAAAATTAAAAAGCCATTAAACAATTATGCCCATAAAATTAATACATATTAAAATTAAAAACTATTTATAAAAACCCAACCCCATCCCATCAGACCAGGCCAGCTTGTTCGAAAAAGAAAGTTTTGAGATCGCACCGGAAGGAGTGAAGGTCGGGGGCCATCCGGAGCTCAACCGGTAAGCGGTTCCATAGGTCTGGCGCGCCCACAGAGAACGCTCTCCCCCTGGGGGTCACCAATCGGCATTCTTTGATCGGCGGCACCCTGAGGAGGCCCTCTCTGTGGGAGCGCACTGGACGGAGGGAAGTTGATGCCGGCCGCAGGTGTTGCCGTAGGTAACCTGGCCCCATGCCATGAAGGGCTTTGTAAGTCATCACTAACACCTTGAACCTCACCCGGAGAGCAACCGGAAGCCAATGCAACTCACGGAGCAAAGGTGTAACATGGGAGTATCGGGAAACTCCCAAGACAACTCGCGTGGCTGCATTCTGCACCAGCTGGAGTCTCCGGGTGGACCTCAAGGGCAGCCCCATGTAGAGTGCATTACAGTAGTCTAGACGAGAGGTCACGAGCGCATGAGTGACTGTGCGCAAGGCATCCCGGTCTAGATAGGGCCGCAACTGGCGCACCAGGCGAACCTGGGCAAAGGCCCCCCTAGTCACAGCTCCAATATGCTCTTCCAAAGAGAGCTGTGAATCTAGAAGGACCCCCAAGTTGCGGGCCCTATCTACGGGGGGTAATAGTTCACCCCCCATGGCCAATGATGGAATAATCGGAATTTCCCGGGATGCCGGCACGAACAGCCACTCAGTCTTGTCAGGGTTGAGTCGAAGCCTGTTCCTCCCCATCCAGACCCGGACCGCCTCCAGGCAACGGGACATCACGTCGAGGGCATCGCTGGGGTGGTTTGGGGTCGAAATAAAAAGCTGGGTATCATCAACATATTGGTGATACCCAACTCCAAAACCACGAATGATCTCACCCAGCGGCTTCATATAGATGTTGAACAGGAGAGGCGAGAGAACCGATCCCTGAGGGACTCCACAAATGAGAGGTCTCAAGGTCGATCTCTGCCCCTTTGCCAACACCGACTGCGAACATCCCAGAAGGTAAGAGGAGAACCACTGGAGAACTGTGCCTCCCACTCCTAACCCTCTGAGACGTTGCAGCAGGATACCATGGTCGATGGTATCAAAAGCCGCTGAGAGGTCTAAAAGGACTAGGACAGAGGAGCAACCTCTGTCCCGAGCCAGCCAGAGATCATTCACCAGTGCGACCAATGCCGTCTCCGTGCTGTACCCGGGCCTGAAACCCGATTGGTACGGGTCTAGGTAATCAGCTTCATCCAAAAACAAAGGGAGCTGCTACGCCACCACGCTCTCAACAACCTTCGCTAAAAAGCGAAGGTTGGAGACCGGACGATAGTTGTTTAAAATTGCTGGGTCCAAGGCAGGCTTCTTGAGGAGGGGTCTCACCACCACCTCCTTCAAGGTGGTGGGAAAGCTACCCTGACTCAAAGAGGCAGTAATCACTGCCTGGAGCCAGCCTCGTGTCCCATCCCGGGCTGCATAAGTCAGCCAGGAGGGGCACAGGTCCAACAAACACGTGGTGGAGCTCAGCTTCTCCATGATCTTGTCCACTTCTTCAGGAGTCACAGGATCAAACTCTTCCCAGATTAAATCGACAAGGCCGCCCGTATCCTCTTCGTCAGACTCTGCCCAGTCGGAGTCCAAACCGATCCGGATCCGAGCGATTTTGTCCGACAGAAATCGACTAAACTCCTCGGCTCGACCCTGCAAGGGTTCCTCCCTCACCTCCTGATTAAGAAGAGAGCGAGTTACCCTAAACAGGGCGGCCGGGCAATTATCTGTGGATGCGATGAGGGTGGCAAAGTGGTTAGACCTAGCCACCCTCAACGCTGCGAGATAAGTTCTCGTAAACGACCTTAGTCGTAACCGGTCGGATTTGGATCGGCTGGACCTCCAACAGCTCTCTAGGCCCCGTCTCCGACGCTTCATCTCGCGGAGCTCCATGGAGATCCATGGGGCCCGTTGAGATCTGCGTCGGGTCAAGGGCCGCATGGGTACAACTTGGTCGAGTGCCTCTGTGGCTGCCCTTTCCCAGGCTTCCACTAGGGCATCGACCGAGCTGTGAGCAAAGGAGGCAGGTGGGGGCCCAAGCGCCATTTGGAACCGCTCAGGGTCCATAAGGCGTCTAGGGCGGAACCATCTTGTTGGCTCAGCAACCCCACGACAGGGAGTGGCAAAACGGAAGATTTAAGGTGCTGGTACTTACCTTTAAAGCCCTACATGGCTTAGGCCCGGGATATTTGCAGGTCCATCTGCTACGGGGACGACTTCCCATCGCCCAGTGCGCTCACACAGAGAGGGCCTCCTCAGGGTGCCATCGGCCAGACAATGTCAGCTGGTGACCCCCAGGGGGAGGGCCTTCTCTGTGGGAGCACCAGCCCTTTGGAACCAACTCCCCCTTGAGCTTCAGATGGCCCCGGACCTCCGGTCCTTTCGCCGCGACCTCAAAACTTTCTTCTTCCGTCAGGCTGACCTGGATTGATGATGGGTTTTTAAATATGTTTTAATTTTTAACTGTGTAGTTAATTTATTTTGGGGCTGTTATTTAATTCTTTTTTAATTTTTGTATTGTTGTTTTTTATTGTTGTTAGCCGCCCTGAGTCCTTTGGGAGATAGGGCGGCAATATAAGTCCCAAGAATAAATAAATAAATAAATAAATAAATAAATAAATAAATAAATAAATAAATAAATAAATAAATAAATAAATAAATTTAGCACACCTATTAAAGAAACTAACAAAGAAGGGATAAGGAATGTTTAAAGCAGTTTAATATGAACTTTAAACAGAAAGTGTACTATTCAAAATAGCTCCTTAAATTCATTAGGAATTTTAACCTCACAGAACAATTCATTTGATTTCTATAACATATCAGATCGTTACTCATTACTACACTCTTGAAAATACAGGTTTCTAGTAGGTGGGAAGAAGGAAAATTTAAACTAATAAATCCACCACATGGATAAACTGATACCCTGTCTTCCATGTAATTTCTATAATACTTGATTATCATAAGGGACAGGAAAATCCTATGGGTTCATGCAGATTTGAGAACGCCTTGTCTTCAGGAATGGTCTGCCAATCAGAGAAGGGAGTCAGAATCTGCCCCAGTATGCAAGTTTCATTTTATATTTCTTTCTAGTTTTTCTTTGTGACAGAGATAGAACAAGCATTGTTACTGAAGAGTGAGAATCATCATTACAAAGAAGTAAAACAACAGGAAAACCACAGATATTTTATTCTATTTTTCACAAGAGATTATTAAGTGCCATTAGGTCATTTTAAACTCCTATCATCCATGTAAATAGATTTTCTCCATGACAATCTATCTCTAGCTTGGTCTTTCAGGTCTTCTAACTCATCCATCCACCTTGCTATGGTCGTACTCCTTTCTTTCCTTCCACCTTTCCCAGTATTAGAGCCTTATCCAGAGAACTAGGTCTTTGCTTAACATGTCTAAAGTGAGATTATTTGAGACTAGTCATTTGAATACAAGGGAGAAATCTGTTGTGATTTGTTTGATTATTCATTGGTTTGTTTTCTTAGCTGTCCCTGGTATTCTCAGCAGTCTTCTCAAAACTAAAGTTCAAAGGTGTCAATACATTTCCTATCATGCTTTTTCCCCCAAAAAATTCACTTCCATAGAGTGCCACAGGGATTACCACAGTTTGCATGATTCTTATCTTTGTAGGCATAGATACATAAAGGCATTGAAACTTTTCTGAGACTTTCATGGCTGTTCTACAAAGTGCTAGTCTTTGGCATATTTTTTTTACTTTTTTTTATTAAAGAGTTTTACAAAAACAAAATTTTACAATATATCCCCAAATCCCCCCCACCCCAAATCCGCCCACTTCCCAGAGCTAAATACAGGATTATAGTTATAATAATCATATTCTAAATAAAAATTATGCATAATATACAATTAACCAAATTCATAATGTGCTTTAACTCCCCTTTAACATAACTACATACAAAGTACCAATAACAATATCCCACTAAAATCTACTCATAAGCTAAATGGAACTTTTTAGTCCCATATTTGTTCTGAATATAATCTATCCATCTCCTCCGAACTGAAATATATCTTTCCTGTGAATGATCTTTCAAGTAAGCAGAAATCTTAGACATTTCTGCAAGATTCGAAACTTTAAGCACCCATTCTTCTATAGTAGGCAAACTATCCTTCTTCCAATATTGTCCCACCAGTAACCGTGCTGCTGTTATCATATTCAACATCAAATTAGTTTCTTTAACATCACAATCTACAACAATACCCAATAAAAACAATTGCGGAGAAAACTTTATCTTTCTCTTAAAAATCTTTTGAATGTTCCACCAAATTTTAATCCAAAAAGCTTTTATATTTCTACAAGTCCACCACATATGAAAATAGGTGGCTTCTAAACTACCACATCTCCAACATTTAGACTGTAAATTAGGATACATGTTAGACAACTTCTTGGGATCCAGATGCCATCTATAAAACATTTTATAAAAATTTTCTCTTAAGTTTTGAGCCTGAGTAAATTTAACATTTCTGACCCAAATTATCTCTTACTTTTTGTCCCTTTACTGTTAATAGTTGTTCCTAAAAGATAGAAGTTACCTAGTAGGATTTTAATTTTGTTCATCTTATACTTTATAGTATAAAGTATTTTCTACTTTATTTGAACTTGCCATCAAGAAGCAGAATATAAATTTAATACTAAATCAAATGAAGACTATAAATCTGTTTTTTTCACTATATAGTAGGTTATATTAAGAAGATTTGTAATTACCATAAATTCAGCAGTTCATACAAGCAAATGTAAATCAAGCACTCAGTGAATGTGTATACAAATGAGCATGTAACTCTCACATGTCTACGGTTTGGATACAAATACATGAATGTTACTTCTTTGCAAACTGGAATGTGTATACAAATAGCCTTTCATGCAGTGAATACAAAATAATGTCTGGCTAACACTATGGTGAACTTGCAGTATTAATACACACATCCTGAGCTATGTTATATGAGACATCAATTACTCTGTTTCAGGCACTTGGCTCTAAACATTTGTTCTAGATTAATTTTAAGATAATCCAGAATTCTTGGCAATGGGAACATATCCTTTTGCACAACAGAATGTTCTTTTAATAAGGCTGGTGCATATAAATATACACCTTGCCCAAACACTGGAAAATAATTGATTTCTTGTTCTGCTTCTAGCCTTTTGACCTGTAGAAGAAAAATACCATGATTAAAATTCCTCTAAAACATACTTTCAAACAATTGTAAAAGAACTTAGAGAGGTATGGCTCATGAAAAAAGCACATGAAAAATTGTCTGCTATCAGAAACAATAATAGTAGCTCATAAGTTCCATTAGGTATCTGTAATATTTTCACAAAAGGTAACAAACAAAGCTGTTGTGAAATGTGGATTATAGAAATAAAGATTTAAAACTTGTTCTCTTGTTACCTGAGTTTCAAGTGTGCCTTGACTTTTAAAGAAAAAATATAGTACAACCCCAACAGTTTGAAAGTCTGAAATTGTTAGCATTTCTTGTTAGAATCAACTGATTTTTTTTTAAAAAAATCGGTTTTTAAAAGCTTGAGTGCATTTAGCCTAAAATGACAAAATAATTGGTAATAAATATTTTAAGGTATCAGTGTTTTATTACTGGAATTATAAATGGAAATATTATCTTAAATATTGTGTGAAGAATTATGAAGAATTAGGTCAGAGATAGCTGTCCAGATGTTGATAAACCTCAGCTTCTATGAGTTACTGCCAGCACAGTTTAAAGTAAAGTGCTGTAAAGTTGCAATCCAGCACTACTGTGAATAGTTCAGTACAATTTTCCAAACAAAAACAGCATCAATTATTAAAAACATCTGTATACAAATGCATGTATTTTGATAGGAAACACCTATTCTAATACAGAACTTTCTTGCAAAAAAAATGAAGAGGCGTATATATGTGTGTGCATGCATAGGCATGCTAATTCAGTTACATCTTTATTCTTTACTTCTCTAAGTGCCTTTGGGTCCTGCATCATAAATTCCTTAAAGTAGCTATCTTTCATTCCACCAGCATTTTTCATTCAATCCTACTTTTAAAGCTTTCCCATCTGGTTTCTGCCACTATCATCCTCTGAATGGCCCTTTCAACAAGTATTTTCAATGCCCACTTCCCGATCCAGCTCTCCTCACTCCTCCATCTCTGTAAGATCTGCTCAGTCTTTGATATAGTTGGTTATTCTCTCCTGTTTGATTTCCCAATTTGTCCAAATTCTTCAAAGTTGTCTTCATGATTTGATTCTCAGTTGGTTCTCTTCCAGTCAAGCTCAATCTAAACAAACTCTCACTATTTTCAAGATGACCCGTCTTTTCTGTCTTCGTTTTTTCCCCTCTCAAGTCCTTTGATATGGTTTCTGTCTATATTAATTTTGTCCCTGGTAGGACAATCTAAAATTTTCAGATGTGTATTGATAGCATTTGATCCTATACATATACAGTATGCATATATGCATATATTCATATATACATATATACATCCCTTTATTGTATTCCAGACCTCTAGATACCGTTCTCGTGCTTCCATTTTGGGGCAAGAGTTTCCAGCAAAGAGCTGCTTTTGACCTTTGAGGAGTACGTTGGTTGATTGCATTCCAGATGTAACTGGATCAGAATAAAAACGCGAGCAAGGATAGGATAAAAATATCTATGAAATAATTCCCCTCTTTTTTCATATTAGGAATTGTATGTAGGAAGCACACCTGTACGGCTTGGGAAATCACAAAGAGCCCTGACTGTTTACCCCTGTATTAGCCATGACATTGTAGTTTTCAATGCAATGTGTCCCCAAGTCTTTATTATCAAGGACTGCTTATATTATTGCCATCCACCCTGGTGCTTAGGCAAGAAGCTTCAGCTGTCTGTCTGCCCTTTCCACCTGATCTCCCACTCTCAAATTGCTTAATTGCAATGGGGAAAAATATAATGTGATTAATTTTCTCAGTATACCTTTCTACATGTGTACATTACATGCTTGTGGTTTTGGAGGTACATGATCTCTCCTGCTGAAATGTGAATATATTTCTTCTTTATAGTCTAGAAAGAGAAATATACGGTAAGTCAGAAAATATAGTAGTGTTCTCATTGCAATCCCCATTATTAAATTGCTCTTCCCACCCACTGTATGGCACGTAGGTCCACTGCTGCAAAAGAAGATGTCCCAAGGCAAAGGCACTTTAGGTTTCAAAGGCTATACTTCAAGGGTACAGGAAACGTCCATGGGATGTACTTGCTTATCTGCTTTTATATTATCACATCCCTTCCTGTAAATTTTAATCATCCAAAGGGCTTCTACTCCACCCTTGTATTCTAGAAGAAGCTGGCCTGGAATAGATACTCCTAGAACTGCCTCCCTGAATGCCTTCTTGTGTTGATTCCCTCCCTAAAACTCTTCCTGAAATTCACATTTTCCATGTTTTTTTAGAATAACTTTAATCTAAGCCAATGTACAAGCAATTGAACAAATAGCATGTCTTTCCCACATTGATCTCTCTCTCTTCCCTTCCTGTTCCCCTAGTGCTTTCCAGGCAGGGAGGGAGGGAGGGAGGGAGAGAGGGAGGGAGGGAGGGAGGGAGGGAGGGAGGAAGGAAGGAAGGAAGGAAGGAAGGAAGGAAGGAAGGAAGGATTCTGAAACTCCCTGCCAACTTCCCACAAGGAAAGTCAATGGGGAAACCAACAGGAATGTGTAAGTCATTTCCATTCCCACTCCTTTTTTGTCCACAAAGGGTCATTCTGTTTTTCTGTTTAGATAAGGAAATATCTCTGAAATGATGACCCAAAGGAGCACAAGTTGTCCAGTAAATAATAATAAACAATTAACCTGCATCAGTTTCTGTTGTGGCGATGTATAAGAGGAAACCAGGCAACATCAATCTGTTGAGAAGTGACATGCAATTTTTTATTTGCCTCAAGTAAACTTTCTACCATGAACAATAAAGAAAAGGACTCCATATTTTTGTTGTTACAGCATTTCCACTTTGAGCCTCATCAAAGCCTCTTCTACAGCGTCAAATTGTACTAGACAACTATAAATATTTTTCATTTCTTTCCTTTTTCATTTTTAGAAAATCCAGTCTCTGGTGAGGAAACTAATTCAACTAATTCTCCAAATACTACCATTGCTGAGAGGTTGACGACAATGATTACTCCTAGCTCTGCTTCTAATACCACCTCTTTAAACTCTACTGCTCCGTCACTAGAAGGTAAATTGGTTTCAACATTTCTATGGAACTAGCGTCACTCATTTATTCATTTACAATAAAAACAAAACTTCCTCAAAGGGTTGCCCTTTATGTTTTCTCAGAGTTTTCCCATCTTTTCTCAGACTGCTAAAATTCTGACCTACATAGAAGAAAGAAGAAAATATTGAAATGTAATTTTCATTGAAGAATTCTTAGTGCAGTTTCCCAATTTCTCAAGAAACTGCAACTTTTAAATACCTTTCATCAGGAATGAGATGTTATGTATACTTTAATTTTAGTTCTAGATATAATTTATCACTTTCCCCCAATTCCAGGCTATTATTTTAAATCAATTGTTTAGCAAGTACTAAAATGCTTTGCTTATTATGCAGATGTATTGTTAAACATCTGAAATGTTCAGATCAGGCTTCACTATCATAGATCAGTTCAAAATAAATTCAAATTAAGACATACAATTCCTAAATAGTGAGACGTGAAAGTAAACAGTAGAGTTCACAACTGCGAAGCCTAAATGTGAGTAACAATTTAAAAAAAGACTAAAACTAACAATAAACAATCTCTTTCTCTGTATCAATAGATATTTAAAACATAATTATTAATAAATTACAGCTAATACTGCAGACAAAAAGACAGTATTTAGCTATGTTCAGTAAGATAAAGTTCAACTGATCAGATAGCAATAGGCGAAGAGAAAATGAATCTGAGTAGTGACTAGGACATTAGTCTAAACATAGGGATAATAGCTTCTGACATGAAATAATATAATGTGAACAGTACAATACAACACACTGCAACATGGCTCAATGTCTGTATTGTTCCTGTGCCAGAGGGACACAGTCTTCACTCAAATGGAATCTCTTCATATCTCCTCCTCAATGACAGCTGTTGGGAAGGCATTAAAGCTAGCCAAAGAGAAAACTCTTAGAGACCATTATTTGATTAAGATACTGTGCTGGTTAGAATGGTTGAGAAAGATTATTCAAACTATGTTTGGGTATGGCTGAAAGCACAGCTGCCAGTTCTTTAGATGGTGTAGGTCTTCATACACATCAAGTTCTTCCCAAGAAACTGGGATGTTGTGATGTATCAGCCTAGTATATATGCAGATCCAAGTAATGTAGCCTTTTGTAATAGACAGATGGAAATCTTGTATCTTTATCCACTGTCCCTTCATCTTTTGTAGAAATTGACCATGTATTATTGTTAGTGAGCCAGATGTTTAGACTGGATTTGGCATTTTTATCCATCAATCAAGTCCTTTATTTCTTTCCAGAGACATCAAGTAATGTTACCAAGCCAGAGACATTTATTCCCAGCACATCCACAACAAACTTAACTTCACCAAATACAACAGCTAAGTCATTTACTACACAATGGAGTGCAACAGTGACTACTAACAATGAGACAACGACTCATAATTTAAGCTCAACATCACTTCTAACACATGGTCCTACTGAGCCAACAACACATAATTCCACCGTCTTTCTTATTACATCCATAACTGAGAACAACAATGTGATGGTAAGATTATGAAAATTTAGGATTGATATGAAAAGAAAAGTGATTAATTTCCCATATTGGAATCATTATTGTAAATCAATGATTGATATATTAATCAGTCTCATCAACATGGCATTTTAGTTACTTTTGCAAATGTGCCACCCTATATTCTTCAGCTTCCTGGATGATTCTCATAGGTGCCACTTTATTTCTTTGAATCCCACCTAGGCTATTGTTCTTCTTATTTCAATTTATTGGGGAAGAGGGTGCAAGAGGATGGATTTGTTTACATAACTTTTTTCCTCAGCAGAGGAAGCTCCAACAGCTGATTGGCAAACTGCCAATAGTACACATGTGCAGGGAAGAGGGAACATAAATTTACAACTCCCAGATATGTTCTTCTCTAATGTGCTTTCCCACATTCAGATTTTTTTTATAGCATTTGACATTCAGACACTGATTCAACTACGTGGTGTTCTACATGGCCATTTTACTAGCTACTACTACTACTACTTTGTGTTCAGAAAAATATGAATTGTCACATAGTCTCATCTTGCTATATGAAAATGTATCTGAGTACAAATAAAACTAATTCAGTGCAATAAAATTTTTTATTGCATAAACATTGGCCTTAGAGTAAATTTGCATTGTTCTCGGTATTGGAATTACAAAGCCAAATGTTCCTAAGACAAAAGAAACTGATGATACAGTAGCATAATCCAACCCTTCTTTCACAAATCTGATAAGTTTTATTACCTTTGAGGAAGTTCACCTATAATTTCTATTGGATAAAATTTATGTTCAGCAGATTTCTTTGGTTTGACATCTCCATTTTAGGCTACCCTGTATTCACCAATGGTCTTTTCAGCCATGTAATGCTATTTGTCTGATAGAAGCATATGAAGTTTTTGAATTATGTGTCCTTTCAGAAAAGAGCTGAAAGTTTTCTAACATAATAGAACCATGAGACTATTTCCTAAGATAATTATCTCCCACAGGTATGGCTCTGTGTGTCCCCACCATATAAGGTGAACTAGTATTTCAGAAACAGTCTTCTTGATGTTGGTGTCTCTATTGTAGAAATGTCTTCTCAGAGATTGTTGCCTAACACCTTCTTTGTGGTCATTTTTGCACCAAGGTGCTGGTTTGTCTGCTTAATATACCTGTTTGTTTAAAATTACATGTCAGCACAAAAAGACCTTTTTAGTCATTTTTGTTATACATTAGGATTTACTTTTTCCACAAGAAAAAAATATTTGTGCTTTTTTCTGTCACATCTTAGCAATGTTTATTCTTTTTTCTTGAATTATTCAATAAGCACATATCAATACTGTAAAGGAGAATATATGTAGTTCAGAATTGAAATTAGGAGTCCTTGGTGCTCTCTGAACTCAATTGTTTTCTTGCAGTCATTTTATTACCCAAACTAGATAACATCATCAGACTAGTAGTGATGATGTTACATACTGTAGTTTGGGTAATGAACCATCTGCAAGACAACAACCAAGCTCAGAGAGCACCAAGGACCCTTCAAGCACATATCAATTAATTGGTGATTTCACAGAAATGCTATTAGCAAATGAAATAGCCAAATGACACCAGAGAAAGGGAAATGCAATGATACACTCTTCCATCCTTTCTTTCTCTAGTTCAACATCACATGTATGAAAATCAAGCAGATGCTTCCTGCCACTGCAGTGGTTTGCTTGGAACTCCACGAAGCCCAATCCTGTGTAAGTAGGCAGGGAGGAGAAAATGGCAAGGGAGGCATTCATCACAATGGAGGGAGGGGAGTATAATTTCTTGGTATGGAAGATCCAACTTGGAAAAGTAAAAAGTGAGGGTTATCCTCCACCCATCTTTAAAACAATAGGTGTAATTGTTTCTATTCAGTGCAAAACCGCATGCATTTCAGTTCATCATGACCCATTTGGTTCTAGACTTGGACAATAAGGTAAAGGTAAAGGTTCCCCCGCACATGTGTGCTAGTCGTTTCCGACTCTAGGGGCCGGTGCTCATCTCCGTTTCATAGCCGAAGAGCCAGCGCTTGTCCGAGGACATCTCCGTGGTCATGTGGCCGGCATGACTAGACGCCAAAGGCGCACGGAACGCTGTTACCTTCCCACCGTAGTGGTCCCTATTTTTCTACTTGCATTTTTACATGCTTTCGAACTGCTAGGTGGGCAGAAGCTGGGACGAGTAACAGGCGCTCACTCTGCTACGCGGCACTCGGGATTCGACCCGCCAAACTGCCGACCTTCCGATCGACAAGCTCAGCGTCCTAACCCACTGAGCCACCGCGTCCCTAGACTTGGACAATGCTTTGCCCCTAATACTTCATGTGTTCCATTTGTTAAGTTTATAAGTTGTCCAATGGATTCCAGCATCATTTTTACACACCAGGCACTTTTTCCACTACAGCATCCATAGTTGTAGGAACAACATAGAGCTTCTCTACGTGTGTAAGAGGGAAGGGGAAAGAGAGGAATGGCTCATTTGAGCCCAATAGCTGGAAAGCATAGATATCTGGACAAAGGGCAAGAAGGATAAGTGATGAAATATGCACTGTGAGATTGTGAAACAACCCATCCATACTTCTATGTGATATTGTGAAGCAAATATCTTTTTGCATGGTGATGTCTGGATACCAATTTCTTAATTTTAGCATCATTGTGGTTAGTTTTTAATGTATATTAAAAACTGAGGACCCAGATTGTTGGGGGCAATAAGCTGACTTTGTAATAATGCCGCTTGGGGGGGGGGGGTGTGAAAGCCCTAACAAGCAGGCATATACAGAGAATGAAGGCTACTGCTAAGCTTGTAAGCCGCCCTGAGTCTTCGGAGAAGGGCGGGATATACTGTAAATGTAATAAAAAAATAAAAATAAAAATAAAAAATATCCTGGAGGGTAGACCAAGGTAACAATTTGTGGCATCCTGTTTTTATAGCAAAGAAAATTAAGCTGAATTGGAGGGGAGGTCACAAAGATTTGAGAAACTGATTAGACATTAACTAGAAAGTGTTAAATCCAGTTGGCTGAGAAAAGTTTTTGCAAGCAGCAGAATGTTGGGGTGAAGCAAGAGGTCCAGAAATGGGAGACTAGCCTCTCTTCAAGGCCCACAAAATTTCTGTCTTGCAAATCTTGAAGTGAAAGTTTTGCAATTTGAGTTGTACTATAGCTAAGCCAGTAAGCGATTATGTTGAGCCCGCACTGCATTGCAGAGGCGTGTCCAACAATGCCACTCATTGAAAGTTTGTGTTAAACTAATATTTTAAAAGATCTGAAATGTGGTACAATGTATGAAATTTATTTAAGCTGAAAGTTTTTCAAGAATTATGCTGAAATAAACTCCTGCAGGAGCTCACGTTTGTGGCATAGGCGCCACCTAGTGGGTTGATATTTACATAGAAAACAAGTAACACAATTGTGTCAATAATTATTTAGAATTGTGATAATATAATGCAGGTTAGCTACCCTTTAGCTCCATTCATTTACACACTGTATTGGGAATCAGCATTAGGTAAACTTCATCAGATTTGATCATTATTGTTATATGAGATACTGTACATACCGGTAATTAAGAAGCAGGCTTACTAAATAAATAAATAAATAAATAAACCTTTATTGTCAAAGTACAACATGTGTACATTGAGATTAGCTGAGCCTCCCCCCGTGCTCTCTCCCCCCAACACACAGTGACAACAAACCCTCCATCCCACCACACTATGTGAACCAACTACACCACACACCGGCCTCCCAAGTCAATTCTGCATAAGATTATGTCCCATTTAAAAGCCTAACAGCCCACGGATAAAAACTATTTTTCAGCCTGTTGGTACGGCTGGCTATATTCCTATATCTCCTACCGGATGGTAGGAGAGTAAAGAGATACCGTCCAGGGTGTGAGTCATCCCTGAGAATCTTCCTCACTCTTCCACTCCTCTGCAGGATTGACATAATTTATATGTTCCTGTCAATGTGTGAAATTAGCATTTTATAGAATGCCTAGGAAATCTATAGAATGCCGAAAATGGAACGCTCTTGTCACTCTGCATAATGCCTAGGTATACAATGCCTAGGGAGACATTTCATATTTTAAAACATCTAAAAACGTTGTGCATTCTAAAGATATTCTAGACCAGGGGTGTCAAACTCAATTTCATTGAGGGCCGCATCAGCATTGTGGTTGCCCTCAGGGGGCTGGGTGGGTATGGCCAGGGTGGGCGTGGCCTACTGGGTGGGCGTGGCTAGAGTGCGTATGGCCTACTGGGTGGGTGTGGCCAGCTCTACATCGTTCGCATCAAGGGTGCCTATGGGGGCCTGGGCAGGAGTGGGACAGATCTGAGGGTCTCTGGGCCAGGGCCAAGGCAGTGGGGGCCGTTCCGTCACTGTTTCCAGGATGGCTTCGCGGGCCACATGAAACCACTTTGCGGGCCAGATCCGGCCCCCGGGTCTTGTGTTTGACATGTCTGTTCTAGACGTTCTATACAGTGCCAGCTTTTCACACATTCCCAGTAATATATTTATTGAAATCATTGATTGGAAAACCTGGAAGCTGAAGTTCTGAAAGACACCAAATTAGGATAACTGCCTACAATGAATTTATTTATTTATTTATTTATTCAATTTGTATACCGCCCTTCTCCCGAAGGACTCAGGATGTGAATATTGTACAGATGTAGCCTTTAGACTAAAGTTCTGGCTTTGTCATCACAACATTTGATAAAGGCTTGTAAGCCTTGGAAATCACATATTAGCATATCCCCAATGCTAAAACATTGATAATATTATTCAATAACAGTTCTGATATTACTAATGGCTTGTAGGTTTTTCTAAACTATTAACAATTGGCTAATAGTGCTATACTGGCTAATAATGCTCTATGTAGCATTCAAACATAGACATAATAAGCAAAAATAGTTATTAGCTAACTAATGAATAATTGTGAATAGTAATTTGTCAACATGGAGCATTATAATATAGTCTATAACAGGAAGTTACAAACCAGTGTTTGATTTCCATCTGAAATATTGTTTTTATTCACTGATATATGGACAGGTGTTTTTTTTCATGAACAAGAATTTTCAGTGGATGACTAAGAACCCAGGTCATAATGTTTCCTTTAATTGTGATGACCATGCATGCTATTGGAGGAAACATGGATGATGGTATTATAATAGTAGGATGAACAGGAAACTATTATAAAATTCATCTTTGAATCATCTATTTTTATAGTTTTTCGTAAGGAGAATGAACATGAAACAATTTCAAGCAAAATCTGTTCCATAAGTGAACATTCCAATTATAAACTTAAATGTCACTTTATAATTTATTATTTTGTAGTAATTATTACTCTATCCTAATTGCTAAAATCTTGCACCAGCCTCCATCAATGGGAGAGAGATTATGGTAGCTGATATATCTAGGAGGCATCAGTTTAAACATATAGGTTTATGTGCACCTACATTTCTTCATAGAGATCTTTTTCACCTACAAGAGAAACTGGAAAAGGTACTGTAATGTATTATTGTCCTGAACACAAACATAATTTGCACCTTTATAGCTTGACTAATTTTTACTGGAAGTTGGGACCAGGCTTTCTTCTTACTTTGTCTCATGCATTATTTTTAAGACTGATTGCTGTGTCTGAGCCACAAATAGATAGAATGAACCCTTTCACTTGTTTGCCTTTCTGTCAGGCTTTTTCCAGTAAGCTGGTTCATTCACTAGAAAGGAAACTCTGACATCCTCTCAACAATTCTTTCCACAGAAAAGAAAAAAAAAGCATAAGTGTTTTTCCTCAATATCCTGAATATCTGTGGGAATGGTTTGGGTTTATTTGCATTTTTCCATTCTCCCTGCATAATGCATACTGTGATTGTTTACATTTTTACTTCTATTGTGTGGCTTTTGTTTATTCCATTGGGTCACATTAAGTCACCACTTGAGAATTTTGCGAAGCCAATTAAACCACCTAAAGATATGAACTGATATCCGAAATCCTAAATAGATTGATATTTAAAATCCTACTCTAGGTGGCTATCCATGAATGTCCCAGCCAGTAGAAAGTTAGATACAGGGAATCCTCATTTAGTGACTGGCTCAGACTGTGACTGCAGTTATGACAAGGATGAAAACATAACTTTGTAAATTTTGAAAAGCTACTTGAAGCTACTTGTGTCCAACTGTAATTTCTAAACAAGGATTATATGTAATTCAAAGTGGACTGGGATGGAAGATTTCTCCCTGACAATTATTTAGATAGACAGACAGACACTTATATTTTTGTTTTATTTAAGGGGAAGTACTGGTGATGCTTCTTGTATACTAGATTGTGATTAAAAGTAGGTTCTTCCTCTGTAGTGATGCTACCTGTGAATTAAATATTGCCCATAGAGCTGGAGCTTGGCACTGATCCCGGCTCTTCTGCTGAGCCCAGAAGAAGCGCCGATCAGCTGGAATGTTGCAGCATCTAAAAGGTCTTGTGATTTATATTCAGATGCTTGGCAACTGATTCATATTTATGATGGTCACAGTGTCCCAGGGTCACGTGAAGTGACCAAAACCTGCTGCAACCACCCAGCAGAAAGGGGGAAATAAAAACCAAACACCCCCACCCCACCCCCGCTGTCAATCCTCAACAGAAATGCTCACAACAATGAAAACCTCGGACAGGAGGAAGAACACAGCTGGGCGGGCAGGCAGGTGTCTTGCTTGGCTGTGGCTTGGGGGGGCACTTTTTTCAGTGCCATTGTAACTTTGAACAGTCACTAAGCAAACTGTTGTAAGTCAAGGACTACCTGTACTTCATCACGTTTTTCCTTCTTTTTTTTTTTTTTTTGGTCATCAAGTTTTTGACACCTTGCTAGGCAACTGGTGGTACTCGGATGTTGCCATATCCTAAAAGTGGTACAATGGGTGAAAAGGATGAAAAGCCCTGCTTTAGATTATTTTAGCCTAACTTTTCTGTGTCTGACCCTGACCTGTACATCTCCTTTGATGTCCAAATTGACTAAGTGGAGGTGGGGGAAACTACAGCCTCACACTTTTCTTCCTGTCTGCTCCACAACTGTTTGGGAAAGGCAACATTTTATTTTAATCTTTATGTGGGAAGATTTTATCCTTGCAAAATGTGCCATAAAAGAACCATCTGAAATACGCAAGGCATTTCTGAAACAGGAAAGCTAACTCTGTGCTTGTTATTTCCCTCTTCTCCTGCCTGGTAACAGTGGAGAAGGATACAGTGTTCATAATTTCAAAACATTAAGAGCTGCTTTGGCTAATTCAGAATATAGTCGCAGAATGAACAGTTATCATGACATTAATTATTTAATCAGCAAGTTAAATTACATTTAATTAATAATCAGTATCCACAGAAATGTGTTGATAAATAATTCAGTACATATTCTTTCTGTTTTGATTTTTTAACAACTGGACATCTAATCCTCTTCATCCACTATACTTCAGTGAAGCAAATTAAGAATCCGAAGCATATAGCTAAAACATGCTCTAAACTCTTATCTTCTGTATGTCTGCTTTCACATGCTATAATTCATAATAATCTGTCTCATTTGAGAGCTGTGCCCATTCATTTACCATAAAGAATGTTGCTATTCATATATTTTTGATAGTCATAATAGGACATAGTGATTCCATAAATGGAGCTGCTGTGCCTTCTTGGAAAATTATTCTTAATGTTTGTGGTTTCTCTTAACCTTTGTAGATTTTGAGCCAAGAAGTCCACAAATAGCTGCTATTGGGAGGATAGACTGTAGCTCATGGGAATGTTGTTATGTTTACAGAAACCAATGATAATTAATTTGCCACTGGATGTTGGGTTAATGCAAAGAAAACAAATGAGAAAAAATATTCTACAGCAGTAACACTGTTTTATTTTGTTGTGTTGTGTTTTTAGGAAAACTTTAAAAGAAACAAGGGGGAGGGATTGAGCAAATTAATTTGCAAAAAAAAAGAAGTATTATGTCTTATTGAACTGGCTGACTCTGATGTGAATCACCAATGCATGTTGTTGCTTGCAGTTAACAATACAGGTTAGTTGAACTGATTTATTACAGCTTGTAATCAAGTTGAATACCAGCCATGAGTGACTTGTTAAGATTGACTAGATTTCACATGTTGCATGAAACCATAATGTTATCTTTGGCTGATTGTACAAATCTTATATATAAAATACATTAGCCCCAATCCAGAAAGTATATATAACACATTAGCCTCAATCCAGCAACCCTTGCTATAGGTTAGCAAGATAAGTAAACCCAATGTTTTTGCTATCTTCTTCATTGTTAGATTTGGGTGTGGGATAATGCAGAAAGTATTTGAAAAACCAACTATTTCAAAATGTATTAGATGTCCTCAGTTAGGTCTAATCTATATTCAACAGCAAATTAAGGTCAGGAAGTGATTTAGTTTGTTTGTTTTACTTCCCAGTTAGTCTAGAGCAGGGGTGTCAAACTGCCAGCCCACTGGCCAGATGTGTCATGCAGAAGCTGCACCCACACCATTGCCGGCAATGGCAAACAGTCTCGATATGTTGCGTGACATCATGTGATGTCACAAGTTTGAAATGTCTGGTCTAGAGGCCATGGGATCTCCTTGTGATCTCACATCTAAGTGCTAACCAATCTATTCCATCTTAGCTTTTTCAAGATCAGCTAAATGTTGTGGCCAGCAGAAAATAAAAATTTATAACTCCTTACCCCCATCTTCCTGTCATTACTAAATTCAAACAAATAGGTGGTATATATCACAAGAACATTCAAATACTAGTTGGAAACTCTGACTGGATTCACAGATTGAATGGGCCATAGTGTTATTTGGTTTTATTTTAGCATTTTATTTATTAATGTATTTATTAAATTTGTGTAAACACATTCAGTTTGATTTGCAAACCATTGCTTATAACTTATGTATGTATTTTTTATTATGCTTGCATTTTGTCCATTCTCATAGGCAGCTAAACAGAGGTAAACAGATAAAATACTCCCCAAATCCTTAAACAGATATAATTATTTTCCAGAAGCACACATATAGTGTGCCCTATCTTTCAATTAAAAAAACACTCTCTTCATGTGCAAGACAAAATGGGGTGATTTTCAAAGTTTTCCTGGAGCCAAAGACTGATGTGGCATTTCCATTGGAAGGGAGCTTCAAAGAATGCCTGCCTCTAGGGTCCCAACAGTTATAATCTTGGAGGTATAGGACCTGGAAGAGTTGGTTTTATTTATTTAGGTGCCTTGGTGGTGCAGTGATTAGAATGCAGTATTGCAGGCTAACTTTGCCCACTGCCAGGAGTTCGATCTGGACCTGCTCAAGGTTGACTCAGCCTTCCATTACTTCCAAAGTCAGTAAAAGAGGACCTAGATTATAAACTGTCCAGAGAGTGCTGTAAAGCACTATGGGACAGTATATAAGTCTAAGTGCTATTGCTATTGCTATTGCTATATTATTTGATTTGTTTAGACAGGCAAATGAATTAAGGAGAAGATGGCCAGATAACCAGGATCAGATCTATATAGGTTTTAAATGTGACAACTACCACCTTAAATCATATCCAAAATTCAGCTGGAAACTAAGGCAACTCACATTAATACTGCACAGCTCCTTCAAGGGTCATCCCATGTTAACCATTTTGCAATAATTTAATAGAAGTGACTACAGCTTTAGTGACTCCAAATCCAGAAAAAAAAGTTGTAATTGTACAAAAAGGCTTATCTGACATCTGGTAATTAAATAGGAGAATTCTCAAGTTGCAAACCATCTTTTAACAAAGAAATACAACCTGTTTAGAGTTTTAAAAAATGGATGTTCCCTGCAATTGTTAGATTTGCAGATCCAAAGCCATTCCTTATTGGAGGGATTCAATTAAAGTGTGTTCCTCCTCATCCAGTCCCAAACAATCTCCAGGGAGTCAGTTAACAATTTTACTGCATATCTACTCATGGCTATGGGGTATACTATGGATCAGCAGTATATGATGATGATATATTTTATCATTCTAGTCAATTGTGGTTTATTTAATAAACCACAGATATATAAGCCATGTATAACTTTGAATAACATCTGTGCAAGTGAAGCTGTAAATGTTAACACTTTTTTGCTTGATAAATAATTCCAATATACTCTGAAAGTAAATTTCAGTTTTTCTTTGCTTTAGAAAATATAGGTGCAGAAGCATTGTATGGCTTTCTGGATGACAAGAAACCTGATTTGAAAGCGGTAATTTATTCATGCTTTTATATATAGTAGTTGGGTGAGACAGAATAAAAAATTTAAAACCTAAAATATTATAGAATCTGAATAGTATGCTTTGTATGCCAGGATCATGTATGACTAAAATCATGTAAATGAACAGTGGTATATTTTTCCCAAAGAATGTGGAATAAATTGTTAATATTTTAATAATAATCAAATTGCTATAACAAGCAACTAACTGTGGGAGTTTCCCAACCAATTTCCAATTCACTATTTTTAGAAAACAGACCAAAATGTAACACTTTTAAACAATAAGCAATATGCATTTTCCTGGATTTGAGGTGTTATCAAAACATCAACCAACAGTTCAATTAGCTTTTGTGCATCTACCCTGCATGTGAAGAAACCACTTTTAGCTATGGGAATTGCCAGAGAATTTTTCCAAAGAGAAGCGAAACTCTTTTTGTGGAATTGTTTCATTCATGAAAGACATAAACAGCTTTCAAATACACAGTGCAAAAGAAGTTCCAAGAGTTTCCAGAAATCGCATCCTGAAAATTAGTTTCCTTTGTGTTTAACATACTTAACATACAAAACATATGAAATACACAAGACTTCTCTCTTTCCAAACTACCTTCCCAAACATATCCTAAAGCTTTGTGATTCAATTTCAAGAAGGTTCAGCAATTCACATTTTCACACTGAGTCTTCAGATTGAATTCTTGAATCATTTGAAAGAATCAGTGAATGAGGTGCTTTGAATTACTTTGGATTAAGAGATTTGATGGGGTTTTCTTTTATGTTGCTGTGATTTTCCTCCCAAAATGGACAGTACTGTTCTGTCTATTGTGTTTCACTTTTGAATTAGACTTAGAATTTGTTTAAGTAGGTTTACATGGAGTACAAAATTTATTGTACTGGTGGTTGGCTGTTTACACTGGTTTGCTCTTTCTTATAGAATCCTCTTCCTCAATCCACATCCTTTTATTATTGTATTTCCTTTACTCCCAATATACTTGTCTAGCCTGAAATATAGCCAGCTGGCACATGTGACCAATCTGTCTGCAATTGTTTATTGCCATTAGTCCTCCCCTTTTGTTCCTTTTCATTCTCTGCCTTCCCTTCAAAGTTTTTTTTTAAAAAATTGCTATTTTTGCTTCTCTTATTTTATATTCTGTAAGTCTACCTCAGACCTAATGTCATACCATGATGTAAAGAAATAGTCTGTATTATATGCAATAGGTGAAATACGTAATAGTGATAACACACAAATTTCTTTTAAGTTGTTGCCCAAGCATCACATAACTCATGACTCCCAGAAGAGGCTAATTCTGCCTCTTCCGCTTTTCCAGGAAGCCACCAGCCCAGAAAGATAAATGACCAAGGATCATAGAATCTTCAATCTTTAGTAAGGACTTACTATTTAAAGCTGTTTTTGAAAGGCTTTGTTTAAGTAGGTTTACATGGAGTGCAAAATTTATTGTACTGGTGGTTGGCTGTTTACACTTTGCATTTTGCATTTTGTCAGCCCCACTTTTTTTTTTAATCCCATTTATATCCCGCCCTTCTCCGAAGACTCAGGGCAGCTTACAATTTAAGCACAAACCAATGTGCTTAGCAATAGCCTTCATTCTATGTATATGCCTGCTTATTAGGGCTTTCCCCCCCAAGCGGCATTATTACAAAGTCAGCTTATTGCCCCCAACAATCTGGGTCCTCATTTTACCTACCTCGGAAGGATGGAAGGCTGAGTCAACCTTGAGCCTGGTGGGACGCGAACCTGCACTAATTGCAGGCAGCTGGTGTTACTTAAGGAGGCATTAGCCCACTGCTCCACCAAGGCTCACTTCCCCATAAACAGGATATTTTAACTCCCTAAACAGTTTGGAGCTGTTATGTTGTCCTTTCCTCATTCTTGCTATGTCTTGTTTAAACAAGGTGTGAGAGTATTTCAAAGTGAAAGCCTTCAAGCTATCTGACACTGTAGGAGGTTAACTGTGTTAGACTAGGGTACAAAATTGCAAATTGCTATTTGCATTCCTGGCAGGTGTTTTCATGCTTCTTTGGTTTAATCCTATTTTGTTTTTTTCCTTTTAGCTTGGGATAAAATCCCACAGGCAGGAACGCACTGAGGTTCACCAGCTCCATTCTCGGGGGACCCTTATTGCCTTGGTCACCACCGGCCTGCTGTTGGCATTTTTGGGATTGGCTGGATATTATCTTATGAAACGACGAAGCTGGAGTCCCATGGGAGAAAGGCTGGTTAGTGCTTATAGTTGGCAGAACAAGTAGAAAGTTCAAGGCATGTAACGGCAGTTGCAGAGAAAAATGACATGTGCAAATATTCTTCACAAATCCAGAAAAAGGTCAAACAGAGTAGAGAAGTGGAACTGGGAAAGGCATTTAATTCTCTTCTTATCTGCTATTTTTACTTCAGAACCATTCATGGGTTTCCATCTTATATACGTTGACTGGCCATATAATTTCCCAGGAAAATATCTTGTTGAGATATTATACGAATATTGGACTGCAAATAGCTGGAGCTATGCAGAAGATGAACTTTACTGATTTAGCAAAATCTGTGTGACGTGACCATTTTTTTGTTGTTATTTTAAAAAAAGTGTTTCTAAGAAAAATATATTTCTCTTTAAATAACTGCTGTCATGCAGTGAATTTCTGTAGGTCACCTTCATTACCCTGGAATGCAAACAGAGCTCTGTAGAGTTTCATAGATAATTTTCAAAAGGTATTTTAGAACATTTGGGAAAAGCACCTGCAACACCTTACAGAAACTGTGTCTTTTCCCAGACCTGAATCCAAAGCATTCTACAGCCTTACCAGATATTTATTTTATTTTATTTATTTATTTTATTATATTTATATACCGCCCTTTCCTGAAGGACTCAGGGTGGTTTACAGGGTGATTAAAATGAAAAATACAAAAGTTAAAAACAATTAAAAAATTATATCAATCCCTGAACAAATAAAAACCCCAGTTAAAATTAAAATTAAAATTCTCAGCCTGGGCCAGAGAGCTCGAAGAGCCAGGTCTTCAGGTCCCAGCGGAATGAACGGAGGTCTGGGGCAGTCCTAAGCTCCACTGGCAGCTGGTTCCAAAGGGCAGGCGCACCCACTTAGAAGGCCCTCCCCCTGGGTGTTATCCACTGGCAATCTTTTACCGGCGGCACCCTGAGAAGACCATCCCCCCTGGTCACGGCTCCTATATGATCTTCAAGGTTGAGCCGGGAGTCAAGGAGGACGCCCAAGTTGCGAGCCCTATCAACGGGGGGTAACACCTCACCCCCCATCGTTAAAGGTGGAATGGTCTGGTTAACCCGAGATGCCGATATGCACAGCCACTCAGTCTTGGCAGGATTGAGACGAAGCCTGTTTCTCCCCATCCAGACCTGGACCGCCTCCAGGCAATGGGACATCATGGCGAGGGCATCGCTGGGTTGGTTCGGGGTGGAAAGAAAAAGTTGGGTATCATCAGCGTACTGATGATACCCCACCCCGAAACCACGAATGATCTCACCCAGCGGCTTCATATAGATGTTGAACAGGAGGGGCGAGAGAACCGACCCCTGAGGAACTCCATAGTATAAAATAGATAGTATAAAATCTTGACAAATTGAATGCCAAAGTGTCATCATAACAATAGCTAATGAATGTCCTGTTATTCCATTTATTTACTTTCTGGGCTATACATTATGTAGACTGCATTAGCTTTCAGAAACTATCATTCCATTATAATAAATTAGTGATATCACTGTCAGTCTCTATAATCAAGAAATATAGATGCAGGTGAGATTGTAGGCAAAGAGTCAGAGCAAGACCTCTTACAATCCATGGGAATATTTCATAGCTTTTTGCTAAAACCTGTTCTCTGAGCAAAAAAACCCAGATTAATTTTCTGATGCTTCCATTGTAAAAAAAATTCTGGAAGTAAGCTATGAATAATTTTTCTGCTCCAAAACCTGGATACCAGAATAAACAAAATATTAAAGAAACTGCATACTGGATTCTCAGTATTACATCCAATGTTTCCTTTTATTGAAATAATAATAATAGCAGCAACAACAGCAATAATAATAATAATAATAATAATAATAATAATAATAATAATAATAATAATAATAATAATAATAATAATAATAATAATAATAATAATATAAAGTTGGAAGGGACCCTGGAGATCATCTAGTCCAACCCCCTGCTCAGGCAGGAAACCATTTCAGACAAATGGCTGTCCAGTCTCTTTAAAACGTCACAGCTTCTGGAGGCAGGTTGTTCCACTGATTAATTGTTCTAATTGTCAGGAAATTTTTCCTTAGTTCTAGGTTGTTTCTTTCTTTGGTTAGTTTCCATCTGTTCTTCTTGTCCTGCCTTCAGATGCTTTGGAGAATACCTTGACTCCCTCTTCTTTGTGGCAGCCCCTGAGATATTGGAACACTGCTATCATGTCACCCCTCGTCCTTCTCTTCATTAAACTAGACCTACCCAATTCCACCAACCCTTCTTTATATGTTTTAGCCTCCAGTTCCCTAATCATCTTTGTTGCTTTTCTCTGTACTCTTTCGAGAGTCTCAACATCTTTTTTACATTGTGGTGACCAAAACTGGATGCAGTATTCCAAGTGTGGCCTTACCATGACATTGTAAAGTGGTATTAACACTTCACGTGATCTTGATTCTATCCCTCTGTTAATGCAGCCTAGCACTGTGTTGGCTTTTTTGGCAGCTGCAGCACACTGCTGGCTCATGTTTAAGTGTTTATGTGTACATGTTTAAGTGCACATATTTATACTGATTTTTTGTATTATTATCATTGATCACATAGGCCACTGAAATATGCTTCATACATGAACAAGGTTTCCCTGTTCACCCCACCAGGAATATGATCTTAATACTTTTCTAAATCCTTGATTGAAGGCCTGGCTGAAAGAACAGATGTTTATTTTATTTTCTATATAGAATCTAAATCACTTTGTTGACCTTTGAACAGCTTAGTTTTAACTCTGAATTTTCTTATTATCTGTACCTCCAACCCCTTTAGGGCGAAGATCCTTATTACATCGAAAATGATAGCCATGGCAATCCTGAGATCCCTGTAGCCTCTCAAGAACAGTCGGGTCTGCAGGATAAACCAAATCTCAATGGAGGGGCTCGGGAAAATGGGACTGGCCAGCCATCCTCAAAAAATGGACACCAAACGAAGCCCCAGGTTGTGGCTGACACAGAACTGTGAAAATGCTCTGACCTTTTTAATGCAGCTGGAAAAGCTCAACTGTACTTACAGATGAGCTAGGACCAAAAATTCCTAAATGAAATCATAATACCTTTTTAAAAAAAGCTTTACCATCTTATACTAAAACATTTTTCAGGGGCTGACGCAGCAGCATTATGTGTATGAACACTGTAAAATTAGCAAATTGCTTCAATGGGACTGGGTATGTTTTTAATAAACATGGAGTTTGAGGCTTTTTTATTTTTCTATTTTTAGATGTCATATCCTTCACAACTGTTCATCCAGGGAGACACAAGGCATGTTTTCCAGAAATTAAAAATTTTGCACTGTTTGAGAATTGTTTAATATCTATCTAATGCCGTTTGGAGTAAGAAAGGACATGTTCCCCTTTTTAAAATGTAATTTTAGTTTAATTTTAAAATATAACAGAGATATAACATCTAGGGCTCCAGAGTAGTATGCAGCTGAAAGTCCCTAGACTTTGGTATCACCACCCATCCTCATCTCCAACTAAGACTGTCATTACTGCCTTTCTGCATTTGTGCTGTGCTGCAATTTGTACATAACATAAACTGATTGTAACTCTGCAACTCATCAGAAGCCTTTTGAAATATGGCTGAAGCAGTTCTTAACACAAAATAAACTCTTCACTAGCTTTGCTTACTTCAAAAGAACTGAGTACCTTTTCCCTTTAAAGGCAATAGGAAATATTAGGAGACATCTTTTGTAACACAAAAGTGCAGTACGGTAGGCAATTGGCCTAAATCTCAAATGTTCTGTCTCCTTCAAACTTTGTTTTCATTGTCCATCCACTGTACATAAGAACAAGCAAACAACTCTTTTTCCTACATAGCATTTTCTAGATGCTTTGGGACAGTTACTATCAGAATTCACAGCAAGTATATCCTTTGAATTCCAAAAATCACTGGTATTTTTTTAAAATTAAAGGAAATAAGTCTGAAATGTTATTCTTAATCCATATATAGTTAATTACACTGAAATCAAGGGTGGCATCAATTGTAGTTACATTAACTGGAGGTCCATTTTTCAGAGCCTAGAATCCTATTTTAACATCCTGGGGTTTGGATGCAATGCAGTTTACTTCTAAATAGACATTTATATGATGGCAGAGAGCCTTTGAATATAGTTTTCAAACAAAACATGTGAGAGTATATTTGTAAATGTAAATGCAAATGCAAATATAGCTATATTTTAGTTGTATGTTTAAACATATCTAAGATCACAATAGTCATATACTTTAGGCTAAATTAAGTATGCTAGCCCTCTTTTCTTCCCCCAAATATTTTTCTCTGTTGCCTTCCTTCCCCTCGGTGCCCATTCTGAAATGTATTGATTATTATTTGAAAATAGAATGCAGAACAAAAATTATCATTTTTATACTAATTAACATGGATATGTTTGTTTTAACTGGAAATAATTCAAGAAAACCTAACATGAATACTGCCTTATTTACACTTGTCACTGGAAGCATTAGCTAGATATGGGATAATGAACATAAAAATAAGTAGCCCATTAGGGAAAGGAAGATATTTCTTCTTTTTAATTCAAATTTCCCTAATCTGCTTTTATCCAGATAGGTTGGAACCAGAATTCTTTGCCAGGTATTGTCCAAATGCTGGTGCTAGAGAATGAATCAATTATTTAGTAGATTAGTATAGACAGCCTTAAAGTTTACATTTTTGTGTTAAACAAGCAAACATGATTGTTAATATGATATAAAAGAAGCATGTATATTGGAATTGTCTCTAGTGTAAACTATGCATATCATCTTCATAATTTAAAAAGGCAGCATATGTATATTTTGATTGTTACTTAGTATCTGATTTTCAAAATGCTGTTATGATTGTTTGGGGTTTCATGTACTTAATTGAAAAGCTGTAATGGGCAGAAATGATTTGCCTTAAGCTTTTCTCTGAGTTCTTGGCAAAAGTAAGTTTTCAATTGAGATATTCTTTTGCAAAGATACGGAGATTAAATGATAGTAGGCACAACAGCATAATTTACGATAGTGTAAGAAAAAAAGGGACACGGTGGCTCAGTGGGTTAGGATGCTGAGCTTGTCGATCAGAAGGTCGGCAGTTTGGCGGGTCGAATCCCGAGTGCCGTGTAACAGAGTGAGCGCCTGTTACTCGTCCCAGCTTCTGCCAACCTAGCAGTTCGAAAGCACGTAAAAATGCAAGTAGAAAAATAGGGACCACTATGGTGGGAAGGTAACAGCGTTCCGTGCGGCTTTGGTGTCTAGTCATGCCGGCCACATGACCACGGAGACGTCCTCGGACAAGCGCTGGCTCTTCGGCTTTGAAACGGAGATGAGCACCGGCCCCTAGAGTCGGAAACGACTAGCACGCATGTGCGGGGGAACCTTGACCTTTACCTTTCAGGGAAAAAAATCAGAATACACATGAATGGCTCATGACTTGTGTTAGGCCTCCTTTGCACATTATAGTAAGCTTCTTTCCATGTTGTCCATTTTTAAGACAGACTTAATTAGAAGCTGTTCACTCCACTAGAATACCATTTATGGGAATGTGGGGACTTCTTGGCAAGATAAAGGCCACAAACATCTCTCACATGAACCAGGATTCTTGCTGAAATATCAGGGTGTGTGATCCATTTATTTGCTTGCATATCCATATTATATTCAAGAATTTTCTCCAACACCAAAGTTCAAAAGTATCAATAATGTTTTTATCCTACTTCTTCAAAGTCCAACATTGCTTACACAATTTTGATTCTGATACAGCATCTGAGTATCTTTTCCAAAGCCTTCATTGCAATTCTATCAAATGTCTGTGGTTTGTTTATTGACTACTGATTCCTTTACTATCAATAATCAATCTTAAAAGGTTTGCTTGCAAAGACTAACATATTATTCAGTTATTGACTGCATTGTACCCAAAGACTGCCTTTCTATATCTTTCCTGGCTATGAAAGCACACTATTCATTGTTTTTCATTCCTTAGCAGTGAACAGTATAATACTTCGACCAAATGTGCACAGTTCCAATCCATTTCACTTTACCAATGCCTAAGAAGCACAGCTGTAGTTGATTTGTTTTGTTTTTCACACTATTGAACTTTCTTACATTCATGTCGTTTATGTTCCATTTTCTCACTGTAATTCTGCCTTTGCAGCTTTGGGTTTTCTTTTCCTGTATGGCAACATCAGCAACTGTATGCCCCCAAAGATTTTAATTTAGCTGCATCATAAACACCATTATATTTCAAAAGATTATGCTTTTCTGCAGTAGCATATTGAATGCCATATTGAATGCCAACCCATCTAAGGCTATCTTGTTGATCAGTTTCTGACCATGCCATAAGGAATATCTCATTTGGGGGCAAGGGACAAATGAGACCATTTGAACATTTGAGGACATATTGTGGCCATTCTGAAATGGTTATCTTGGGGGAGTATGAGAAATCAAAACAGCTGTTTATCAGGCAGCTACTCATTCAAACTGAGCACTGGATTGTAGCTCAGTGATACAGAACATTTTCAAAGAGATACTTCGTAGAACAAAACATTACCCAGCATTCACAAAAAGCTACATATGGCTGACTCATGCTGAAGTATTTTGAGAACTTTCCATGGTTTCTTCTCTTCATATGTGCACATATATGCAAAAGATATGTGTCTTCTGCAAATCAGCCGGATAACATAATATAGTCATGATGAATTTCTCCTTCTCTCTCTCTCTCTCTCTCTCTCTCTCTCTCTCTCTCTCTCTCTCTCTCTCTCTCTCTCTCTCTCTCTCTCTCTCTCTCTCTCTCTCTCTCTCTCTCTCGACATCAGTTGAAATTAAATCACTCCTTAATTGAGATGGATCTGCAAAGTGAAGCAGTACCAATTCACATATTACGCTTAGGGAGGTATCCAAGGTCCTATTGGTATCTGTGACATCATTCTGTAGACTGAATGCTGGCAAAATAAGCATTACCAAAAAAAGTAATATGATATGGGTGGAAAAAGAAAAAGAGGACAAGAGAGCACTGTATGGTGGAAATGGTGAAGCAGAGCTGGGGAGTCTTTCATATAATCCTTCAAAATAAGGCATATAAAGTTCAGGAAACTGAGCAAGTGGTAGCTTGGACATAACTACCTTATTTCTGAATAAAGGAAACCGAAAGTCTCTCATTTTATTGCAAACTCACTGTGGTCTGCATTATGCCCTGGTCTCCCAGCTTTGGGACATGATTTCAAAACATGAAGCCATTCACCAACTCTATCTAAAGGACATTCTGAGATTTATGATAATGTCCAATATACTTAGACATACACAAGCATATTTCTTCCTTCACTCTAATCTTATGTGATATGGAGATGAGGGATGCTTACAAAAATGCAACATTTTCCACTATGTTCTATGCCAGAAGGGTCTTGAAAGGCTGTTATTCCTGTTCTTTCCCTCCATCTCTTTTCAAGCCTAGTATATCTGCATGCAACTAGCCAGCCTTACTAATGCAGAAGCAATGTAATCCTTTAAATTTTCCCTCTTCTTACTAGAGATCCTTAGAAGTTGATAATTGGAAAAACTAGCACAATCCATAAATTCTCTTTGAAATAAAGGTTTGTTTTTTCTACGGATTAATCATAATTTTCCTCGTATGTTAAGTAAATCTTTTAATATAACTCCTCCTAACAAATGTCTCTTCTCAGAAAAAAAAATGTCCTGATTTATACAGGGTAAGAAAACAAAAGCTGCTCCCAAACTGTCTGAAGCCAAAGGAAATGAAAGGCACGACACCAATAGAGGTGCAGAATATGAGAGACCGCCAATCCGGAAAAGGATGTGCCCAAACTACAGGAAGTTTTCTCCAAGTGTATAAACATACTGAGCTTTGGCTTGAGCACAACTGAAGGTGTTATTACTTTTTCCTTATCAACCCACATGCATTTTGTTCCTTGCAAAAATTCCTTCTTAATCTTTCATTTTGGAAAGCATGCTGCTGATAATGGTTTCCTCCTACTCAGTTTCTGTACTGCAGTGAGAAAAGTACAATTCAATATTTATCTCCTTTGCATTCATAAAGGTAAAGGTAAAGGTTCCCCCGCACATGCGTGCTAGTCGTTTCCGACTCTAGGGGCCGGTGCTCATCTCCGTTTCAAAGCCGAAGATCCAGCACTTGTCCAAGGACATCTCCGTGTTCATGTGGCCAGCATGACTAGACACCAAAGGCGCACGGAACGCTGTTACCTTCCCACTGTAGTGGTCCCTATTTTTCTACTTGCATTTTTACGTGCTTTCGAACTGCTAGGTTGGCAGAAGCTGGGACGAGTAACAGGCGCTCACTCTGTTACGCATTCATAGGTCTCCACTAATTAAAGGGAAAAGTGCCTGATGCCTAGTTTACATTTAATTTGTAGAAGAAATCATTATGTGCTGTTTATAACAACATGCAAGAAAAATAACGGGTCTACAACGCCTTCCATCAAATGATTTTATTCACGTTTTATTCCATTGCTGTAGAAGTATCCAAGTCAACTTTCAGTTTTATGAATCTCTAATTAAATGAACTCAAGAAAAATGTCTGGAAGACTTTTGCCTGCAGATAGGCAATATCATCGGCATTTAGTTAAATGGGCTTATATTCTGAGGCATTGTAAATCACACTCTGTTTGATGCACTGCAAGCAATGTTTAGAAAGATAAATAATTAATTAATGATCAATTTTTACAAGAAGAATTTAAATAACTTTCTTCTTGGCTGTTTTACTGAATAATATACATTCAGCTACAGTGAGAATTGGCCAAATAACAAGTGCTCATAGCCACAAACTTTCTGGATTGAAAAAGATCTGAAAGAAATGTTCAGCAACTAGAGAGGTTTTTAATCATGTAACCAATTAAAACAGCATAAATCAAAATCTGTTGTTAACCACATTTGATTTCCTGTTATTTCTTTGGAAATTCTTAACAGCCCTTGTATTGGTGGAACTGAAAGCTCTTAGAGTTAGTTGCCCTTGCTGAGTGTCTCTGAGAGCTTGTTAATAACAGTATCTAAAGAACAATTTCCAGTCATTAATAAGCTGTGGTTTCTGGCAGTCCACAAACACTTCAGCCCTTGCTGGTGTGAAGAGAGAGTCTGATATACTTATATTTTTTTTAAAAAAGCTGATTGCCAGTATTTCTCAAATATGGACTCATTTAACTACAAATTCTATGTTTTGCATTTTTGCTGTATTAGTTTTATTCCAAGAACAAAAATATCCAATCTGGTTCCTCTTTACATAAAATAAGCTCTTATAATTCTGCTTACAGATAGAGTTTGAGTTTCTTAAAGCAGGCAGACTCTTCAGATGCTACTGAAGCACAATATGGGCAATCCTAGTTAATACTGGGAACCATAGTTTAGCCACACGTACACGACTGCAGATTTCTAGCCCCCCTGCCCCAGCATCCTTAGGGTAAATATTTACAGTTTATTAAAAGTCAGCAATAATGTTTTATTTTGTTTGCTTTTAAAATTATGATTGTTTAAGCGTAGGTGGGTTTTTTTCACTTTGCCTTTAAAATAAATACATTTTTACAGTCATCTAAAATTTATGCCCCTAGCTCCAAAATAGTCAAAATAAATAGGTGTACTAATAAAATAAAAATAATAAAAATGTTAAAATAGTAAACCACTGGACTTACTCTTTTAAAAAAAAAAGCAGCAGAGGAATACTTACGTTCCAGAAAAATAGTGATTTGGTGGGGTGGGAGGAGTTCAAATCAGCTTTTTGAACCAGCAACCATCTCCATGCTAAGCAAAAAAAAATTAAGCACTTTCTATCATAGATTTAGGAGTCTTTTAGAAGATCACTAGACACGTATTCAGGACTACTATGGTCCAAATGACAGATCACAGATAGGAATGAGCAGTAGCACTGGGAGAACTCTCTACAGCAGGGGTGTCAACTTCAATTTCATTGAGGGCCGCATCAGCATTGCGGTTGCTCTCAAGGGGGCGGGTGGGTATAGCCAGGGTGGGTGTGGCCTACTGGGTGGGCGTGGCTAGAGTGCATATGGCCTACTGGGTGGGCATGGCCAGCTCTACATCGTTCGCATCAAGGGTGCCTATGGGGGCCTGGGCAGGAGTGGGACAGATCTGAGGGTCTCTGGCAGAAGGAGGGTCTCTGGGCCAGGGCCAAGGCAGTGGGGGCCATTCCCTCACTGTTTCCAGGATGGCTTCGTGGGCCACATGAAACCACTTCGCAGGCCGAATCCGGCCCCCGGGCCTTGTGTTTGACATGTCTGCTCTACAGTTTCACACCTCATAGATATAACCCTCCACTATTTGCTTTGCAAATGGACAGGCAGCTAAACCTGCTATTACAGGCATTCACCTATGACAGCGATGCTGAACCTTTTAGAGACCGAGTGCCCAAAAACTGGCCCCAGCCCCACCCTGCCCACCCGCTCTAACCCCAGCCCACCCCTGCCCCGCCCACTTGCAGGTTCACTCACTGCCTTTACGGCCTGCCGCAGATTGCCCCAGCAGCCCAGCAGTGCCATGGCAGCCATGCCCTGTGCCCGTGCCCCGCAGCATCAACTGCACACCATGGGGTGTGAGGGCAGAGTGTTTTCCCCACTGCCTGGCTGCCATCTCCTTGGCTGCGCTGATCCACATGGGCTACGCTCAGGGGCGACTTTCCAGGGGGGCTGCTGGTGAGGAATGGGCCACAGGGGGAGGCAGGGCTGGGGCGACAGCACACGTGCCCACAGAGAGGGGTCTGTGTGCCACCTCTGGCACACGTGCCATAGGTTCTCCACCACTGACCTATGATATCAATACTCACTTCACAATTGTTTAGGGAGAGTGATTTGTGTTTGCTTCTCCAGCTGACAAGTAATGTTTGATGGGAGGGGAAAAAGTCAGAGAAATCAACCAATCACTTTCCTTAATTTGGCTCAGATTAAATCGGTAAGGACAACATCATTCATCAATCCTCTCACTCTGGCAAAATAGAGATCAGCAATGGAGTTGACACAATTCATTTGGCTGGCATACATTTCTGCTGGATCAAGGAGCTGTAGGTTTCACTTTAACTTGGCTACATGGAAGAGCCCTAAGTAGTGGCTCATAAGTAGTAGCATTTATTACAGATGGGTGCACAATTTGTTTAACATGGTTATTTATGGAAATAAAAGTATGTTTATTTAAAGCTGATGCATGGTGCAATGCTACCCTCTACTGTCTGCTTTTGGAAAAAACATACACATTATATTTTAAAGACAGAAAAAAAATAAGAGAACCATTTTAAATAGATGGTGGAGAATGCTCAGAACTGTGAATTTGCTTGAACTTAGGACCAGCTATTATTCTAGGTAGGGCAAAAGATGGTAAAATCTTACCCTATCCACCAATGTTTTTTAACAGAAAAAAAGTATTTTGAAAATGTGGCTTAGGGTTGAGTCAAAAACATCTACATATTCCTCACACAATGACATGAGGTCTGCAGTTTGTGTCCAGTTTATGCCAGTAATCTGAATACCTAAGGCATCAAACTAATCAAGTCCAATGAGACTCGTTCTCTGGCCCCCAACTACTATTACATCCAGGTGCCCCAAATACTCTTTAAGCTTCTCCCTTAACTTTAACGTGAGCATTTTGAAAATCCGTTAAAATTATATCTGAGGGTCTTAGTTTAGCCCAATTGTTACTGTGCCTACACACGAAGTTAAAAGTGTCTTGAGAAATAATTGAGACTGCAGAGTTGGAGTCTAATTGCATCTTACATGGAACTCCTTGTAGCTCTACCAAGAGCTTAAGTTTGGGTTTGAGGGGGGCGTCGAGCCCCAGTGCGGCATATGCTTCTACGGCTTCTGAAGAATCCCACACTAACTGGACCCTGGGCCCCAGTACCTCTCCTAGTCAGTTCTTCCAACTGGTGTTTGGGTTGCCGGTCTCTCTGACGGGCTCTGCAAACCACCGCGATGTGGCCTGACCTTCCGCAAGCTCTACATGTGGCTGAATGAAATCTGCAATTGGCGCGAAGATGGCTGCTGTTGCACCCCTTACATCTCGGTAAGAGAACTGCCTTGTAACTGTCCTCTTGCTGGTGGCTGTTGCGGTCTTGCACGTTGGGTTGCTTTTGGAGTCGGTTGATTTCAGATTCTTCTTCCTCTGACAATTTCCCGGTGCATTTGGCGACCTCAAGATGGACCGATTCTTCGACTTTTGAAGATTTAGCGGGCTGAACTATCTGCACTGTGCCACCGGCGGCTTCATCACCATCACCTCATCCTGTGCTTCAGGAAATGTTAAATTGGGTCTAGCACATAGTCTCTACTGAAGTGTTCTGTCCCGAAGGCCACAGACTCTTAGTCGTTCTTCTAAATTTGAGAACTTGCATAGGCATGTGGCCTGTCTTAGGTCCGCTATGAACTCCGAAGCTGTCTCCCCAGGTAGCTGCACTCTCTGGTTGAACTTGAACCGCCAAGCCATCTCAGACATTTTGGGCTGGAAGTGCCCGGTTAGCTTCTTTTTTAGATCTGCGTAGGAGACCGCTTCGATTGGTGTCGGCGCGAAAAGATTCTCAGCCAAATCAAAGGTTGCTGGGCCGTACACGCAAAGTAGTGTAGCGGTCTTCAGTCCTTCTTCCGCGATCTGATTGGCTCTGAGGTAGTTTTCTACTCGCGAGAGATAAGACCACCATTCCTCCGGGTGTTTCACGTCAAATTCTCTTAATTTGCTGACCTTTGGCATTCTTCTTTCTGGTTCCTGCGATCTTCGGATCCTGCTTCTAGGCTCAGGGAATGCGTCCACTGAGCACAAGGCCGCTAGTGTAGCTTGCTAGCCGGCCTTGAGAGAGGGGGGGAATGCCTCTTCCCTCCAGCGTGTGCTGCCTTTCCCTTGTGGACTTCAGGTTTTAGTCAGCGAAGCAGGATCCCACCTTCATCGCCACTGTTATTTATTTATTTATTTATTTATTTATTTATTTATTTATTTATTTATTTAATAAAATTTCTATACCGCCCTTCTCCCGAAGGACTCAGGGCGGTTATATAGCAGGTTCTTTGGTGCAGGAATGAAGACGCGAAGCTGAGTACAGGATAACTCATACTTTATTTCTTGCTGGAACTGTACTGAGACAAAAGCTGTAAACAGCCCCTAGGCGGCAGCCAATAGGTTTGAATCAACCATTGCCACCTGGGAATAGCCAATTGCAGCACAGGAGACAGCTAGTCTGGGTTGCTGGAGAGCTGTTAGCTGCTCCAGCAACCCACGTGGTGTATCACAAGAGCCCAGTACATAACAGGGTGCATTGGTTTTTATTAAATAGAGTAAATACTATTATCATTGTCATGAGTAGTAATTTGCCCTTTCTATCAATAAAAATTATCTGGCCATTTTGAATTGATTCTCAAGGCTGCAAGTTGTATATCTGTGTCCTGCATTCTTCCAGAAATATTTACAGCTGTAGCTATGTTCTCGTGTACTATATTGCTTATATTAATCTTGGATTTGGTGTTGTTGCTTATTTTCTACTTAACAGAGTCTCAGCTGTTAAGATATTACTTTTTGCAATTTGAGCTTCCTGTTTCCTTGTGTTACAAACAAACCTCAAACTTAAAGGTGTAGAAAATTTCTATTGATCCTGTACACATAAACATTACATGTCTGAATTTTCCATCTCATTGCCTCTTGAGGAAAAAGGCTTTCCAAAACTTTAAATACTTTATTTATTTATTTATTTATTTAGTTATATTTATATACCGCCCTATTCCCTGAGGACTCAGGGCGGTTTACAGGGAATTAAAAATCCAAAATACAAAAATTAAGAACCAAATTAAAAAATATTAAATTGACCCTGTAGTCGATTAAAAAGAACCCCAAATTAAAATTTCTCCTCAGTCTGGGCCCGAGAGCTCGAAGAGCCAGGTCTTCAGGCCCCGGCGGAATGATCGGAGGTCGGGAGCAGTCCTCAGCTCCACCGGCAGCTGGTTCCAGAGGGCAGGCGACCCCACTGAGAAGGCCCTATCCCTGGGTGTCACCCGCCGGCAATCTCTTACCGGCGGGACCCTGAGCAGACCCTCCCTGTGGGAGCGCACTGGGCGAAGGGCGTTTGATGACGGCAGCAGGTGTTCCCTCAAATACCCCGGACCCAGGCCATGTAGGGCTTTATAGGTGATAACCAGCACCTTGAATTTCACCCGGAGGGCAACCGGAAGCCAATACAGCTCGCGGAGTAGAGGTGTTACATGGGAGTATCGGGAGACCCCCATTACAACTCGCGCGGCCGCATTCTGCACCAGTTGAAGCCTCCGAGTGGTCTTCAAGGGCAGCCCCATGTAGAGAGCGTTACAGTAGTCCAAACGGGAGGTCACAAGCGCATGAGTAACTGTGCGTAGGGCGTCTCGGTCCAGATAGGGACGCAACTGGCGCACCAGGCGAACCTGTGCAAAAGCCCCCCTGGTCACGGCTCCTATGTGATCTTCAAAATTGAGCCGTGAGTCCAGGAGGACGCCCAAGTTGCGAGCCCTATCAACGGGGGGTAACACCTCACCCCCCATCGTTAGAGGTGGAATAACTTGGTTAACCCGAGATGCCGATATGCACAGCCACTCAGTCTTGGCGGGATTGAGACGAAGCCTGTTTCTCCCCATCCAGACCCGAACCGCCTCCAGGCACCGGGACATCACAGAGAGGGCATCGCTGGGTTGGTTCGGGGTGGAAAGAAAAAGTTGGGTATCATCAGCGTACTGGTGATACCCCACCCCGAAGCCACGAATGATCTCGCCCAGCGGCTTCATATAGATGTTGAACAGGAGAGGTGAGAGAACCGACCCCTGAGGGACTCCACAAATGAGAGGCCTCGGGGCGGATCTCTGCCCTCCCGTCAACACCGACTGCGAGCGGCCCTGGAGGTAGGAGGAGAACCACCGTAAAACGGTGCCTCCCACTCCCAACCCCCTGAGACGCCGCAGCAGGATACCATGGTCGATGGTATCGAAAGCCGCTGAGAGATCTAATAGGACCAGGACAGAGGAGCAACCCCTGTCCCTTGCCCTCCAGAGATCATTCACCAGCGCGACCAATGCCGTCTCCGTGCTGTGTCCGGGCCTGAAACCCGATTGGTACGGGTCCAGATAATCAGTTTCCTCCAGGAACAGAGGGAGCTGATGCGCCACCACACTCTCAACAACCTTCGCCAGAAAGCGAAGGTTGGAGACTGGACGGTAGTTGTCTAAAGCAGCCGGGTCCAAAGCAGGCTTCTTGAGAAGGGGTCTCACCACCGCCTCCTTCAAGGCGGCAGGGAAGACACCCTCCTTCAGAGAAGCAGTTATTACTGCATGGAACCAGCCTCGTGTTCCCTCCCGAGCTGCATAAGCTAGCCAGGAGGGGCACGGATCCAACAAACAGGTGGTGGTGCTCAGTCTCCCCATGATCCTGTCTACATCATCAGGGGAAACAGGGTCGAACTCAGTCCAGATAACGTGCTCAAGACCGCCTGATTCCTCCACATCAGACTCTGCCCAGTCAGAGTCCAGGCCGGTCCGGATCCGAGCGATTTTGTCCGCCAGATGATGACTAAACTCCTCGGCTCGTCCCTGCAAGGGATCCTCTCTCACCTCCTGGTTAAGGAGGGAGCGAGTCACCCTAAACAGGGCGGCCGGGCGATTATCTGCGGACGCGATAAGGGCGGAAAAGTAGTTAGACTTCGCCGTCCTTATCGCCGCAAGATAAGACCTTATAAAGGTTCTTAACTGCAATCGGTCGGATTCGGATCGGCTGGATCTCCAACCGCTCTCTAGACCTCGTCTCCGACGCTTCATCTCCCGGAGCTCCACAGAGAACCATGGGGCCCAACGGGATCTGCGCCGGGTCAGAGGTCGCATGGGTACAACGCCGTCAAGTGCCCTGGTGGCAGCCGTTTCCCAGGCGTCCACCAGAGCATCGACTGGGCTGTGGGTAAGGGTGATAGGTATAGGCCCAAGCGCCCTCTGGAATCGATCCGGGTCCATTAGGCGCCTGGGGTGGAACCACCTGGTCGGTTCCGCCGCCCAGCGGCGGGGGGTGGCATGACGGAAAACCAGCCTCAGGAGGTGGTGATCTGACCATGACAGAGGGGTGATGGACGGGGAGCCCCCTCCCAGATCATCCAACCACTGTCCAGACAGGAATACCAGGTCGAGAGTATGATCCCCCACATGAGTTGGGCCCTCAATAACCTGGGTCAGGCCCATGGCTGTCATGGAAGCCATGAACTCCCGAGCTAACTCCGACGACCCTCCCAGTGACGGCAGGTTGAAGTCACCCAGGACTATAAGCCTGGGGAACTCCACCGCCAACCCTGAGAGGGTGTCGAGCAGCTCAGGCAGGGCTGTTGCCACACAGCTGGGCGCCAGGTATGTAAGCAACAAACCCAACTGAACCCGAGAACCACATCTCAAGAGGAGGGATTCGCTCCCGGCCATCTGGACAATGGTGGCCTCCCGGGGACACAAAGTCTCCCGAATAACCACTGCCACCCCACCACCCCTGCCCTGAGCCCGTGGCTGGTGCAACACCCGGAAACCTGGCGAGCATAACTCGGTGAGAGGCACCCCTCCCTCCGAACCCAACCAAGTTTCCGTGATGCACGCTAGATCCGCACCTTCCTCCTCGATCAGATCATGGATGAGGGGAGCTTTGTTAACTACGGATCTAGCGTTAAAATAGACCAACCTGAGCTCAGGGGCCTGATCACCCTCATCCCCGGGTAAGAGGGTGCTAACCGGAGGGTCGGAGCGCGCCACCGCTCGGAGATAGCGGGGGCGCGATCCCAGGTGTTGATATGGCCCTCCGCGCAAACACCTGCTGCCATTCCCTATCGCCGTGGGGATTTGAAGCCCCACCCCCACATTCCCAGAACCAGCAGCCACCACCCCCGACCCCGTCCCGTCAGGACCTCTAACAGGTCCAGACTGAGTGCCGGTTAAAGATTCCCTCCCTACCCTCCCCTCCCTCCCCCTCCCTAACCTTTTAAAATAACCGGCTAAAAATTTTATCAGGGGCCTCTTAGCACGTCTCCACTCGAGGCCCCTAGTTAAGCCCAGCCACCTCTCGGAACCCCGGCAATTGGGTCCGTCATCAAGGGGAATGTTAGAAAAGAAGGCTGGTCGTATCCAGGAGGGAGAAACCCCTCTGAGGGCGCACAAGTCCAATCCAGAGTACTGTACGCGAGCCATAAGATGGAACTGTCCATATGAGCCATTGTTCACAAATGGGGTCAAAAGTTGTTAAGCTGATGAGATGTTAGTTCAGATGTAAAAAAACATTAAGTCCGGAACGTGTCTTCCTCCAGCAGTCTGCCAATCCGGCTCTGCTCTCACCTGAGCCGGTCCAGACAAGAGCCCATGACTGTCCTCTCACCTAGCCATGAAATCCAGCCTGGGATGGATAAGGGCAGCGTTGCTGGGGAAGCAAAAGTCCACCTTGCTAGTCTCTCACACCAGCAGGGGATTGATAGCCAGTCCAGAGCCGCCCTCTCACCACGGCCTGTCCTAGACTCCTTCCGGAACATCATAGGGAGGTCACGGGAACAGGAGAAAGAATGTCCCAAATCCTGTTCCAGCATCCAGTCCATCTTAGAAAGTAGCAAGCAGATCATCCAGCACACTAAATCCATTTCTAGGGCTGCAGGGAGCTCAGTTATAAATGTCAAATGCTCAGATTCAAGCAGCCAAATCTCCATCGTCCTCTGAGAAAAAGGAGACAGAAAAGTCTCCCCCATAGCCTCCACGCCGAAACGGGAATCCGCAGCCATTTTATAAGCGGAAAGGCCAGGAGCAACAGACAGGAACAGAGAGATCCACACGGCTGCAGACGGCGCCCTCCAACCGAGTTCAGGCGCCTGATGATCCATCCGGAGGTCCGCAGCAGGATCCTAGGCTGCCGAAGTCATCTCAATCTGAGAAGCTTCCCCAACGCCCGAGGAAGGGAGAGCGAGCAATCGGTTCTAGCCAGCACAGCGCCTGACAGCTGATCCAGGGCACCAGCTGATCGGCGGCAAGCTACAGGCCGCCCGACCGCTGCCGCTTCTACTTCTTTATCATATTCTTTATTAAAGCTTCAGTTTATTTTTGAAATATATCCAAAATATATAGTTGGATATGTAATCGATATATAATGATTGAGCACGAGTCTGAAATTCATTTCTTCTGCACTATCTAAAAGTTTTCATTGAAACTCCAAAAAAGTAAAAAAAATAACATAAGAAAGATTGAAATACCTATCATGTGAGGGGGAGAAAAGTCTTGAGACAGTAACAGAGCCTCAGAGGCTTCTACATTTACAATGTTTAAAAAATGATTTCCTTTTCCCAAATAGTCTTCACTACATATAGTTAATGCTGGATTATTTGCTTGCAAGATTTATAAAGTGCAGTACCATATTTTCCGGCGTATAAGACGACTTTTGAACCCCTGAAAATCTTCTCAAAAGTTGGGGGGTCGTCTTATACGCCCAGTCGCCTTATACGCCGGAAAATCAGTGGGTGGCGTCTGGCGGGAGCCGGCAGGGCAGTCCTGCGCACGCGCGCACTCCCCAGCTGCTCCTTAGCAGCTGGGGAGTGCACGCGTGTGCAGGACTGCCCTGCCGACTCCCGTCCGACGCTCTTCGCTCTTGAGGCAGCTGCTGCCTCAAGAGGGAAGAGCCGGCTCGCTCTTCCCTCTTGAGGCAGCAGCTGCCTCAAGAGGGAAGAGCGTGGAGCCGGCAGGGAAATCCTGCGTGCGCGTGCGTTTGCAGGACTTCCCTGCCAGCTCGCTCTTCCCTCGCGTCGGACGGGAGCCGGCTGGGAAGTCCGGCACACGCGCGCGCACGCAGGACTTCCCTGCCGGCTCGCTCTTCCCTCTTGAGGCAGCAGCTGCCTCAAGAGGGAAGAGCGTGGGACTTCCGCTGGCGGCGCGGCGCTGAAGACAGCCTCCCCTGGCTGCCCGCGGCTCAGCTGTTTGTTTTTTTGCCTGAAACAGCGCCGATCAGCTGTTCGGGCGAAATTGAAGCCCCCTCCTCGGGAGAAGAGGAGGGGGTGAGGCCCCAGGTAGGGGTAGAGTTCTCCGAGGCCGCCTGAGCTTTGAGCTTGGGCGGCTGAAGGATCGAACTCCCCCGAAGCCTGGGTTGCTCCCAGCTGGCCGTCGTCTCTGCTCCGAACTTCCTGGAGCAGAGCCAGGCGTCTGCGAACCAGCCCTGCCTGATGAAAGGACTATGATTTAAAGGAGCAGGCAGAGCGGTACAAGAGGAAAAGGTGAAGAGGACTATTTTACTGTACTCTCTAACTTGTTGGACTTTTTAAACTTTAATTGAAAGTGCGTCATAATTGAGGATTAAAAGATGGCGGCTAAACCTCCCTCTAAAACTCTTCGGAGTGGAGGATCCTCGCCGGTGCAACAATCATCACTACAGGCATTGCACCCTCCTGAAGTGCTGACATCGAAGGATTTGCGAGATGCCTTGGATAAACATGCCCAGGTACTTTTGGAATCAATTAATCAATCAATTGCTGATAAATTTGCACAGATGGAGGAGAAATTGGAGAAATTTGAGGAAAGAATGGAAGAGAGGATGGAACAGAAGTACAGCGTGATGAAGGTAGACATTTTGACTTCAGTGCATAAAGTGGCGGAATGTGTGGAAGATTTAGATGAAAAAGTGGATGATTTGGCTCAAAGGAATGCTATACTAGAAGTAAAAGCACGGGAGAATGAAATTGAAAGAGGCAAGTTGGAAAGGGAGTTAAGCCATGCCCAACATTACCAGATGCAGTTTGCTGTCAGAATTAGAGGCTTAAAAGAGAATGTTAAAGAAGATTTAAAGCAGCTGATCTCTGAGGCTCTCGAAGGGGTATTGAACCAGCCAGCATCTGAAATAAGAGCAGCTATGGATAAAGTGTTTCGGGTGAATTCATGGATTGCCAGACAGAGAAAGTTGCCTAGAGATGTGGTGGTTTATTTTGCAAAAAGAGAAATTAGAGATCAAGTTATACAAGCTGCCTATGATGTTAAGGTTGTGATTGCTGAACAAGAAGTCTTGGTTTTAAAAGAAATTCCTCCAAGGATTTTAAGGGGAAGAAAGGACTATACATTTCTTGTGCAAGAGCTCAAGCAAAGAGATATAAGGTTCAGATGGGAGATTCCAGAGGGGCTGATGGTGATGTATGAAGGTAAAAGGTATAGGCTGACTACTGTGAAACAAGCACGTGATTTCTACAATAATGTCTTAAAAGCAACCTCATTAACGCTCTTGGAAGCTGGAAAGGGATCTGGAGAAGAAGAACAACAAGAGGAGGAAACAGAGGAAAATGGTGCTGGAGGAGATCAAGCTACAATCTCTTTGGATGATCCTAGAGAGCAAAGAGTGACGCGTGCTGCTTTAAAACGAGCAAAGAAAATAAAAGAACAAGATCAGCAAAAGTCTTCAGATTCTTCACATCGCATTCATAGCCAAGCTGTGGGAGGAGCACGGCCTAAAGTAACCAGTCCTATCAAAGCTGTGGTCCAAGAGCTTTTCGAGGATATACATGGCAACTAAATTTTTAACCTGGAATGTTAATGGACTAAACTCACCGCAGAAGAGGAAGAAAGTTTTTCAATATTTAAAACAATTTAAGATAGATGTTATATGCCTGCAAGAAACGCATATTAGAGTTTTGGATCAAAAGTATTTATTGAACTCGAGGCTGGGTACGCAATTTGTTGCTTCTGCAGAGAATAAGAAAAATGGAGTGGTTGTTTATGTTAAAAGTGCCTTAACAGCGGACCTAATTGAAGCAGATAAGCATGGAAGATATGTTATGATCGAGCTGTTGTTTGAAGGTAAAAAGACGCTTTTAGTTGGATTATATGCTCCAAATCAACAACAAGCTGACTTTTTTAGTTTACTTCATACAAAGCTTACCCAGTTGGATTATAAATCCTTTATTTTTATGGGGGACTGGAATGGAGTTATGGATGTACAGTTGGATAAGGCTGGAGCCTTTAAACGCATTCCAAGTCACGCTAGACTGCCTAAATCTTTTTTTGAAATGAAGGATGACCTGGAATTGCGAGATATTTGGCGTGAGAGACATTTGCGGGAGAAGGATTATACATTTTATTCTGATAGACACCAATCTTTTTCGAGGATTGATTTTATTTTGTTGACTAATGATCTTCTTTTGAGAACTAAAAAGGTGAAAATCTGCGCAAGAATTATCTCTGATCACAGTCCAGTGTGGTTGGAGATTGATAAGGAAAGAGGAGATAGACGCTCATGGCGCGTAAATGAGAATTTGTTTAGAAATCAGAGAAATGTGGAAGAATGCAAACAGCGGATGAAGGATTTTTTTGAGATGAATATGAATAAGGGTACCTCTATGGATATGGTTTGGGATGCTAGCAAGGCCTATATGAGAGGGGTGTTGATATATATGAATAATAGACATAGACGTGCAGTGGAAACTAGAAGGAAAGAACTGGAGAATGAAATAAAGGAAAAAGAAAAGGCTTTGATTTTGAACCCAGAGGAGGTGAAGATCAAGGAGGCTATTAGACTGTTACGAGGACAATTTGATAAATTAATGGCTGATCAAGTGGCGACCAATCTGCGGTTTGCTAGGCATAATACTTTTTGCAATGCTAATAAGCCAGGCAGATGGTTGGCTTATAGACTGAGGAAAAAACAAAGGGCATCTAATATAGATAAGATTGAGCATAAAGGAAGGGTTGTGTATCAACAGAATCTTATTAAGGATGCCTTTGTGGATTTTTATTCGAAATTATATACTAAAGAGGACATTAATGCAAAAGATATTGATACGTATTTGGAGAAGGCTAGCATCCCGGTTCTTACGCAAGTACAAAAAGAGGGGATTAACCAACTGATTACAGAAGAAGAAATTTTTACAGCTATTAAGGAACTGAAGGTGGATAAAGCACCAGGCACTGATGGCTTGACTGCGGCCTATTATAAAAATTTACAATTAGAGATGATAAAACCGTTAAAGGAACTGTTCCAGACAATCCAGAGGGGGGGAAAGGTGCCCCCGTCTTGGAGAACAGCTTTTATCTCTTTGATTCCGAAGGAAGACCAGGATGCTACTTTAGTTAAAAATTACAGACCGATATCGCTTTTAAATACAGATTATAAGATATTTGCTAAGGTTTTGGCTAATAGACTGATGAGGGTTCTGCAACAGGTGATTCATGGGGACCAAACGGGGTTTATTAGTGGAAGACAAATGAAAACCAATGTGAGACATATAGTTGATGTGTTAGAGTTTTTGGAAAGGCACAACCAGATCTCTGCTGCGCTAATCTTTTTAGATGCTGAAAAGGCTTTTGATCAATTGAACTGGCAATTTTTGTTGAAAGTTTTAGACAAAATGGATTTTGGGGAAAAATTTTTACAACCGATTAGGGCATTATACCAAAAACAAACTGCCCGAATTATAGTTAACAATAGTTTGACAACAGTATGTAATATTGAGAAGGGCACAAGGCAAGGCTGTCCGCTATCGCCCTTGTTATTTATATTAACATTAGAGATACTATTGGTTAAGATTCGGAATTCGGAAAAAATTAAGGGGATACAAGTTGGAGATCAGGATTACAGATTGAGAGCATTTGCAGATGATCTGGTTGTTACAGTGACCCAGCCAGAGAACTCTGTTGTGGACCTGATGGAGATAATAACACAATATGGGAAGGTTTCTGGATTTAAAGTAAATATACAGAAAACTAAAATTTTGGCTAGAAATATGACAGTTTCGCAGAAGGCTCTCTTAGAAGGATTAACTGGATTTGAGATTGTTAAAAGGGTTAAATATTTGGGGGTGATTTTGTCGCCCTCTAATACAAAGCTATATAAAAATAATTATGAAAAGTTATGGGGGAAAATTCAAAAAGAACTGGAGAGTTGGGAAAAATTGCAATTGTCTTTGTTGGGACGGATCGCAGCAGTGAAAATGAATGTCCTGCCCAAATTTTTATTCTTATTTCAAATGATACCGATTCTTAAGAAAGATTCTAACTTGGAGGAATGGCAGCGTGGTATCAATAAATTTGTGTGGGCAGGGAAAAAGCCACGAGTTAAACTTAAGATTATGCAGGATACTCGTGAGAGAGGTGGCCTTAAAATGCCTAATTTTAAATTATATTATGAAGCTGCTGCACTAGTAGGAATAAGTGATTGGATTAATTTGACACAATCGAGGTTATTAAATCTTGAGGGCCATGATCTGTTGTTTGGCTGGCATGCATATTTGTTGTATGATAAGAAGGTAGATACTGTGTTTAGGATGCATATTTTAAGACAGGCATTGCTGAGAGTTTGGAAGAAGTATAGACATAAGTTAAGCAGCAAGATACCATTGTGGGCAATCCCAAAACACGCAATAGAAAATATACATGCTGGTTTCAAACATGATGAGACTACTTACAAGGAAATTTTAAGTTTGGAAAGGAATATTTGGTGCTTGAAATCATATAGTTTCTTGCGAGAAGAGAAGGTTGTTCAGACTTGGTTTCAATATATTCAGTTACAGGCCAGGTGGAAAGAAGACCAAAAAAATGGATTTGCAACGACTGATGAAAATTTGATAAAGCAAATTAGAAATCAAGGACCAGCACATATTAAACGGATATATCTTGCATTGATAGAGATCGATTCAGAAACAGAGCTTGTTAAGGATTGTATGATAAAATGGGCCCAAAACATTCAGGAAGTTATTACAATGGACACGTGGGAAAAGATCTGGGTGAGGAATGTAAAATTCACTCAAGCTCAAAGTTTAAGAGAGAACTTTTACAAAATGTTTTATAGATGGCATCTAGATCCTAAAAAGCTTGCAAGTATGTATCCGAATTATCAGCCTAAATGTTGGAGGTGTGGTGATGAAGAGGCAACATATTTTCACATATGGTGGACATGTAAAAAGGTCAAGGCTTTTTGGATAAAAGTCTGGTGGAATATGCAGAAGATTTTTAAACGGAGGATAAAGTTTTGTCCGCAATTTTTTTTGTTGGGAATAATTGTTGACGCTACAGTTGTGGACTCTAAGTTGATGCTGAATTTAGTTACGGCAGCAAGACTTTTGATAGGTCAATATTGGAAGAAAGAGGAACTGCCGACTATACAAGAGTGGATTTTAAAGGTTTCCGACTTGGCAGAGATGGCGAAGATTTCGGCCTATTTGAAAGATTACTCGCAAGAACATTATATTATGGAATGGAGAAAATGGATTGAGTTTATCCAGAATAAGTATAGGGTCAAGAAGTTTTATCTAGCATTTGAATAAGTCTTCTTTCGTTTTCTTTTTTCTTTTTTTATTTTGTCTTCTATATATATTTAATAATGCTAAGTTTTGTTTGATCCTATATAAGTTAGAGAGTGATGGATTTTAGAATTTATAGTTGTTAGTATATGGTTGTTTATGATTGCCTTTTTATATATATATACCTTGTATTTAGCTCTGGGAAGTCCGGGGGGGGGAGGGGGGTTAGGGGGAGGTGGGGGGGGAGGAGGGAGGGGGGGAGGGGGGGGAAGGGGGGAGGTAGGGAGGGGAGGTAGGGAGGGGGAAGGGGGTTTTTTAAAGGAAAACTGTATTTTTAAAACTTTTCAATAAAAAAAAAAAAAAAAAAAAAAAGAGGGAAGAGCGTGGAGCCGGCAGGGAAGTCCTGCGTGCGCGTGCGTTTGCAGGACTTCCCTGCCAGCTCGCTCTTCCCTAAGAGCGTCGGACGGGAGCCGGCAGGGAAGTCCTGCTCCCGTCCGACGCTGCGCTTCCGCCGGGCGGTGCTGGCTGAGACGAGCCAGCAGGCAGCCGCCGTGAGCGCGGCGCTGAGGGACAGCAGCCCCACGCGCAGCAGCAGCCGCCGGCTCAGCAACAGGTCTGAGCGCAGGAGCCGCACCGCCAGGCTGCCCAGGAAAAGCAGCCACACCGAGAGGCTGCACGCCCAGTCCAGCTCCATGAGGGGCAGGGCGGGAAGCCGGTTGGGAAGAGGGACCGGGAGCCCGGGCCGAGCGCGCCTCAGCCGACGGTGAGAGGGAAGCGGCACATGAAAAAGAGGTTGCGGGCGGAGCTGCCCCGCCCTGCGCCGAATGGGAGAAGTTCAAGGCCTGGGGGGGAAGCAGGAGGGGCGCCGGCCGTGGCGGGTGGCGGCTGCCCTCCGGCGCTGCCTGCCGCCCGGGAAATGCTGCGTCTCGGGGGCCAGCAGAAGCGCGGGAGCAGTGGGAGGGCCGGCAGGGCCAGTCGGGCCTTCGCCTCCTCTGCGACGGACAGGGAGGGCAGGGCATGTAACTATTTTCCGGCGTATAAGACAAAAAACCTTGAAAAATTTCTTAAAAGTAAGGGGTCGTCTTATACGCCGGGTCGTCTTATACGCCGGAAAATACGGTATGTACTTCATTACATTGTCATTACCTTTCCTTACCTTTCTCTTTCAGTTTTTTTTAAACCTTCTTTTGTCTGTTTACATATGTTATCCTTTTCAAGCCACAACTTGGCCTACAATCAGTTTTTCTTTGGCAACATGCTATATTGTGGAAAGATAATAAGGTGCCTCATTAGTAGATTAATTAGTTGTGCAACATTTAGATAGCTCATTACATGAAAAATTATTCAAAGACATTTTCCCATTGTTGTGCAATATACCTTATGACTGGGTCATAAAATAGTTTATTAACACTTTTTTATATTAAAAGGATGCTGTCAGTTTGATTTTCCCCCTTGTTAATATGAATAATGTCTTGTAAAGGTTAAAAAAAACCTGTAACATCATCTATGTTAGGTAACAGCACCTTTCCCCAAACCTGAAGCTCTTCAAATGTAAGAGGCAACATATAAAATTAGGCTAGAAGAAATTAGTTTCCTTGCATAGGGTATAAATTACTTATTGTCTTATTGAAAGTATAACATAAGGGCCAGTATACAAATTTAGAAACAGATTCATGTAATATAATAGTGCTTCCATTGCAAATAATTAACACTTATATTTAGACTATGATTATGACAGGGTTACAGTTAGGTTATGGTACAAACCACCAATGTGGAAGCTAAATACTTTTATATGCACATAAGCAGTGGTGGGATTCAAATATGTGAACAATCGGTTTTTTGCGTGGATGCCGCTTCTGGAAGTCCATTCTGGGCCTGGGCAACAAAAATTTAGCTATCAGTTCTACCAAACTGGTGCAAACTGGCTGAATCCTACCACTGCACACAAGGAAGATTTATTGTACAAAATATAAACTTCTAACATGTTAAATTACCTAGTTATCTGACCTAATAATACATTGTGTGTGTGTGTGTGTGTGTGTGTTTAACCTTTACAAGACATTATTCACATTAACAGGAGAAAAGAAATCAAACTTGTAATGTATTGGGCCTTGTTTTACTGAGTGTACCACGTGGGTTTTGAATGCGGGAAGGTTGCTTAAGCAAGTAGCTGGCTAACGGCTCCCAGCTCCTCAGATAACCCATCTCCGGGGCTGCCATTGGTTGCCTCTAGGGCGGCAATAGGTTGCTTTAAACCTATTGGCCACCACCTAGAGGCCAGGGTATAAATAGCTGCATTTGCAGCCCTGTTTCCCAGTTCAGTTCCTGTTCTTCAATAAAAGCATGTTCCTGCTGAACTCACTCGCCTCATCTCTTCATTCAAGAAAAGAACCAAGTAGACAACAAAACTGACAGCATTTTAACATTAAGGAGCGATGGTGGTGCAGTGGTTCAAATGCAATATTGCAGGCTAATTCTGCTGACTGCCAGGAGTTCAATCCTGACCCGCTCAAAATTGACTCTGCCTTCCATCCTTCCAAAATTAGTAAAATGAGGACCCAGATTGTTGGGGGCAATATGTTGACTGTGTAAACCACTTAAAGAGTGCTGTAAACTATTGTGAAGCAGTGCTATAAGTGACAGTGTTTTGGCTATAAACCTAACAAAATTACAAGTTTCCTTTTTGCCCTGTATTCTTAACTAGCCAACTTTCATGACACTTTTACTACAGGATCCAGTCTGGTTCAGTCAGCGGGACCAGAGGTTTTGTCTTCCAAGCTTTCAGACTGGAGCCCATCTTCAGGGAACTTCTCTCTAGCAGTGTGTGATGTTCTCTGTGTGGTATTTATAGCGCCTGTTGTATGTGGCTTTTTAGATGTTGATTGGGTGTGTTGATGGCTGGCTTTCAAGTCGTTGGCTGTCATTTGCTTGTGCTGCCCAGCCCTCGCTTTCTAAGTAATTGATAGGCTGATGGTAAATCAGCACTCCTGTTGACTGATGAAGGGCCTGTTTTCCAGGCTTCAATCACTTCCCTTATTTTGTGCCTGCTCATCCAACAATCTTAGAGGCTGCAAAATTGAATGTGTGCCCTTGTTCACTGCAGTGGGAAGCTACCAATGAGTTCAGGTCTCCTCATCTGACCGCTCGTTTGTGTTCTTGCACTCTGGTGATTAGCTTCCTCCCCATATGTCCTACATCAGACATGTCAAACACAAGGCACGGGGGCCAGATGCGGCCCGCGAAGTGGTTTCATGCGGCCTGCGAAGCCATCCTGGAAACAGTGAGGGAACAGCCCCCACTGCCTTGGCCCTGGCCCAGAGACCCTCAGATCTGTCCCACTCCTGCCCAGGCCCCCATAGGCACCCTTGATGCAAACGATGTAGAGCTGGCCACGCCCACCCAGTAGGCCATACGCACTCTAGCCATGCCCACCCAGTAGGCCACACCCACCCAGACCATACCCATCCGGCCCCCTGAGGGCAACCGCAATGCTGATGCGGCCCTCAATGAAATTGAGTTTGACACCCCTGTCCTACATATTCACAGGGACAATCCATGCAGGGGATTCAGTAGATTACATTGAAAGTATCTCCCACAATTTTGCAATCTGGGTTGGTCCTGGTGACCCAGATTGGATCCTGCAAAATTATCCAGGGACATGTATATTCGCTTTCATTCGTGACTATTACTATACCGTAGTTTTCGGCGTATAAGATGACTTTTTAACCCATGAAAATCTTCTCAAAAGTCAGGGGTCGTCTTATACGCCGGGTGCTGAAACTGTAGGGACAGGGCTGGCTGAAAAACCTGGAGCGGATCTTCCATTTAGTCTGCGCAGGGAAAGCGGGACCAATTGGAGTAGAAGCTGCAGTCTGTGATTTTTTTACAGGCTGGGGTCTGGGCGTCTTTCCTTCTAAAGTTGAAGAGCAGCTGTAGGCAGGTGGGGAATGCAAGAGCAACTTGAAAGGCAGGTGGGGAATACCAGAGCAGCTGCTTAGCTCTAAGGACACATTTGACTCAGGAACTGGGCGGGCTGGCTGGAAAACCTGGAGCGGATCTCCCATTTGGTCTTTTTTTTTTAATCCCATTTATATCCTGCCCTTCTCCGAAGACTCAGGGCGGCTTACAATTTAAAGCACAAATCAATGTGCTTAGCAATAGCCTTCATTCTATGTATATGCCTGCTTATTAGAGCTTTCACCCCCCCACAAGCAGCATTATTAAAAAGTCAGCTTATTGCTCCCAACAATCTGAGTCCTCATTTTACCTACCTCGGAAGGATGGAAGGCTGACTCAACCTTGAGCCTGGTGGGATGAGAACCTGCACTAATTGCAGGCAGCTGGTGTTACTTAAGGCTCTGCGCAGGGAAAGCTTTAGAGTGAATTAGGAAAACTGAAAAAGTGAATTAGGAAAATAGGAAACGGTTGCTGGAATTGGGTATGTGTAGTTTAACGAAGAGAAGGGTGAGGGGTGACATGATAGCAGTGATCCAATATCTCAGGGGCTGCCACAAAGAAGAGGGAGCCAAGCTATTCTCCAAAGCACCTGAAAGCAGGACAAGAAGCAATGGATGGAAACTAGTCAAGGAGAGAAGCAACCTAGAACTAAGGAGAAACTTCCTGACAGTTAGAACAATTAACCAGTGGAACAAAGTGCCTCCAGAAGTGGTGAATGCTCCAACACTGGAAGTTTTTAAGAAGAGACTGGACAGCCATTTGTCTGAAATGGTATAGGGTTTCCTGCCTTAGCAGGGGGTTGGACTAGATGACCTCCAAGGTCCCTTCCAACTTATTATTATTATTATTATTATTATTATTATTATTATTATTATTATTATTATTTAATTATTATTATTAAGTTTAATCCACTTGCACTGTTTTATGTTTACATGTTTGATGACAAACAGCCTTATGTTTATAAGTGACAGTTTTCCTACAAAGTACCTGCATGTCATAAGCATTTGAATTAAAATTACCATATTAAAATCAAATCTGATGTTTTTTAATTTTTATTTGGTGTGCGTTGGAAGAGGGGTAGTCTTATACGGCGAGTATAGCCCAAACCCTATAATTTAACAGGAAATGTAGGGGGTCGTCTTATACGCCCAGTCATCTTATACGCCGGAAAATACGGTACTTCTTTCCTAAGCTCTTGCCTTTACAGGCTTAATATCCTTTTACTTTATTCTTAGCTTTATATTATCATCCACTCTCCTGCTTTTATATATTAGTAGTCCTGTTGGACATTGAAGTGGCCTGGAAATTGTTCTCTTTTACTGAGTTGTTTCTCTGTCATTCAGTCCTTACTCTTTTACTCTTACAGAATGGAGAAAGCAATTATTTGTTGGCTGGCTGTAGCTGGCCCTCATGTTTGCAAGACTTGTGAAGATGTAAAATCTGCTACTCTTTACTAGCTGTGGTAGTTTCAGAGCCTCAATGCTCACTCCACCAAATTGTTTTAGTTTCACCTCCTCCACACACAGCTGGTTCCTTTTTCAGTTCTCCATCTCAATGTCCTTTCCAGTGACACCCACACCCTATGCAGGCCTTCAGCATTTCTCCTCTACCTCCTTGCAGTACAGGTGTGTGCTTTGCTATCTTCAAGTCTCAGGAACACAAAACCGTAATGAAAGAAAACTCACATCAGCAGCCCTGAGTATTTTTTTCGATAGTGAGGCAGAGAACTTTGCATAATAATGACAAATCCATTTTTAGTTGGAAACAAAAAAGTCTAAAAAATGTTCTACAATTTCGGGTGCTGCTTTAGTACTATGACTTGGGATATCTCTCTTTCTGAGGATAGGAAACCAATATGTAATTGCCTTTGTGCTTTTAAGAAAAAAGAAAGATATGAATGTAATCATGTTTTTAAAAAATTGAGAAAGGATGGCAAACCTTCATTTGTAGATCTTGCTTATGAACTGCCTCATTTAGCAGCTGTTTAAAGTTATTAAAAATAGCTTTGAGGGATCCTTAATGCTCTCTGAGCTTGTGTTTTCTTGCAGACATTTCATTACTTATAATAATTACCTATAAAGCCCTAAATGGCATGGGCCCGGATTATCTAAGGGAACACCTGCTGCCAGCGTCAATTTCCCATCGTCCTGTGCGCTCCCACAGGGAGGGCCTCCTCAGGGTACCGCCGGTCAAGGATTGCCGACGGGCGATCCACAGTTCTCTGTGGGCGCGCCTGCCCTATGGAATCAACTGCCAATGGAACTCCGGACTGCCCCCGACCTTCGTTCATTTCGCCGGGACCTAAAAACCTGGCTCTTTGAGCTATCTGGTCTGGACTGAGGGGTTTAATGTTTTTAAATTGTGATTTAATTTTTGCGGCTAGACTTAATTTAATTTTATTTTAATTTTATATTTGATTGTTTTTAAATTTTGCCTTGTAAACCGCCCTGAGTCCTTTGGGAATAGGGCGGTATATAAACCGAATAAATAAATAAATAAATAAATTACTTAAAGTAGGTAACATCATCAGTGTCAGTAGTCAAAAATAGCTTTGCAACCAGTCCTCACATTTACAACCATTGCATTATGCCATGATTTTATGATTGCCATTTGCGTGCTTCACAACTGACTTGCAACAAGCAGAGTTAATAGAGAAGACAGAAATAAAATCATAAATAACAACCACATGATGTTTCTCTTAATAACCAAAGGGGAAGATTATAAGCTCATTGTGATGATATGACTTTTCACTCAGGAACTGTGGTGCTCAGCAATGAAGTTGCCAGTCCCAAATGCGGTCATTAATCAAAAACTACCTTTAACTCCCTCACAAAGAATCAAGGCTTAAGGCAACTTTCAGTTTTTATCACTGGAGTTTGAAAATACAGCCAGCAAACCTGTTTCATTTTTAGTCCTAGGAAAGAAAGCCTATTACTAAGAGCCTTGGTGGAGCAGTGGGCTAATGCCTCCTTAAGTAACACCAGCTGCCTGCAATTAGTGCAGGTTCGCATCCCACCAGGCTCAAGGTTGACTCAGCCTTCCATCCTTCCGAGGTAGGTAAAATAAGGACCCAGATTGGTGGGGGCAATTAAGCTGACTTTGTAATAATGCCGCTTGGGGTGTGTGTGAAAGCCCTAATAAGCAGGCATATACATAGAATGAAGGCTACTGCTAAGCTTGTAGGCCGCCCTGAGTCTTCGGAGAAGGGCGGGATATAAATGGAATTTTAAAAAAAAATACTTATACTCAGTGGTGTGATTCAGCCAGCTTGCACCAGTTCAGCAGAACCGGTAGCTAATTTTTTGTTGCTCAGGTCCTGAATGGACTTCCGGAAGCGGCATCCACACAGAGAACCGGTTGTTCACGTATTTTAATCCCACCACTGCTTATACTGTACTTCAAAACATCCCTAAATTGCAGCTAATTTTCCCTTGCAAATCTTTCAAAATGTCCAAACCCTTTTCACATTAGCACAAGATTTTCCAGCACTGGTTAGGCTAAATTCCCATCTATATTTACTTTCTCACTGAACCATTACATCATGTCAGGGTTTTATAGCTTTGGATGACAGGCACAGTATAGAACTGAATGCCACTCCACTAAATAATAAATACTAAGCAAGTTTATGGAAAACAAGATGTCAGAGAAAAAGGTTTAGCCTAATACCAAACCTCTCGGTAATATGCCAGTTTTGGGTGTGCATGTATGTATAAACCTAAATACACATAATTTAACACCCAACTCCTAACTTCAAGCCTTGAATGTACCTAAAAGCGTCTTACTAACTTATGAGACAGTGTCAAAATATCTGGAACAATAGGGGGAAAAAATCACAGGTGAACAGATTTAATCACTCAAGTACTGTGTGATGAACTGAGTGAGAAACTGGGGATAAACGATTTTTTCCCTTATATCTGCAATTATTACAGAAGCTGGCGTGAGTATAAAACGTACTTATAGGCATGCAAAGAAATGGCAGCATGTTCGTTTTTCCTCCTTTCCCCTTCAGCCAATAAAAATGCGGAGGTATATCAGGCAGAGCCAATAGCAAGGCTGAGAGGCCTCTTCAAGACTCACTTGTTCATTCTCGAAATAAACGTAGAGAATGGTGGGAGGCAGGAAGTTCTTGTGCTTTTTAAGGGTCGGACTGTACTTTTGCTGGAGAGATGTCTCCACGTCTGGACATGCTTAGAGGGAACGGGTGGGGGGAACGAATGCGGTTAGTAGGCGGTATATAGAAAAGGTGCTCTCGATTTTCACCATCTGACGCAGTTGGCGTTCTGAGGTTGAGAAGGGTGCCCGTCAAAAGACATGGCAAAGGGAAGTAAACAAAAATATTTTTGTGTGTCATTTGAAGGAGTGACCCCCGGCGCTGTTCAGGTAAGACGCTGGTGCCACAGAATTGCAAAGGAGGAGTTGTGACTATCACACTGGGAAACAATTATCTGTAATTCGAAACTCAAAAACAGCGGACGAACCGTATAGGAATGGCAGTCCGAGAAACTGAAGTGCGTCAGAAGAAGAAGAGAGGAAATAAGATAGTTAAAAGATGGAATATAAACGAACGCTGCTAGGGAGGTAAGATCAAGCCATCGAAATGATTATAGCGTGGGCTCTGGTTATTTTGGAATCTCTCTCCCATAAAGATTGGAGGCTCCTGCGTGTATTTGTTTTGGTTGTCGGGGAGGGGAAAAGAAAAAACAACAACAACAACAACTACGAAGGAGTACGTTTTGGCCCCTTGCCCACGGCGAGCAAAAGCTATATAGTCCAGCGTTTCCCAACCTTAGGAACTTGAAGATGCGTGGACTTCAACTCCCAGAATTCCCCAGCCAGCATAGCTGGCTGGGGAATTCTGGGAGTTGAAGTCCACGCATCTTCAAGTTCCTAAGGTTGGGAAACGTAGTCCTTACGCTCCACTAATGCAGCGTTTCCCAACCTTAGGAACTTGAAGATGCGTGGACTGGAGTTGAAGTCCACGCATCTTCAAGTTCCTAAGGTTGGGAAACGCTGCACTAATGGATCGCTTCCTGATCCCGGGTTCGGAACGCGTTGGGGGTAGCGTAGCTGTCCGCAGGGCGACCGGGCTGATTTTGCCTTGTTTTCGTTTGGGCAAGCTGTCACGAGCGCGCGGCCCAGTTAAGACGGACAGCCACGTGGTGGAGCCGGTCGGAAGGAGAACAGCTCGAGCTCGCCTAAAAGCGGGAGGGCGGAGGGAGGTGGAGAAAAGAACGCCGAGCTCCCCGGGGGAGGGAAATGTTCTGTTCTGTACCCGCTCGCTCCTGCAGTTGCCCAGGCGATGAGAGGCTGCGCTGATGATGCAAACGTGGAAACCGGTTCAAGAGGCACGCAAGCGCCGCCCAGATCCTTCAAGTCGGCCGACGCTTCTGAGCCAGCTCGCGGCCGCAGGTGCAGCCCTTTTCCTTGCTTCTGCCTCGCGGTAGTCGAAATTATCAGAGGACCGTATTGGGGGGGTGGGGGTGGGAAAGAGGGAAGCGGTTGTAAAGCTGCATTATGAGGAAAGCCCTTGTTTAGATTTATAGGAAATCAGGGGCCGCGCTGGTGCAAGAGTTAGAGATTACAAGATCCGCAGTGCTGGATCCTGCGTCTGTTCCCTTAATAATAAACTCTGTTCAGGAAGATTAGCCCCCCGATAAAAGAGATAGACCGCATCCATTTGTTTTAAGCTTGACGAATCGGTTCGTAATTATATATTTACATCTCAACTTCCGGGATACAGGAAAAAAATGTATAAGCAATGTGTATTCGCAATGGTGGAAATATTTATATGTACAGACAGTATAGGGCAGGGGTAGGCAACCTCGGCTCTTTTATGACTCATGGACTCCAATTCCCAGAATTCCTGAGTCAGCATAGCTGACTCAGGAATTCTGGGAGTTGAAGTCCATGAGTCATAAAAGAGCCGAGGTTGCCTACCCCTGGTATAGGGCATAAGCCACCCACATATTGTGAATATCAGTGATTGGGATGTGTGCGTGTGTGTGGAGTAGGACAGTGTAGGAATTTCGCACGTCTACCAAATATAAAAATGACATTTTAATTACGATTCTGCATTTCAAGGAATAGGTCGCTAACTTTGCAAAAGGGACCATACTTTCCACTAACCAGAAGAATAACCTGTGTTTCTAACTGGCACATTTTCAGTAGCATTTTATTTTTTGCTTTGGAGATAAGGTTATTTGTTATGCATTCTGTTAATTATGAAAAATTTAAAAAACTGGAAAAAATGAAATTACAGAGTTTTCATAAAACTAGTAAGCCACAGTGTGTCACTATATATAGTCTTTATTTTCAAAATGCTTTGCTGGTGCTTATGGTTGAGTGAGCTGTATTTCTCAAACATACTATTTTTTTAAAAAAATACTCTATGCATTGTGTTAGTTTAAAATACCGTAAGTGCTGTGAAAGTAATCCATATTTAAATGATCTTAAACCTGTGACCAAGTTATATGTTTAATTTTTTTCTGTGGATTTTTCTTAATAAATTTATGATTGTTTCCTATAATAACTAACACTGCATTTTAGCTGTCTTAAAGCTACATAGGCTTCTACATAATTATGATGAAATTGGATCTGCAGGAAAAATTATAGAGATTCCTGACTGTTCAGAATTCCAGATAACCATGCCCTGTTTAGGACTTATTCCACTTCCTGCCCCCAAGACATAGATAGTCTGTGCTGGCATTTTGTTGTACTGAATATGCTTAGTAATGATTAGGCAGTCTTGGTTCAGCCTTCCTTGGTTTTTCTTTGGGTTTTATTAAGCTTCAAGAATTTTGGATATGGAAATGGTATCTTAATATAAAAGGATCGAGAATCTATTGTTAAGAGTTTTGTTTTTAACAGACCTCATATTGTCCTAACTTGAAATGGATGCATTGTTTTCAAAAGAATGTTCTAAATCTAGCTCATACTGCAAATGTATGATTTGAAAATAAATTTTCTGTGATTAACTTTTAAGAGTAATAAATGCTGCTATATCTTATAGCAAAAAGCAAATGATACTATCAGTGTACATATTAGGGATGTGAAAAGCATTCCAACCTAGTAATGGCTGTTTTGAATGTTCAAAAATGAAACATGTCCCTTTCAAGTGGCTCTATTTTGAATATTCTGATTGAATTTCAATTGGACAATTTGGCTGGATTTTTTGTTCTTCTAACCATTTTCCAACCTAATCGGCACAGCAGCATGGGCCAATCACCTCCCTACTGCTATTGAGATTGATGGAATGGGATGGGTAAATTGTAGGTGGGTTTTGTCCAGATCATTATTATGCAAGCAGGTCATGCAAAGGTTTGAATTGTTATCTAGTGGTTGAATCATGGCAGTTGCCATGATACAACCTTTAGATACCTTTGCCTGGATGATTGAGAGCCTTCATGGACATGTGAATTGTGTTTCATACAAAACTTCCTAATGCTCCTAGGGTTATGTAAAGAGTACTGGTATAGTGTGGGTTTGGCAAACGTAAACTTAATTAGATAAGCTTTGACAGGTTTGCATATTATCTGCTTACTCTTAAGCACCATGAATGAATGAACCTTTATTGTCAAAGTACAACCATGTGTACATTGAGATTGGCTGAGCCTCCCTTCGTGCCCCCACCCCAACTCACAGAGACACAAACCATCTTATTACACCATGTGAGCTAATTGCACAACACACCAACCTCGCTAGTCAATCATCCATAAAGTTTATAAAATTATTTCCCGTTCAAAAGCCTAACAGCCCATGGATAAAAGCTGTTCTTCAGCCTGTTGGTACGGCTGGCTATACTCCATATATCCTCCTATTGACATGATATTAAAAAGCAACAGCAAATTTGCCCCTACATTATTTTCTTTTTGCAGTCAGCAGTCTCTCCTGTATACAAGCAAAAAGACATAGCAAAGAACTAAGTCAGGGCTTTTCAACCTTTTCACCCATTGTACCACTTTTAGGATATGGCAACATCTGAGTACCACCAGTTGCCTAGTAAGGTGTCAAAAACTTGATGACCAAAAAAGGAAAAAAGTGATGAAACAAAGATAGTCCTCGACTTACAATAGTTCGCTTAGTGACTGTTCGAAGTTACAATGGCACTGAAAAAAGTGCCCCCCAAGCCACAGCCGAGCAAGACACCTGACTGCCCAGTGGCACTCTTCCTCCTGTCCAAGGTTTTCGTTTTCTGTTGAGGATTGGCAGCGGGTGTGTGTGTGGGGGGGTGTTTGGTTTTTATTCCCCCCCCCCATCTGCTGGGTGGTTGCAGCAGGCTTTGGTCACTTCACATGACCCTGGGACACTGTGATCGTCATAAATATGAATCAGTTGCCAAGCATCTGAATGTACATCACAAGACCCTGGAGATGCTGCAACATTCCAGCTGATCGGCGCTTCTTCTGGGCTCAGCAGAAGTGCCAGGATCAGCGCTGAGCTCCAGCTGGAGCCTGGCGCTGATCCTGGCGCTTCCACTGAGCCCTGACAGCCCTGAAGAAGCGCTGATCCTGGTGTTTTCACTGAGCCCTGACAGCCCTGCAGCTCCAGCCATCTCTCACTCAGGCTTGTGCGGTGCTGCCACCGGTTAAGTTCATTCCTTCCTCTCCACTACCACTTTTCTAGGATGGTCGCGTACCACCTGCTAGGTGCCAATGTACCACAGGTGGTACCCGTACCACTAGTTGAAAAGTCCTGAACTAAGCAATTACTTTTGCTGGCCTAAACCTAACAGAATGTCTACAAAAAGAAACGTAGCAAGATCAAGTATCAATCCCTATAGAACAATTGACTAAGGAACTTCTTAATATTCTGAAAAATATCTTCATAAAAACTACATTAAAACTATATTTTTAATCCCTTGAGATCACATACTAGCAAAACTAATTTTTTTTTTAAAAAATAGTTTGGGTCAACAATCTGGAAAAGAAATGGAAAACACTGATTTTCTGTTGTGAAAAGAGTGTCACTTGCTGATACCTGTTTAGATTAAAATATTTTTTCCCAGTGACCAAATGCAGAGATGTATTCTGCAGTTTCCCATGATACTTATTTAATGTTTTCAAAAATGTTTGAAAAATTCTGCTAGTCTCTTTTTAAAAATCTCCAATGACGGAGCAACCACAAATTCTGGAGGCAAGTTGTTCCACTGATTAATTGTTCTTACAGCCAGGGAATTTCTTCTTAGTTCTAGGTTGGATTTCTCTTCTATAAGATTCCAACCATTACTTCTTGTCCTGCCGTCAGGTGAAAATTTATATGGTTGCCCACTTCAAGTGATTCTATGTGGCTTATAAGGATAAAACCCAATATAAAAACAATAAAAAGCAATAGTCAAACATTATAACCTTGAGGAATCAATCATAGAAACAACAGTCCTGAGTTCCAGTTGTTTTCTCTGGCCATAATACTTGAAAATTTCTATAACAATAACATTCTGTATTTGGAGCATTTTAAAAGGGAGTATTTTATTCCAGATCCAGAACAAAGCATTTTTTAAAAAAATTTGTACATACCCTTATGATTTATGCTTCCAGCTCCAGTGGTATTCTTGCTTTCAATATGATTGATTGTTTAGTATAAAATCATATGGTTTATTAAGAAATAATTTGAATTATTTCCTTATTTCCTAAATAATAATTTATTCAACTTATATGCCATCCATCTCTCAAGTAAGCAATTACAGTGTTTTGACCAAAGAATATAAAGAATTGAATGCTTCTTCGGTTAGACTCATGAGAAGTACAATAACGGGACCAATAGAATTTGGAATAAGTTACAGTATTGGAGATTTGATTGTTTTGGATCAGTTAGTGAACAAGATAGAGTTGCTGGCAAATACACTATAGAAGAGCTGAAGTACTTTACCTGTAGGAAGGAGGTAACACTTCAGCATTGAGCCAGTTTCTACCAGGGATCTAATTTGTCAATTCAAACATCTCGCTCATGGATTTGCCAGCAATCTCTTTGGGTTAGATAGGGCTCTTCAGTAACTCTGGTGCAGTTCCCATTTGCAGCAGTTTCAAAGTGTTTGCTTGGTTGGATTTTTCAGAAAAAAATAGAAGGAAGTTGAGTGAAGGAAGTTGGATAATGTTTGTAGAAAAATACCACATACAAACAGCATTTAAACAGAAAGGCCATACTGTATAGTTGAACATTTTGTAGCAATATAGAAATGTCTGTCCATGTCTGCACAAGTGCATATGCTGCTTATTTCATAAAGAGGAGGGTATTGATATTGTAAAGGCACCTCTATATGCCTTTGCTATCTTTAAAACTAATAGGTATTAACATAGGATTGTTGTCTGGTCTATTCTAACAGTTAAAAGTATTATTTGTCCCCTCCATGTTACTGTATCTGAACCTGTTCTTAACAGGAAAAAAATAAAAAGGATAAAACATGCCTCAAATGGGAAGGTTCTCCATGTGCTTTTCCTATCTGGTTAACAGGTAATAAAATCAAAGTATTTAACTAAGAATAGCAAATGCATGTTTTGTAAACATAATTTTTGCTTGTTTTCCTAAATCAGATGCATTAAGAAAGCTCTGTTCAAAAGCCTTCTCTAAAAGCTGCCAGAATAACTACTTCTATAATTGTAATTCATTTTTTTCTGATACACCTCTTTTTGGTTGCCAAGTAACCAGTCACATTGCTTAGAATCCATATTATTATAGTATCTTCATTGTTAATCTTATGCCCTGCCCTTTTTCAATTTATTTTGTATTTTAATTACTCAGTTTAATGAAACAAGGAGAGGACATTCATACACATGTTTGAAACACTAAAGATGACTAAGGATATGATTTTAGGCCCTTTCTGTGGTAATCAGCTAAACAGGCCCCTTGCTATGAGAATTCAGGTTGCTACGGTTACCTATGGAAACTAGGACTTTGGGTTAACTCAGGACATGGATGCACAAAGCTCAGTGCCTCACGTCTCAACATCCGCTAATGTGTCCTTGCCTCTGTATCTGAGTCCCAACCCCACCCCCAGACTTCAGTTGTAGGATAACAAGCTGAAATTTACCTAACAGAATTCACCAGTTGTAGAACTCTGCATTCAACGTACCCAATGGAATGGAGACCAGTACACCAAATATCATTCAAATTAAGCTGAAAGACAAAAAGACAACTGTTTTAATTGGTGATCTGAGAAAGTTTTAGCCTGACATAAATGTTTTCTTTATCCATTAGATTCTGAAATAAGCATCATGCTGTAATATGTTCCTTTCTGAGAGGGTAGACAAGAATAGCATTAGTAGGATTTCATTGCAGATCTTAAAAGAATATTAATTAAATATGAGTAAAAGAAGAGTTGGGAAATAAAAGATTAAGATAGGATTTAAAGCTTAGCAACTAAATATTGGATCTTGGTATGTCTCTAGCTAACCTAGAAGATAAGCTAAGTGTAGATTTTTGAAAGATAAAGGTGCAATTTATATACGATTATAAAGTGATCTTCAGTGGCAGTGTAGATTTGGAAGGAACTTGAAGATCATCTAGTCCAGCTGTCTGCCCAGGATAGAAATCTATACAGGTAGTCCTCAACTTATGACCACAATTGAGCCCAAAATTTCTGTTAAGCAACACAGTTGCTGACTGAGTTTCGCCCCATTTTACATTTTTTCTTGCCATGATTGTTAAGTGAATCACTACAGTTGTTATTAACATGATTATTAAGTGAATCTGGTTTTCCCATTGATTTTGCTTGTCAGAAGGTTGCAAAAGGTGATTATATATCCCAGGACAGCACAAGCATCTGAATTTGATCATGGGGATGGTGCATTTTTCATACAGGTGAAAAATGGTCTTAAGTCACTTTTTCAGTGCTGTTGTAACTTTAAACAGTCACTAAACAAATGGTTGTAAGTCAAGGACTACCTGTACTGTAGTATTCATAATGGAAGACCATCTAGCCCTTATTTAACACCCACCCTGATGCCATTGATTCTTTATTCACAATTGTAGGACTTGCTATGAAATTCATCTCACTGCTTTCTGTCTATTCTGTCTGTTGTTCCAATTTGTTAAAGTTATAGCTGCCAGCTCTTTCTTGAATAATCTGCAGATGTGATAACTGTATTTTCTAAGGCCTTATCCAAATCACTGATAAGTACATTGAACAGCACAGGGAGCCCTGCAGTCTGGCTCAAGACATTTCCTTCCATGTGACACAGAACCATTGACATCCATAGTTTCACTGGGCATGATTATTTCATCAGCTCTGCATCTGTTTATCTGCTGGTTCTAATTGGGAGCTCTCCTTTTGTCCAAAAGATAACAGTGGGTTCTGCTTGACCAAAGATAGCAAGTTTTTGAAAGTTTTGTATAAAAATAGAAAATAAATATTTACCCTTAAGTTTTGCAATAATAAAATTACCACTTTGATCAGCTAGCATTTGTTATTAATGGACCTTTTGAAAGGATCTTTTAAAGGTTGATCAGGTTAAGGTCATATGACAGAGCAGACAGATTACATTTGCTTCTGAATCTCATTTCTCATTCAGTGAGACTTCTGGCCAGCATAAAAGTAGTAGTAGTAGTAAGTAATTAATGCATTTTAATTTATTTGATTTCATGTGGCCATCAACTCCAGAAAAAAAAAGAAAACATTTAAAACAAAATCACATAAATAGGTCATCCAGACTAAAACAATCAGAATAAACAATATAGAGTATGAAATAATAATATGACTGGGACCCCAATAATAACAACAACAACAACAATAAAGTTGGAAGGGACCTTGGAGGTCATCTAGTCCAATCCCCTGCTGAGGCAGGAAACACTATACCATTCATACAAATGGCTGTCCAGTTGATCACACCCATATTGACTCAGGCCTGGAGACAGAACCAAGTTTTAAGGGCTTTCCAGAAAGTGGGAGCTGTATTATTTAAATTATTCAGTAATACTGAACGAATTTTTCTAAGAAATTCATTGACAGGTTTCTGATACACATTTGATATCACATGAAAACTATTTTTAAACTAAGGGGGGAAATCAAAATATAACTTAAATTATATTCTCCTCAGTCTTTTTTTATTTTGCATATGTGTCATTCTATAAATATGGATATGAAGGATGCCATTTCTTCAAAACTAAAACTACAAGCATGATTGATTGAATATTCATTCATGCTTCATTTTAAACATTAAAATAAAAGCCATGATTACTATGACAGAGCATGCATTTTATTTTATTTCATTTTGCCCCTCTTCTTAGGAAAATATTATATGGATTTGTTTCATGTATGTAGGAAATAAATATAATAATAATAATAATAATAATAATAATAATAATAATAATAATAATAATAATAATAATAATAAGGAGGAGGAGGAGGAGGAGGTAGAAGGGACCTTGGAGGTCATCTAGTCGAACCCCCTGCCCAGGCAGAAAACCCTATACCATTTCAGACAAATGGCTGTCCAGTTTCTTCTTAAAAACTTTCAGTGTTGCAGTATTCACAGTTTCTGAAAGCAGGTTGTTCCACTGATTAATTGTTCTGTCAGGAAATTTTTGCTTAGTGCTAGATTGCTTCTCTCCTTGATTAGTTTCCATCCATTGCTTCTTGTCCTGCCTTCAGGTGCTTTGGAGAATAGCTTGACTCCCTCTTCTTTGTGGCAGCCCCTGAGATATTGGATCACTGCTGTTTTATATGCTGTTTTATATGCTGGCTACATCTGGAATTGGTTCTACAAGTCTGTTAATTTTTAAAGTGGCCCTTGGCATTGTTTTCTTTGCATTATTTAAGTGATTAATGTAAAACCGATCAAAACAGCAGATTTTCATTTCTTTATCTACTACATTTTGTGTTCATATTGGAAAGGATGGATCTTAAAGCAAATAATCTGGAACTTAGCTGAAATACGACAGCCCAGAAAATTAGAGTAGAAAAGAAGATTTTGTTGATATTTATGTTCTCTAAGTTAGAAGAAAAATAAAAAGGATTCTTGTTGTTTGGTCTGCTCTTTTTCTTCCCACCCTCTCCATTCATGAGTTCTCTGTGAGCTCATGAAACATGAAACCTAGGAAAAAGTTGAAGTGTTGCTGTAATTGGGATTATTCTATTTTTAGTTAATCAGCAAGCAGCGTGCTGTCCTATCCATGTCCCAGTAAAGAGATTACATAACTCTCTTAACTCTATCTGCTACAGCACCGACTTCCTGTTTCCTTTGAACTTTTCTTTCTCTCCCTTTTAAAAAACGTTCACGTCACTTTTAAATAACAGAATATTAAGGAATCCCGGAGTATATTTGTATTAGAAAGTTGAATTAAGTGTAACAAACTTTGATACATTATTTCTGTAATATCTTGGGTGTGATCTGTTAATGTTGATGTTTTCATCTATATAGAACAAAAAAATCTCCATGTTACAGTTAGATAACTAAAAACTGTTTATATTGCATATTTTGCAGAAGACAACTGACCCATGATTTTCCATGTAAGTAGTGGAAAGGAGAAGGAGAAAGAAGAATAGTGCAATAATGAATAGTGAACGAACAAATAGTGAAAGAAGAGTGATGCTTGAGGGATCTTGACATTTGCAGTTTTATTGCAGTAGATTCTGAAGCTGCTGGCAAAGTTACCAGAACTCATATCAAATCTGTTCTGTGCTGTTCTGTATATTGATTCAAGTGGTATTAAAAAGATTGTTTTGTGATAGAGTACTCAAAATGTATCTTTGCCTTTATGATAGTTCAACATTTTAATCCAGGGATGCGCAAATTTTACTGGGCTAATGGTTCTGCTTAGATTTTGGGTAACATTGTTTTCTCTAATTTTACCTGATTTTATTTTTTTTAAAAAAGATTAATTTATGTCAGTTGCCCAGTGCAGTTACATACTATATGGGGCTTCAGTATTTAAAAATGTGTATATGTGAGAATATTTGTTTACTTGAGGTGAATAATTGATGATATATTAACTTCTCTTACATTTCTATTAGAAAATGGATTTCAAAAACAAGAGTTCTTTATGTGTGTTGTAGAGATAGTTGGATGTTCATATGACAGATATGAAGAATTATCAATTCCTCCCACAATGACAGGATAAAAATGGGATATAGAAGCACACTGCATGCTATATTTTTTTCCTGAATTCTTGTTTCTTGCAATTGTCTTTCTGTGCTAGGGAAAAAAACTGACCATGTTTACTGGGGAATAACCCCAAGACATCACATTCAAACTGGAATCTGAATAAACATACTTGTGTTTGTACTACCCTTTACCAAACTGTAAACAGTATAAGAATAAATTGTATATAATCTTCAGATTGTTAATAGCAACACAGTCACCTTGCATTTTTTTTTACGTTCCTAACATACAATATATGCTTGCCTCTAGAGCTTTTTTTCTTGTGCGTTTCTTCCATGACTCATGAAGTGCAGGGTGCCAAACAGAGAATGGCTATTTCTGTGCCACCAGTGCAAACCCCACTACCTCCACTTATATTGTCAAGTGAACTTCCATAGTAGGAGGCACTCTGTGTTCTTTGTTCTTAGCAAATCTTTCTGGAAATATCTTGAACAATACTGGTTTCTCCTGTTCAGAAGCTTGTCTTTTTTTCCTACTTGCAGCTTCTTGACATTTACTCACCTGTAGAGCAGGAAGAGGTACTCAATATTATATCTGTTCAGTTTCCTAAAATAGTTCCCATGACTGATGCTATCATACTATAACATATTTATCAATTGAATATATTTTACATATAAAATTAAATTAAGGACAGCAGCTTCCTTTGGTGCCAAAGGACAATTCTGAAACCCACAATTAATTTCTTAAATGTGATTGCATAATTGTTTCTTATAAGGTTTATGATCCTGCATTGTCTCAGCATTACTAGGACTTTGTGTTCTGTATTTTAAGCCTGCTGTTAAGTTCCACTCGTGAGTTTTATTGCTGTTTGTTGCTGGATGTGCAATTTCTTGTACTTCCTAAAATTAGTTTGCAAGCATTTTTGTAGCTATGCAGTATAAAAGTTGTTTTCTATTCACTGAAAAAATATCTTTATATTCCTTGATAACTTTAACATATAAATTTTAGGTAGTAGATAACAAGCTTTAAAAATGCTTCAAATTTACTGTTAAAAATAAATTCAAGTTTTTTGAAACTTAAGTCTTACTAAGGCAACATTCTAGTTTCTGTTCTCAAAGCACTGCACTTTATAACTTTTTGTAGTTATTACATAGATCTTTCAACAGGGCTTTTTTCCTTCTTCATTATAGCTATTATTTTATTTTATGAGGTTTTAGAAAACTTTAAAAAGTTGTTTGGGGAGCTCCTGTGACTCGATATGGACTCTGAATGAGTCTCTCTGGTTTTACATAAAAATCCTAGCCACTTCATCACAGACGTTCACATGATTATTGGGGGGAAAATAATCTTGCTGTATTCTAAACCAAATCTGGTTTACAGATCAAAATTTGCAAATGAACCCATGAATGAACTGAACAATTAAAGTTACACATTCTCTGCAAGTACAGTAAGAATATTTTTAATATTGAAACTTTACAAATTCAGCATAGAATTGCTTTCTGGGTTTGCATACTTGTATATGAACTATGTTTAGATATGACTAAACTTGTTTGCTAAGAGGTTGAGTTAAAGGGTTTTTTGTGTACATCAATAACTGCACCTCAGTTATTCCCAGGAAGGAAGTTGTTTAGTGCTACATATACTTTGGTATTGTTTGATCTTCAGCTATAGGATAAACAAGGGTCGTGAAATGATTTGTTATTTTCTGAAACTACAAGGAATTTGCACGGGTTATGTAAATTATAGTTTCAGCTATTTTTTTCCCCAAAAGTAAAACAGTAATTAGTATTCCGTTGTATCCCTAGACTGCCTTTTGTAGGAATTATAATACGGTAAGTGCTGGTGCTACTGGTGGAAGAATTGTTATGCACAAGTATGGCCTTTAGATCATTATCTCATGTTTCATTGAGAGAGCCAGATGCCATGAAACAATGAGAGTTTCCTATGCCTGGTTTCAAAGAAGATATGTGGCAGAAAGCTCTATAACAGTGTGCAGTTGTTTCTATTGTGATTTGATAATTATGCTTACCCTCTGGTAATGCTAGTTTTCTCCTTTACATAGAGTCAAGTTTCAGTGGCATTTATTCTTCTTAAGGTTCTGATTGCCATGTCTGAACGAGTTACACTACGATAACTTCAGTGCTTGTCAAGTAGTGGGGAAGTTGATAGATTTTTCCATTTTTAAGGGTGTAGCTTTCACACTTTCAGTACATCCTTGCTGACTTTTTAAAAGCAGCAATAATTTATTTCCCATTTTAAGTTCAATCATGGCGTCCTTCTCTAATGGTGACACTTTGGATATTAGACTACTGCTGTTTTTCATGCTTTTGCTTCCATTCTGAGGAGAAAAATAAAGATTCTGTTCCACTAAAAAAGGCGGGGTATGAAAGATACTGACTTTTAAAAATGTACCCAAATGTTTCTGCTCAGGAAAAGAAAACAAAACTGTTACAGTTGCAACTGTCTGCATTGCCATTTCTCAGTCTTCCTGGGGCAAACAGTAATAAGCAATGTCTGGCTTACTCAGTACTAATTTAATATTTAACTGTCAAATCAGTGGAAATGTTATAGTGATAGAGACATGTGGTTCTAGGTTTAGCAACAAACTGATGCACATTTCTGGGGCAAATATACCTCTCATGGCTGCCTGTAGTCATGGTACAGTCTTCCTTTTGGAAATATTATTCACCAATATTGTTGTTGGCAACTTCTCTTGTTTTAGCTCATGGGGACACCATTGTGCTTTTTACACTATCATTTGTCCATTACAGGTTGCTTTCTAATTATTAATTAAGAAATATATGGGCATGTTTCACTTTTAGGAACAGTTTGTATTCATCAGACATGTGAAAGCATGGCAGACTTTTTAATTTTTATTTATTCTTGTTTTGGCGAAACATCTTCGGATGTGTATTAGCCATCAGATGGCAACTGTAGGAAATTCTGATCCTTTGGAAAAGCTATTTTTTCTGCGATTATCCTCTTAAAAGTTTTATTCACTAAACGATTTGGGATCCAATCTACCTTTTTCCAGAGAATTAAAATATTTGCTTTTCTGCTGTTTTGCTGACTCACTGATAATTTACAGTTTCAATGCTTTGTAAAATTAGTTTTGGCTAACAAAAAAGGGACTCCCAGCAACTTAAGTGGGAGTCCCATTCTCATTTGGATCCATTTAGGCATCACAGCAGGGATAGACACTGCTGTATTTGAATTTCAGTTAAAGATGATTCACTGAAACTGGATCATGAATAAAGGAAGTGACTGGAGAAATGCTGCTACGAAGAAGTTCTATGAGAGTCCTTGGGAGGTTCAGTCGTGTCTTGGCCTGTTTCTCTGCTCAATGTCTGTCTTTCCTTTTCCTTTCTGTGCATTCTAAACTCGGTATGTTGGTGCATTGCTTAGTACTGTATGTGAAAGCTTGCAGTTGTTTTTCTGTGCATCTGTGCATAACAGATGTCACTATCAAGCTGGAAGGACTTTAAAATAGCTCTGTAAAGAAGGGGATGAGGAATTGCCTTCCAGTGCAAGAATTAAGGCTGGCATATTTCTGTGTAGGGTGATCACACTAGAGTTTTATTTCATCTACACGTCTCTTGCTTTAAGAGAAGCTCCCTTTCATTTTTGAATTATGTTCTTTTGTCATGCTGATCATTTTCTTCCTTTCTCTTAATGTTTCCAATTATTTTCTCTCACTGTTGGAGCAAGCCTTTAACCTCCCAGCATACTTACCAGGGGTAGAGAAGGGATTAATTTGTTGCCTGAGGTTCAGGGAACGTCGCCCACATCCTTAGGAACATTTCGTAGGGAACCCCTTTGCTGCTGCCTAGTCCTGCAGAGCTCAGAAGGTTAGCTGGTAAAGAGGAAACAAACAAAAACACTTGAGTATACCACTGTCGGTGACTTGGGCCTTTAGATATGCATCCAAATCTGATCTGTGCCGCCTTCTTGAACCAAGGTATTTTATCCCGTTCCCTCACTTCTTTTAATGGAAAGTGGAAGGCTTGACATACATAACTTCAGATAGTCCTTGACTTACAGCCATTTGTTAGTGACCAAAGTTATAACGGCACTGGAAAAAGTGACTTACGACCATTTTTCACACTTATGACTGTTGCAGCATCCCCATGGTCACGTGATCAAAATTCTGACACTTGACGCTTGCAGTGTCCCCGGGATCATGTGATCACCTTTTGCGACCTTCTGACAAGCAAAGTCAATGGGAAAGCCGCATTTACTTAACAATCATGGCATTAACAACTGTGGTGATTCACTTTACAACTTTGGTAAGGAAGGTCATAAAATAAAGCAAAATTCATTTTAACAACTGTTTCACTTGACAACATTAATTTTGGGATCAGTTGTGATCATAAGTCGAGGACTACCTGTACTCAATTCATATGACAAAAAAGTGAAACACTTATTGGAGAGTGTGTCCAGTCGCGGAGGAAAACAACTGTTTTCTTGGAACTGATGAGTGTTCTCTGTCCTTTAAAGGGATTAATTCAGATATTGCATGGCTGCTTGGAAAGTGTCCTCTCTTTTGAGCGCAGTTGTATTTGCTTGAGTCAGATCTCCTGCACCCACTCAAAAGCAAACAACTCTGTTTCCAGTTCTGTTGTTCAAGAGTGGAACCTGTAACTGCCACTCCTAAAAGAGTTAACTGAGCAAGTGTAGCAGTTGCGGAGCCAGGAGAAGCTGATGATGCAAAACGTGAGGGAAGAGTGGAAATGAAGCAGAGAAGCCAAGGTGAGGGGAGAACAGGGAGATATAAATAACTTGGCTGCTTAACTGGGGAGCGACTTTCTGTCTTGGTTTGTCCGGCCCTGGTACTGCTAGCATCGGCTCTCTAGGGGAAAGCTGCAGTTCTGCTGTTAAAACACAAGGAGCAGCCTGGAGAATTTTGAGCTGCGTCACACAGCTCAGAGGGAGAGAGTGAGAACCAGCTCTGTCGATAGGTCTACTAGCAACAGCCTACTGCAGCAAGAGACACAGAGAGAGAGAGAGATCATGCAAGAGAAGTAATAACAACATTGGGAAGCATGGTTCCTTTTCAATCCAGCATGTTTTTTTTTTCTTTAAAGAAACATTATTTGGGAACTTGTTGAGGATCAGTGGATTTTGTCCATTGATGGTACCAGAAAGATGCGACGCAATTAATCCCGCAAAGGTGGGGGGGGCAGATATAGGAAGGGTTAATGGGTGGAAAATTCTGGAATGTTCTGTGCTGCGGCAGAGCGAACAGAGGGTTGAGGACTGCACAGGTGTAGATGAACAGATCTCATGGTTCGTCTATTAAATACGTACGTATTATTTTTTATCGGAGTTGGGGGGGGAATTGAACTGAGTGTCTCACTTTGTATGTTTGTGGCTAGAGGTATCTTTCTGCCCTCCCATCCCTCAAACTTTTCATCCAGTATTATTTTCCTGTGGCTAAATGTTGTTTCTGTGTCCTGCATCAGACCAATGGAATGAAGGCACAAGTTGTAAAATGTCAATGCATAGCTAGCTGTAATGCAGAGTCAAGGAAAGAGGAAGGGAAATAGTACAGCAGCTTTGCAGAGGGTACCATCTAACACCCCCTTCCCCAGTTTCCTTATTAAATCAAGAAGTTGGTAGAAGGGTTTATCAAAACACTCTGGATCTTTAAAGCTGAGAGTCTGTATCTGCAGAGTTAAGAAAGTGGCAAATGGACAAATGATGACGCAGGGATCTTTGCTTGGCATGTTGTTAGGTTTAGAAAGCATTGGTTTGGGGAGGGAGAGGGGACAGGTATATTGTGAAGCCCCAGACCAGCTGATAGAGGGTGAGTTAAGAAGAGAAGATTGCATTTAAGAATTAAATGTCATCATTTTGGCGTCGGAAAGTTGTTTACCTTTCTCTCTGCGTGTCTCCATGTTGGCAGCCTTCCAGCTCACATGTGATAGTCTTCCCTGTACTGCTGCATCATTAACTGAGTGCCTGAGCTTGCACATGATTGGCTGGGGAGGGCTTTCATTCTAAACACTGATTTCCATTGGAGGGAGAAGTAGTGGCAGGTGAAATGCTATCTGAGATTGGTTAGAGCCAGGATATCAAATCTAAATGTTCCATTCCAATTGCTTTAAAAGGGGTTCTGAACAGTTTGTGACTTAAAATGTTGGCTATTTGCTTTTATTCCCCACCCACTCCTCTCCTTTACAGCAAGCACTTTGGAATGTGTCTATATTCTCAGAGCTAGTGTTTTAATGAGAAAAGCAAAAAGCAGGAGCTTGTCTATTGTAGATAAGTTTAGTTTATTACTGGTGCAAGTGACGCAGAAGGAAAAACAAATATTCTGTGACTCGAGTTGCATCAGTGACAGGCATATTTCCGGCTGCTGTGAGACAAGCCACGGTGACGTGACATTATTATAGCTTTCAGAGGAGACAACAGAAAGAGACTTTGGTGGGTGTCTATCTCTGTCTTTGTGTGAAAAAAACTCTTAATTAGACTAAGCAGTTTTCTTCTGTTATAAATTCTCTTGAGGACAGAGAGATTGCTTGTTAGAGGAGTATCCGTGCAATGCTGGACAGACCTTAGAAAAACTGTGTCTTAGGTTACAACACTGAATCGAAAGTCAGTGCTGGATGAATATAGTGGTAAGAAATACAAAGTTTACTTTCTGTTATTGTTTTTTTTTTATTTTAAATGAGATCATTGTGAGTTCTAAGATGGTAGAAGGATAGTTGGGCAGTTGTGAACTATAAACCAGATCAGGTAGGGAGTGTTGGAAACCCTTCGTTTATGGTACACATCTAAGTAGACATGATTCTTTAATCATTTCAGATCAACCAAGTGTTCCCTTCTGACCTATCCCAAAGCCAATTCCAGACATACAGTTATTATGGAGGATGAAGTCTGTGTTCTTTTCTTGTTTTTCTTTTGGAATTTCAATGAAATCCTAAGTAATAAACATCATCACAGAACATAGGAGACTATTTCATGTGGCATGTTCTCATGAAGTGCTCCAGTAAACTAAAGGATTTAACGATAATATAAGAATCTGTGTGGGTGACTCACTGGCATTGAGAGAGTCAAGTACAGCCAGTTGTTCGGCAGTAGTTTTCTGGCTTTGGAATCAGATCAGATAACATTTTGATTCGCCATCTTGATTCTTCTAGAGTACTCCTGTCTTCTCAAGTATTGTTTCAAGATTTTATTGCTTGCAGGCTTTAATTGCTCCGGAAGAATGAATAAGCATAGTCTGCTACTCAGAAGAAAGGAGAAATAACCAGGAAGCCATATCTGAAAATGGACATGATATGTGAAAGGAAAAGACGGACAGATCTGACAGATACCCACCTCCTCCGATACTCTCTCAAAGATAACTTCATTTTTATTAACTCTTCTCCATTATCAAGTATTATGCCTAATTTGAAATTCTTCTACTGGAAGTGCACCACCTTTTGTTTCTCCACCCTACTGAGTGTCCTTGCTCTGCAAAGCTGTCTCCTCCAGAGGCAGTCTTGCATCCTGCGGTGCTAATTCTGCAGAGGAGGGCAACCAGAGGTCCATCTGTGATAGGATACACTCAGGCTGAGATTTTGCTGCTTCTGTCACGAGCAAAAAAAGTGAGTAGGTTGGTAGAAGTTGGGTTACTTTCATTTTGACTGACGCCATCTAAACAAACATAGCTTGCATATTTTAGATATAGCCACTGGGTATTATATATTGGTACGGGGGTGTGCATTTGCTTTTTCTTGACACATGATGCTCTGTAATGGCATACCTTAAATATTTTTAGAGTGAGTTGGATTTGTAGAGGACAATTAATACTACATATTTTTTCTTGATTCCTCCAAACAAGTGCATTTTCTCACCCAAACATTAAGGGTTGAGATTGTATATTTATTTATTATTTTATTTATTTTAATTCCATTTATATCCCGCCCTTCTCCGAAGACTCAGGGCGGCTTACATATATGTGTATGTCTATATTTTTTTGTAAATCTGAATGCAGTTCTTAAACATTGTTGCTTTAATAAATAATTGCTCATATAAAGATACTTTAACATATGAAAAGTGAAGCTATGGTGAGTGAAAAGGCATCACTTTTGCTCTACTGTTGGAAAAAGGTTTATGTCTCAGGTTAACAATACAAGTGAACCACAGCCGTATACAGAACTTCTCTGCAGGTGGTTTTGAGACTTCTGGTGCTGTCCTGAAGCCAGAAGATTTGGCATTAGTACTTTGCTCAGTTTTGTGACCTTGAGCTAATTTGCCAGTTTCTGCTTTTCTCTGACATCCACAAAGTGGGCATAATAAGATGTGCGTCACAGGAATGTTGAGACTTCTGTTTGTTTTTTAATAAGAACCATGAAGAATTTCCTGAAATGAAAGGGCTTCCTTATAAAATGGGATTATTATTTCATATTAGGATTACAGTGTGTGGATGAAATTTACCAAGACCATGCAATAAAAATAATATGTGTCCTAGCTACTGCTAATTTTTTTTGTTGGCACCATTTTGGCAAACAGATGGACCCAATTCTTAACTGTACATTTTTGCTAGTGATTGATTGTGACGCATCTAAATTTGAATCTACTATTTCTTTAACAGACTAAATGATATTAACAAAAATTAGTTGTGAGGAGGAGGGAACCTATCTTAAAAATCATACCAGAACCAAAACTTGTGTTCTTATGTTCTGATATCAGCATGTATTACTTTCACTCCTGCTAACAGCAGGAGAATATATAGTTCAGTGATGACTCCTGTCCATTTTGTTGCTGGCGAAATATACATTCAGATCTGGTGGTACTATTGCTGTTAATTTGTCTCATACAAAAATAGTCCTGGATTTATATCCAGAAGATACTTGCTGTTGCTGGGAGCAGAATCATTTTCTTGAGGTATTTTTCCCTCCTGGATTTTATATATATATATTTTAATTTTTACATAGTTCAGGAAATGTTTGATTATAAACTTGATACCTCCCTTTGATTTCCCTCACCCTATCCCAACCAGAATACAGACTTAAAATACGGGGACATTTTGCATTTTCTTGTCTTGCGCCAGGTAGTCATTTGTATTGATCTGGGTGTGGTAACTCTGTCTACCATTTTCTCCCACAATTTTTAAAAAATAAGAGTTTGAGGAAAATACTATATTGTATTTATAGTTGGGAGGAAATAGCACAAATGAAGCTTAAGTTTCTGTAAGGAAGACAGAATGGAGAATTGTGGTTTCCTCTATTCCCTTCCCACAACTAGGTTTTTAAAATATTTATTTTTAAATTAAACTCTTATTTTTAAATTAAACATTTTACCGTGCCTTTACAAGAACACATTTTCAGAAGATTTTTGTATTTCAGAAGTGCTTGAAGAGAAACAATGCCATATAGCTTTCTGGGTAGCCATTTTGCTGCATCACCATCTACTATTACTACATTGCAGAATCCTGAATTATATTTACTTGTAGTTCTGGCATATAATGCCCAAGACCAAGTTGTGGAGTCAGTTGTCTTTTCTCTGTAATAACTGAACATAAATACCAATTCAATTGTCTATGCATAAATACAAATTAAATAATCTATGAATCTCTAAATTATAGGCAGAATTAAATTTGTAGGGTATTTTTTTTTACCAAATTCTGTTTTCTCATAATGTAAGGTTTTCGTTATCTTATCTATCTGTATTTATAATCTTACTTCTTCAACAGTCTATGTTCATTTGCTGGAGAGATCAGTAAATTGTTCTCCAGATGTAAGCATTCTCACTGAAATTATATATTTACATCACATTAGAACATCCAGCTTAATATTAATTAATGTACAGTCATAAAGTCAAGATGGTGGGCAGCTCTGGAGTTGTTAGAACTCTCAATGAGCAATAATCTAACAGGAAAGCAAGACTATAGATTACATTGTTTAATTTAGAATGCACATAAGAAAAATTACTGGGTTTTTTTTAAAAAAGGAAAACATTTAGTATGGAGTAGAAAGTTGTCACTATTGACCCAAATGTACAGATTGGTCAATTTGTATTTCTGTTGCTGTCCAATGTTATGAATCTCCTGCCTTACTCTGACTGCTTTTTTCATACATGGTGGTGTGTATTAACTTGTATTTTGGGTTGAATTCCCATATTCTCTAAAGAAGTAGGTAGGTCCTTACTTTGGGAGACTTTATTCTGTTAGCTATTAAACTATAAACTATTCTTCATGGCCTTCACAAGTCAAAGAGCCTGGATTTCTTCCTTCTGTAGTTTGTTTATGGTTATTGATTGCAAACCTTTCTTGATATTCCTCATGTACGTGTTAAAAAATGATCTTGCAGAGCATTTATAGATGAACATCTCTAATCTGAATACACTACAGAATCTTTCCTGAGGTTTATTTTTTTTTAGAAAAGTGTCAAACTACATTTTTTAATTCTTTACATTTGAATTAAGAAACAAGAATATAAATTACAATAGTTCTTTGCTTCTGCCTCTGATATGTTTTAAATTAGTATAATATTAAATTGAAATATTGCTTAAATTATTTGGGCTTTTCTTATTTAGTCATGATGTTGGAGTACTCCTAGATTTTAATAAGAGTGAATTAAACTTCCCTCTAGTTTTAAGAAGAGATAAAAATAATGTATATACTTTAAAGATGATCAAATAATGTCCATTCATTTGTTCTGAAAGGATTTATCCATTATTTATAGTTCTGACTCCAATCTAGATGTCCATAAACTCTTTTCAACTATATGACATGGACTTTCATGTGTAAGTTATCCTTTTCTTCCTTGAAGTAAGATTTGTATTCTAAAAACAGGTATCTCAATATTTTATTTGGCAAAAGGTAACTATAAAATGCTGTTGATATTGCGGGTAGTTTGATTGCAAAATACTGATTATTGGACGGGTCTGGAACAAAACCCCATATAGCTCAGTTCATTTATATATAAATTAGACTAATATATTTTGGCTGGGATCCAAAGACTTAGTTCTTTATGCTCAAGTTACTTTTGCCTAGTGATTTATCCCCATGATATTCTTTTAAACATAGCTTTCAAAAATCAGTTTATTGCCATTTGAAATTGTTGCATCTATGCCACTACAAAATTTCATAGATGCTGCATTATCTATGTGTATATGCAAAATGGAAATTTTTCCACATAGGATTGTAAACAGATCTATATTAAGAATAAGCAATAAATACAACATTACTTTTTTCCCTTTCAGGAATGCATTGCCATTCTCATGAGAAATAGATTCTGTCCTTACTTTGCTCATAGGTGTCGTTCCGTTGTTTAATTTCATAGGTGAATATGTTCCTGCCAGTCTTACTAGAGCTCAAAGGACTGAAAGGCCTATAAATAGGGTGGATGACTACTTATTTCTGTATTTTTATAATCTGTGAAAATTACAATTATATAATTACAATTATATAATTATTATTCCCGAACTGAATTTAACTTTATGAATCAAACATAAACTATAAATTTTATATACCAAACTTGATTAATTTATGAGCAAACCAATTATACAAAAAAGTGTTTATTGTTCTAAAGCAGGGGTGTCAAACTCAATTTCATTGAGGGCCACATCAGCATTGTGGTTGCCCTCAGGGGGCTGGGTGGGTATGGCCAGGGTGGGTGCGGCTGGAGTGTGTATGGCCTACTGGGTGGGCATGGCCAGCTCTACATCATTGGCATCAAGGGTGCCTATGGGGGCCTGGGCAGGAGTGGGACAGATCTGGGAGTCTCTGGCAGAAGGAGAGTCTCTGCGCCAGGGCCAAGGCAGCGGGGACCATTCCCTCACTGTTTCCAGGATGGCTTTGGGGGCCACATGAAACCACTTCGTGGGCCGGATGTGGCCCCTGGGCCTTGTATTTGACATGTCTGTTCTAAAGTAATACAGCACATTGTAAAGATTGTTAAAATTAGTTTGGTTAACTTTTCAGAATAAAAATAAAACTTTTTGCATCTTACTTTAATTTTTTTGAGAAATGCTTGCAGGTCTACTCAAGAATTAGCATCTTTGGTGGTCTAAAACTTGACAGGATAAGTTGATGACCCACAGGATTTCCTAGATTTTCTCCTTCCCACTGTTGCTCTGTCTAAGCATTCAAAGAGCAAAAGATCAAGGAAAAGAAATAGCAGCCTTAATTTGATGTGAATTAAACAAAGAGGCACTTGAACGGATAGTCATAATTGTGGTCGCCAGTGTTAATTTTAATTCTGTATTAGCTCTAACTGTGATTAGAAGTAACGCTTATATTTCACCATATTTTAAATTAGTATTTAAAGCATTTTATAAGTGTTAGTTATAAAGGATCCTCACTAGCATGGCTAATAAAACCAATATATAATATTTTTATAAATAATTAAACTTTTATAAAATCAATGAGATATCAAGACTTTTTCTTACAAGATGTAAACTATTCTCTACTTAAACAGTGTTGTATAACATTCTGTAGTCTGAGACAATATGTTTAGGAACTGAAATGTGAGAATTCTCACTACTACTTCTTTTCTCACAAATAATGACTACATTCAAGACATTGTCAGGTATTTTGGGGAGGTAGGAGGAGAGATCTTGCAAATTTTCAAACCAATATAGTTTTGCAAACCTGAGTAGATTCAGTAAATATGCCAACTTTATTGTTTTGTCTCTGTATACCCCAATTTCACTACTACTTTGACAGTATAATAATTTAAGTTCCATATTAGGCAAAACTCCTATTCTGGAATATTTTTACCACATATCAATCATAGCTTGTATCAGAACAATTATTTCTGAACATATTTCTAAGTTTTAAAGCTTAACAGTTTTGTAGTTTTTTTTCTCCAAAAACTACAAGTAGTCCTCAACTTACAACCACAATTGGGACCAGAATTTCCATCATAAGTCATTCTGGCTATGTTGAATTAGGCTTTATTTACAACAATCTTTAAGGAGGTTGTTAAGCAAATTACCCAGCTGTTACGCTAGCTTCCTCTATGGACTTTTTTGCTGATTTTTATTGCCAGAAATTGTAAAAAAAAAAAGTTGCAAATCAGAATCATGTGACCACAGGATGCTGCAACCAGTCATAAATTAACAGCAAAAGCACTTCATAGTGCTTTACAGCCCTCTCTAAGCAGTTTACAGAATCAGCATATTGCCCCCAACAATCTGGGTCTTCATTTTACTGACCTCGGAAGGATGGAAGGCTGAACCCACCTTGTGCCAGTGAGGATCGAACTCCTAGCAGTGAGCAGAATTAGCCTGCAATATTGCATTCTAACTATTCTGCCACCACAGCTCTAAATCAATTGCAATTAAGTTGCTGCTAAGCATATGAATTGCAATCACGAGACCATGGTGATGCTAAGATGGTCGTGAGTACCAGTCATAAGTCACTTTTTCCAATGCTGTTGTAACTTTGAACTGTCATTAAACAGAAGGTCATAAGTTAAGAACTACCTGTACAATTGCTTACTGTGGTTCTTATAAGCAAAGAAAAAATATTACAAAATGCATCAAGACTGTTTCCAAAAAAGAATGCCTTGTGCACTACAGCAGTTTTCTACCAATACTGCCCAAATTTATAGCTATCCTCCAGGATGTAGCAAATGGTTCTGACTAACTTGGAAACTTTTAAAGGAAAGATCTATGAATAAAGTGGCTATACAAAACATCCATCTTGTTCACCCTTGCAATAGTTAAAATTAACAGGAGAGTAGTTGAGAACATTGATAAATCCCATTTCTATTTTGGTGCCGTATTTCAGAGAACCTTGGCCCTTTGAAAAAAGAGATTTTTAAAAGCTTCCAAGATTTTGCAAATTAAAAATATCAATTAATTTGAGATTTGGTTCTAATTTGCAGATTGTAAATATTATTTTAAATACTATTTCTTTGGTTCCAGGTTCCAAGTAACTTCCTTTTTGCTTCCTTTTTCAGTAATATCTTGAATTAGTTGCCCTAATGGGCTATAGAATCTGAAGACATTTCTGATAGCTGCCATCACATCACTTTTGCTGTAAAATAAGATTTGCTATTCTTTAATCCCATCAAAACAGTTGTGGTAAGGTACATGAATATACAAAAGTTTACCTTTTAAAACTGATTATATTATGCTGTTTAAAAATAGGCTTCCAATTCTTACTGATTAAGTTTTAATAGCTGAAAAAGTTGAAATAAATGAACCATCATAATCTGTTGATACTATGTTAATTTGTTTATATCTCTTAGCCTATTTATCTGCTGATGCCTCATATTCTTACTTCAAACCACATTGTTGGAATGCCCTTGACAGGATTTATTGTTCAAGAAAAACTGCTTTTAAATACCTTGTAAATCTTTAAAACGAAATGTAAAGTCATTCAGACCTTCCAGTCTGTCTCCATGGCCTTTGAAGTTTCTAGTTTAGAGCTGTACAACTTTTTTTTCATACTGAAGCTGTGTGTCTTTGACACTCTGGACCCATATTTTAAAAAGTGGGTAGAGCTGAAATAACGACAAAACTCAGTAAAATTTCATTTAAATGTAACTGAAATTAATTAATTCTTTTTGTATGATTAAGGCCAGATATTTAACCATTTTTCCCTTGTTGATGAAAATTTACAGTATAACAATTTGAAAAGGGTTTGAAGGTTCCATTCAAATCTCTGTAGAAACATGTATATCCTTGGGGCCATAAGTCACACACTTTTACTGTAAAACCTTTATTCCTATGATGCCCAAGGCCACCACTGTGTGCAACAAGTACTGTGTCTATGCTATCTATAAGGCAACTTTTAAAAAAAACTTTTTTAAAAACTTTTTTAAAAGGTAGTTGCACCATTTTTAAGGCCCTCCTTGGCTACTTCACAAACTGCTTCCTGATGTTCTTGCTAATTTCCACTAATACTAGTGCCACTCTTGTGAATTAGGCAAGTGAATTTTGATTATTATTATTATTATTATTATTATTATTATTATTATTATTATTATTATTATTATTATTATTATTATTATTATTAATTTTATTTGGATACCGCCCTTCTCCCGAAGGACTCAGGGCGGTGAACAGGGCAATACATATTAAAAAAACAAGATACAAAAATTAAAAACGATTAAACAAAATGCCCAAGAATAAGTTAAAACACATTAAAAAGTAGGTTAAAACAGATTAGTAAAACCCAACCCCATCCCATCAGGCCAGGCCAGCTTGTTCGAAAAGGTAGGTTTTGAGATCGCGCCGGAAGGAGCGGAGGTCAGGCGCCATCCGGAGCTCGACCGGAAGATGGTTCCATAAATCTGGCACGCCCACAGAGAACGCCCTCCCCCTGGGGGCCACCAGTCGGCATTCTTTGACCGGTGGCACCCTGAGGCCCTCTCTGTGGGAGCGTACTGGGCGGAGGGAAGTTGACGCCAGCCGCAGGTGCTCCCCAAGGTATTCCGGACCCATGCCATGTAAGGCTTTGTAGGTCATTACCAACACCTTGAATCTCACCCGGAAGACAACTGGAAGCCAATGCAGCTCGCAGAGCAGAGGTGTAACATGGGAGTGTCGGGAAACTCCCAACACAACTCTCGCGGCTGCATTCTGTACCAGCTGGAGCCTCCGAGTGGTCTTCAAGGGTAGCCCCATGTAGAGAGCGTTGCAGTAGTCCAGACGAGAGGTCACGAGGGCGTGAGTGACCGTATGTAAGACATTCCAGTCTAGATAGGGCCGCAACTGGCGCACCAGGCGAACCTGGGCGAAGGCCCCCCTAGTCACAGCTACTATATGGTCTTCTAGAGAAAGCTGTGAATCTAGGAGGACTCCCAAGTTGCGAGCCCTATCTACGGGGGGTAATAACTCACCCCCCATAGAGAGAGATGGGATATCCTGAATATCCCAAGATGCCGGTATGCACAGCCACTCGGTCTTCTCAGGGTTGAGTCGAAGCCTGTTCCTCCCCATCCTGACCCGAACCGCCTCCAGGCAGCGGGACATCACGTCGAGGGCATCACTGGGGTGGTTTGGGGTCGAAATGAAAAGCTGGGCATCATCAGCATACTGATGATACCCAACTCCAAAACCACGAATGATCTCACCCAGCGGTTTCATGAAGGAGGATGATCTTGTAATAATTCTTACAATGATTATTACAAAGTAATTGATTTAAGGCAGACATGTCAAATTCACATCACGTGACGTTGCGCCAAGTATCAGAGCTTTTTCTCCATTGCCAGCAATAGGGTGGGTGCAGTTTCCTGGTGACGCATCCAGCCCGTGGGCCGGCAGTTTGACATCCCTGATTTAAAGTAACTTCCAGATTCCACCCATACTTTTGCCACTTGTTTTTAAAGTAGAATTCTTCCATGGAATTAAATATACATGAGCCTCAACATCAAAATCCAATCTATACTTCTTGACTTTTTGAAGACGATCAAATGGAGTATCTGCTCTTAGTTTCTCAGTTCTCAGTTTACTATTGCCTAGTTTCCACTTTATTTTAGAATGTGAATACTTCTAGACCACAGAAGTTTTGGGTTTCATATATGAAAAATGGCACGTTATTTCTCACTAGTGCATCATATCTTTATCATAAGCTTTAAAAAAGAAATGGGATGCGTTTTAAACAAACAGGCATGTGATAAACTAAATAGAAGCTAAATTGGTTTTGAAAGAACCCAGCTCGAAACAGATAACTATTTGATGTACAGAAAATGGTTGCTAGGTGTAACTGTCAATAGCTGTGAATATAATGAGTTATGAATATCTCTATGGAAGAGGAGGATGAGGGGGCAGAAGCAGAGGACTTAACAGAACAAAATGAATAGGAACACAGAGAAGAGCTGTGCCAGGTTTTCACAGTTCAATTTAACATTGTAGTTTACCCTTTTTATTTGTGAGAATAATTCTGGAGAATAGTAAAAATGTAGTTTTCTAGGGAACCAAGAATTTCATGATCTGAGTCTGTGCAGGCCTTTTAACACAATCCTATTCTGAAATAAATTCCATTTTGTTTAATTTTATGTGGGAGCGTGTATTGAACTACCTTAACAATTCTTACAACATGTAATAAATTAGATATATTTTATTGAGGCTATGCTGTTGTTATGTTATATAAGGTAAGACATTAACTTGGAGAGGCCAAATAAGAGGAATAAGGAGCATGCAAAACAGCCCAGTGATTGGCATACAGAATGAAACTTCTAGATTGCTTCAGAATCATATAAATACCAGATCTCTGGAGTTATTTCTTCAATTGTGCTATTAGTCTGTTACATAGACAAACTTCAGGCATGGTTCAGCAGCAGTTTCTCTAGGTTACTTCTGAATAGTTTATTGCTATAATCTAGATGAAGTACTTCTTGAATTTAAGGCTTTGATTTCATTATGGAGCCTTTGTATATTATGGAGAGTCTCACAAAGATGGTGCCAGCAGCCCTTACATGAGCAATACGAAGGCATAGAGCTCTCAGAAGAGATAAACTCCTCCCATCTTTGCAAGGACAGAAGAAAGGAGCTAACATATTTTGAATTGCCTAAATGTAAAGTTCAGATATGAAACCAGAAATACTTGTTGGGATTCTTGTGTGATCATACTAAAATTTTGCTGAATCTTATTAATCTGAATTTAGAAAGATTTGTTCCTGAAATATTATTGTTTACTGATTCTTGGTAGAAGGCTCTGATAGCAGTAAAAGAAAAAGATATTCTATGTAATTTTTGTTTGCTGATTTTTTTTCTATTGAGTCTAGCTGCCCCCCCCCAAAAAAAATCAGAGATGCAGTAGAACCTCCTGCATTGCAGATCCTAGGGTAGCAAGATTTCAAAAATCTCTTTTAGATGCATATTGCTTAAATACCTGATTTGGTGCTTATTCTTATTTAATCAAATTATTTTACCATAGTTCATACATTTACTGTTACAATAGTCAAAAATCTAAATTTTCCTATTTTTATTGCTTCAGTGTTTGTGAAACAATTTACTGAAAATAGACCAGAGATTAGAAATCAGCTCCTTATATAAATATTTTTTTAATGTTTTAAATAAAATTTTGCAGATATCAATGATAGACACAACAGGATATAAATTAGATTTCTTTCTTCAAGTAGTAATCAAATGTCCAAGTAGTTCTTGGTTAACAACAGCAAATAATAATAATAATAATAATAATAATAATAATAATAATAATAATAATAATAATAATAATAATGAGGAGGAGGAGGAGGAGGAAAGGACTAGAATTGGGACTAGAATTGCTATCTCTAACAACATAATTGTAAAGCTTGATGTCATGTGACTGCACCATGTAGCAATGGCAATTTCAGCAAGCAGCATATCACATGGATGCCAGGCCACTTCCTGCTGGCTTTCCCATTGACTTTGTTGGAAGCCAGCAAAGAAAATCACAAATTTATGGGATTGCAGGTTGCTGCAACATCATAACCACACGCCAGGTGTAGAGCACACAGATAGTGATCACTTTTGCAACAGCTAGGACTCTAAGCCTCTATTATAGTGCCACTCATTCAGTGCCTAACAAATTTGAACAGTTGCTGAAAATATGGTCTTTAATAAAGAACCACCTGTAAAATAAAGTTAGATTCTTTGATCAATTCTTTGTTGTGTGTCTGTCTTTCAAGGTAAACCAGACTAGGAAACCCATGTCATGTAGTTCAATACTACTTTATTATAAAATTATAGTAAGAGAATCTTGAAAGTATAAATGCACTTCTCCCCATTCTCCCTTCATTTTTGTGAGAACTAGGGGAGGCATCTGAGATGTTTATTAAGAACTATATTTTTGCTCTATATTCAGATGTCTTTGACTTGACGGTTGTCTTTATAGCAGTAGCTCTTCTTCCTATCCTTCAAGACAATTTCTTCTGTTCGCTTCGCTGCATCATTCATTTTCTTTGCTTACTTGGCTACAATGTGTACTGTGGCTTTATTTCATAGAGGTACAAATGAATGTATCCGATACTTAATTCAACACAGCTTCCATTCTAATATACATACTAGAAGCATAAAATTAATTTTCAACTCAAGTGAGTTAGGGATTACCTTTTATATTGTTAATATCCTATATTAATTTCAAAGCAAATTACAAATTGTTTCCCTGATACACTAGAAAATACCCAGTACAGTTGACATTCAGTTTATGCCTTGGTTTGGCAGATATGTATTCTTAAAATAAATGTTAAAATTTCTTATCCCAATCTTAATTTGAAGCAAATTTGGGCAGCCTCTTCTTCTGATCTGGCAGAAGAGAACAATAATTTCAGGTAAATGTAATCAGAAGTTTGATAGAACATAGGGGTATTTCAAACATTTATTTATTTATTAAATTTATATGCTATATCCAAAGGTATTTGTGGCAGCTAATGATATTATTTTATTAGTATTAAAAAAAACAAAAAAAACTTATTTGATCAGTTATCTGTTCTTATTTTGCAAAGAACTACAAATAATTCTTTACACTGTGAATAACTACTGAGTCAAAGATTACATTCAGTAATCTAAAATTATTTGCTGCAGTCTTGATTCTGCATGGATGATCTTTGGTGGACACTCCCTTGTTTTCTGGGACCATAGTAAGAAACATATTTGGAGTTGTCTTTTCTGCCCATTATAAAAATTAACCAATACTTATTTGCATACTCAAGAGTTTATAGTTCTTGGTGAAGCTAGTCTAGAATTGTTAAATTGGGTTCCCCCTCTATTACTTCTTCTGAATCTGATTGGCTGCTTCAGGGAAGTGCAGATCGAATATAGAAGCTGAAATGAAGTCAAATAGTTTATGCATGAACAGTGCCTCCATTATTTTGAGATTCAGTTTTAGCTTGTTCAATCCATCCAACTCCTCTGCATCTCCAGTAAAGCTTACAAGGAAATGTACTGGGTTATTGTCAGCATACTGATCAATACCTGAAATTAATGGATAACTTCTCCCAATGGTTTTACCTTGAGTTTAAATAAAATGGGATTGTTGAGTCCTGTAGTATCCCAAATTGCATAAGTCATGGGTTCACCTGTTCATAACTTCACAACTTCCATCCTTCCTTTCTCACTCAGAAAGGAAAGGAGCCACCATGTTTGCCACCCCCAATCTTTACAGTAGTCCATTGTAGATGTCTGAATGCAGCTGAGTTGTCTAATAAGACCAGAAAGGGTGAACTCCCTCCATCCAGTTCCTCCTAGCTTCTGTCTTCCAGGTTTCTCCCCCAAAGTTCCAGCCATTGCCCAACTGAATCCTAGATTCAAAAAATCCAAGGTTCTCTGCAGTTGACATCCTTCAAGTTTCCCCAAAACATCCCCAGAAAGGACAGATTATACACTGGGCAGAAATTGCCTAATAAATGGCCTCTTCAGGAGTAAGCACATCTTCAAGGCAGCTGCTACTACCACCTCTCCCAAAAACGTATTAATCACCTCTCAAGTCTATCTAGACACTGCCAGAATCCACCTACACTGCCTAAAGGAGCTAGGTAACGCATAGATCCAACCAATGAGTGGGAAAGTTGAGTTTTGTTATAACTTTTTGTATGCTTTGGTTAGCTTTTTATTAGGGATGGTCTAGAGCAGGGGTCCCCAGGCCATGGCCCAGTAGGAACCAGGCTGCAAGAATGGCAGGCCAACACACATGCAGGCAGCTTGACGCTGGCCTACTACTGATGCAACCCAATTTCCCTTTCCCCCCCAATCCAGGTTGCCAAGCCACAAAGGTTGGGGACCACTGGTCTAGAGTGTTGTTCTGTTCCCCCCCCCCCCGGGGTACAAACAGACAGACAAGCAGGCACAATTAGCAAGGGTTAATTCCTCAGGCTTTAGTAATTGCCTTCTGATAAGGCCTTGGCAGCAAAATACAGTCAGCAAAAATAGGCTCGTTACCTCAAGCCTCCGCTGGAATGAGATAACTTCCAAACAATTACTCAAAATGAGTCCAAGCAAACAGTCCAGAAACAGAAGTACAGAAGCGTTGTCAAGAATTCAGGCCAGGTTTTCAAACAGATAATAAATCCGACAGACCTCCTAAGATGTGACCAGAAGTTGATTTAAATTATTGTTAGTCACAAAGTCCTGAGAGCAGCCACACACCCTTTTGTACCTTGTGGGGTGTAGCTCAGTGACTCAGCTAATCCCTGACCCTCCTACTCTTCCTACGCTGCTGTAAACGCTTGGATCTGTGCCGTTCTCGGGGATCTAGCCATGATTCATCTCCACTGCGCTCCATCTGCTGCAGCTGCTCTGGCTCACTCCCAGCCTGGCTAATCACAGGCTGCTCCTGTCAGCCTTCAGATGGAGATTGAGGCCTTGCCAGAGGGGAGGGTCCCGGAGAGGGAGGCCTTGCCAGTTCCTCCCCATCATCCTCAGTCCTCTTCCTCAAGTAGGACAGGCTCGGGGGTCGGGGCCACAACAAGTGTGTTATTGTCATGATAGCTATTAGTATCAGTTGCTTTGCTGATAATTATTCAATAATTCAATTGATTAGAAATTGATACATTTTTCAATTCTGTGCATTATATGGGAAGAAGTAATTCATTTCACTATCATTTATTTTCAGACCTTTTTCCATACAATCTATTGTAACAATATATTGGTTCCCTTTGAGCTTGAAAGTGCTGTTGGTTAATAATAGACAAATAACCATTCACAATGCAATCACAGATAAACAGATTAAATATTTTCCATTTGATAAAATAGATGAGATGATTCTACCAAATGTCAAAACATCAGATGAGGAGATGGGTCTGATAGTCATGAAGATATTCTGAATAGGTGTAAATTGTTAATATTGGATTTGCAGAAAAGGATTAAGTTTTTGTCAGTGTTAATAAACTAATCAGATTAACATCTAGGTTGAGTCCAAGCTAAAGTCCCTGCTGTAGTTGTAGTTGAGAATGTTGGTTCCACTATGGCTGTTAAACACCTGTCTTTCCCAGCTTGTGAAGGTGGATGTAATGATGGAGAGAATTTAAGATTGCTATCTGATATTGTTTAGATTTATTGAAGGTGAAAAGCTAACTTCTCCAAGTATTTATCCTATCAGAATTATCTCTTTTGAAATTTGCACATTTGAATTTTGTCCCGCACTATGTCTGTTTGCAGTATGTGGATCAAGCAAAGGGGTAGTCAAGAAGCAATTGAGTAAACTAAGCCAGTAAATAATCCATGTTAAATTCTGAGGGATGCAAAGAGAAATAAGGTCAAGTTGAAAGGCCAAGGACTTAGTGAATCAAGGCACAGGATGCAAGATGCTTGGTCATAAAGTACAAAATGTATAGATTTTGTTTCCAGTAACACATTTGCTCTTGAACAGAGGGTTTTATATAGGAAGAGGATAATCTAAAGTCTATAATACATTAACTGCTAATGGAGTTTAAGTCTCCAAGGGAACAGTCACTAACTCTCAAGGAAGTTGTAATTTCCAAGAAACCTTTGCTTGGACTTTTGCTATGTTCACCGTCTCCAATCTTTACCATTAATTTGCCTTGATTTTTCAGGCAAAAAGGAACTCATTGGTTCAACAGCCTCTCTTTCCTTCCTTTCCATTGAGGACTCAGTTCAAAGGTTCGGGTATACCTACTTACATTTCATTTGGAATATATGTTACACGAGGCTGTTCCTGAATTTTTTATTTTATTTGTGCACTGCACTTTATTATTTCCAGATAAATAATATTACATATAGCTACAAGTCAAGGTAGATTCCTGATAACTTCATAGATACAGTTGTGCAGTTTTCTTTGAAGTGTTTGCCATTGTCTTCTGCGATATTTTTTCAAATTATGCTGATCTATGCTAGTCTTGTGATTTGATTTGATTTGATTTGATTTGAGGGTTCCTTGGTGGTCCCTGAGCTTGCTTGTTTTCTTGCAGATGTTTCATTACCCAAACTAGGTAACATCATCAGTAGAAAATCAAGTAAGCAATACCCCAATCAAGAAACTGCCAAAGAAGCCAACAGTAAACAGCCCAACCAAAGAACCTCTAAGACCACCCCCCACCAACACTGAGAGCCAAGCCACTGGAATATAAGCTGACAGCGAACCGTATTCCTTACAGCACTGATTATGTTACCTAGTTTGCGTAATGAAACATCTGCAAGAAAAACAAGCAAGCTCAGAGAGCACCAAGAATCCCTCATTTCACTATTCTCCTTTATTGATTTGATTTGTGCTTCAAATTCTGGGTTAGCTTACAGCCTTGGTATTCGCAGATGTCTCCCACCCCAATACTAACCAATCTACTAAGTACTACTCCTATCCCAGTACTAAGCTGCCCAGAGTTTCCCTGTGATAGGATGGGCGACCAATTAGATGATAGATAGAAGCAAGCTAAATCTTTCAAAGCTTCTCAGCACAGATATTTCTGCGGCCCACAGAGGTCTAATACCACTATATCCTAATTTAGCATACTATCTAAATTAAACCACTGATACATAAGATTATTGCCTAGCTCAGGGGTCGGCAACCTAAAAAAGAAAAAGAGCCACTGGGAACCGGTTCCATCACAAATTAAAAAAAGAGGGAGCCGCGTGCGTGTGTCCATGCACGCGCATGCGCAAAAAGGTTTTTTGCGCATGCGCGGACGCACGCGGCTGCCATTTTTTTAAAAATGAGATGGAACCGGTTCCCGGTTGCCCAACGGCGACGGCCCGTCTGCAAAGCTGCCGCTTTCGGCAGCTTTGCAGACGGGCCCGTGGCAGCTTCCTCAAAGAGCGGCGCCCCTGCCCATTCCGAGAGGTGCGCGCGCACCTCTCCGAACGACCGGAGGTGCGCGCGTACCTCCGTGCGAAGGGGCAGCGGCGCCGCTCTTTGAGGAAGCTGCCGAAAGCGGCAGCTTCCTGAAAGAGCGGCACCGCTGCCCGTTCGCGCGGAGGTACGCGCGCACCTCCCCAAAGGTTTGGGGAGGTGCGCGCGCAACTCCGGTCGTTCGGAGAGGTGCGCGCGCACCTCTCGGAATGGGCAGGGGCGCCGCTCTTTGAGGAAGCTGCCGTGGCCCGTCTGCTAAGCTGCCGCTTTCGGCAGCTTCACAAGACGGGCCGCGGCAGCTTCCTGAAAGAGCGGCACCGCTGCCCGTTCGCGCGGAGGTACGCGCGCACCTCCCCAAAGGTTTGGGGAGGTGCGCGCGCAACTCCGGTCGTTCGGAGAGGTGCGCGCGCACCTCTCGGAATGGGCAGGGGCGCCGCTCTTTGAGGAAGCTGCCGTGGCCCGTCTGCTAAGCTGCCGCTTTCGGCAGCTTCACAAGACGGGCCGCGGCAGCTTCCTGAAAGAGCGGCACCGCTGCCCATTCGCGCGGAGGTACGCGCGTACCTCCCCAAAGGTTTGGGGAGGTGCGCGCACAACTCCGGTCGTTCGGAGAGGTGCGCGCGCACCTCTCGGAATGGGCAGGGGCGCCGCTCTTTGAGGAAGCTGCCGCGGCCCGTCTGCTAAGCTGCCGCTTTCGGCAGCTTCACAGACGGGCCGCGGCAGCTTCCTGAAAGAGCGGCACCGCTGCCCATTCGCGCGGAGGTACGCGCGCACCTCTCCAAAGGTTTGGGGAGGTGCGCGCGCACCTCCGCCCATTCGGGGAGGTGCGCGTGCACCTCTCCAAACGGGCGGTGCCACTCTCCATTTGGAGAGGTGCGCGCGCACCACTGCCCGTTGGAAGAGGTGCGCGCGCACCGGGCGGCTGGGAGCCGCAAGAGACGGCTCAAGGAGCCGCATGCGGCTCCGGAGCCGCAGGTTGCCGACCTGTGGCCTAGCTCATGTCTTTTTTGCTATGTAGATTCAAGCTCATTGAATCATCTATTGCAAAAACTTTTGGAAAACCCACAAAAGGTTTGTTAAGAATGTTTGTATAATGTTACATTAATCATGCCTACCTTTCCAGGAAATCATCATAGAAAAATAGTTCTCCATGATGAGTATATCAAAAAGAAAATATTAACTTTGTAGTAAATTTGCCAGGATGACTTTTTGTTGGAAATTAATACAGTTTCTGGATATCATGTGTATCTTCTTCAAAAGTTCTCCCTAGCTTTGCTGCAAAACAAAACACTGAATTTCTGCATGGCCCTAAGTATTAAGAATGAGTATACCCCATAGGAGCAGTAGAAGAAAAATGAGCTAAAGTGCCATTTGTGCTGTTGTATATGCTGTTCATGCTTCCATGAAATACAATCGATTTGGTTGTTTTTCTGTTTTTTGGACAATAAAACAGGAAAATATTCAGGTCAATTGTTATAACAGGAAATATGAAATAGTAAAGGAAAAGATTAAAGGAGGAATTATGATGGAAAATATAATAGAATTGCTGAGGTAAATAGCATATGAGTTAAAAAAAACACCATTCTACACTATTAGATTTTGAAAGAATGAAATATATTTTTGTTTGTAAAGTTGAAAACATGGAACCATAAAATCTTACAACTTTTTTTAGCATTTTTCCCCAACCCAGCTTAATTACTTCAGGGTTATAACGCTATAATATAATAAATTCAGTTTTTCATTCCACACCTGCATCCTTTTCTGCTTCCTCAATTTATCTGCAATCACTGTCAAAGTTTTAGTGCTAGTGCTTCTGCCAACCTAGCAGTTCGAAAGCACGTAAAAATGCAAGTAGAAAAATAGGGACCACTCCGGTGGGAAGGTAACAGCGTTCCGTGCGCCTTTGGCGTCTAGTCATGCCGGCCACATGACCACAGAGACGTCCTCGGACAAGCGCTGGCTCTTCGGCTTTGAAACGGAGATGAGCACCCGCCCCTAGAGTCGGAAACGACTAGCACGCACGTGCGGGGGAACCTTTACCTTTAAATCTTTCTTTAGGTCTATATTTTAGAATAGGATTTTCCCACTGCTATTTTTATATGTTTCTTCTGCTTCTCTAAATATACTAACTCTTCTAACAAATTTCTTGTTAATCTTTTTAGGTCTATTTTTTTTACAGAGATGGTTATCACAATATAGAACTCCATCTTTTGTATTACTATGGTCTGCATCCTCATACTTGAAAGTGCCAGAAGAACATGCATCTGAACATATTCTCTTCTAATATGGATATCCAGGACTTTCTACTACAGGTAGTCTCTGACTTACGACTATTCTCTTACCATGTGAAGTTATGACAGACTACACTGTGGGTACTTATAACCCAGTTCTGAAATTCCAGTGCCCTTCTATCATGTGACTACATTCCAGGTGCTCAATAGCTGGCCTGCATTTGCAGCCAGTTGCCAAAAACCAGCTTTTACTTCCAATTTTTGGCAAAATCAGCCCATGGCAAACCATTGCTTTGCTTAACAGCTATCACAAAAAAATCATAAAATTGGGTCAGTCACATTGGTGACCTGATTTACAGCCATCACAACTTACGACTGTAATGGGCAGACTCTATTACAGTCATAAATCAAGGGCTACCTATATGTGACTTGCGATCAAGAGAGTGTTATTATCAATAGAAATAATTTTCTCATCTCTCTCTTTTTACTAAGAAAAATCTGCCAGTTCAGACACTACTCCATACATACATATTTTTTTCAAATGAGGCGTTTTGCTTCTCAGGTGGCAAAAATTCACTACTGTTATACACGTGCATGTATGTAAACCATAATCTAGAAGGTTTGATTATTCAGAAAATAATATAGATTTATAATCCTGTGATATATTCTAATTGCATTGGCATATTTTTATTTTATTAATAAAAATAACAATGGCAGATATGTCAGAAACATCTAAAGTGCTGTAAGGCCAATGTTTTGATTTTTCACAACGTAGAAAAGCAGTATTTACTCTGATGTCTTGGGTACAGTCTCCATTGTATGAAGAGACAGATACTGACGTTTTGTACTGTATGTTCTGTTTAAAGAACTTAATATGGTTTTAGGATTGTAAAGGCAAGAAATAGATTGAACAATTGTATGTAGCATAAATTTGTTTTTTAATCATATAGGATAATAACCACTTGATTTTCCACTCATACGACGTTGCCAGGATACTTGGTATGATGTGGAACATGCAAAGCTGGTAACTAGCAATATCATCTTAATGTAGTTCTTTATTCATCCAATGTATTAGCATTGTATAACAGAATGATCTCAAGTGATTTACTGTATATAACCAACATAAAACAAAAATAAAATTCAGTGAACTTCAAATATGTGTAAACATTAAAAGCAGAAAAAAAGAGATGAAAACAATATGTAGCCCTAAACATTAAATATACAAATACCTCTCTGAAAGAAGTTCAAAACATGGACTCAACAAGAAGATCATGTTTTAATGGACTATAAGAAGAGTTACTAAAATCTGTTGCCTGTGTGTGTATGTATGTATGTATGTATATATGTATGTATATATATGTGTGTGTGGCTGTAATATAATATATATTATAAAAAAATCTGTATATACTTTTTTGGACATTATGTGAAAGTTTATCTGTTAAGCCTGGAATTATTGGAATCTAACAAGTCTAGGATAAGATATAGATTGTATCAATGAGTAAATTATGATGCGGTTAGACAAAATAGTGTCTGAGAACTTATATTTACCTATAGATGTCTCTTATGAGATTTCTCAGGATCTCTGTTCCTGGTTTACTGTATTTAAGTATCTTTTTTTTAGTTTCTTTTTTATTCCACATTTTTTCATATACAACTCAAGGCAGTGAACGTACCAATACAGTGAACGTACCAATATTGTTTTTCCCAAAACAATAATCTCATGAGGTGGGATGGGCTGAGACAAAGTGACTGGCCCAAAATAATTCAGCCAATTTTGTCTGCCTAATAAGGTAAGTTTGGAACTCAGTCTCCTGATTTCTAGGTCAACAACCACTACACCAGACTAGCTTTGGTTGTTTGTTTTTATTTCACTTTTGAAATAATAATAAATGGAAAGGTGTGGTATTAAGAAGCAATTGGCAAGCATACTTTGAATTTACTTCTACCTTTCATTGAGGAACTCAAAGTAAGCACCCATTTTTACCCACAAGAACAACCCTAGGATCTTCTTCATATGCAAGCTGCTGGTTGGCTTTTTATTTTTCAAATGAAAATAATAACAAATATAGTTATTTGGTGAGTGGTTACAGTTCTGTACTTCTTAGATATTGGACATATCACAATACAAAGAAAACTGCTGTGATGCAGTAATCAGGATTCAATTAAATTCAGTGTAATCTGATTTTTTACTACTTCCTCAAGAGATATTACACAAGTTAGAATTTGGCTGTTGTTTGATGTCTTGTTTTGCTTGTTTCCCTTTATATTGTATTCTTAGATTTGTATATAAGAAAAAATATAGTGAACTAGGTAAGGAAAGCATATAGAACATGGTTTCTGCAATTGTTTTCAATCTCTTTGTTCATCATGGTACCACAAAGTACCATATGTGTATTTATGTGGCTATGAGAATCAAATCATGACAACTGTTTGCTTGTTTATATATTTATAAGGCTTATATATTTATAAGGCTTATATCCCTCCTTTCTGTTCAGTAGCTGAAAACAACCTCCTGCTTTTATCCCAGCAACCTATGAGTTAGTTTTGGCTGGATGAACTAGAACCCAGGTCTTTCCATTGTCTTTCTGCCTCTTCCATGGGGATACATAAGGGATTTTTTCTGGATTTGATTGTTCAATGGCAGCTTTGCTATATGCAATGATTTAAGTTTGTCACTCTCCCAGATGGGAAGGAGAAGGAATTGATCGTTTAGGCTTTCTTTTGCCTAAAAAATAACTTGTAATAAATTATCAAAAAACTAGTCATCTTAAGCAACAGATCTGGAATACTGATTTTCAAATCAGTCTATGCCTAATACCCAACTTCCAGGTCATGGATTTTTCTCATATGTACATGGGTCAACATCTTTTCTCTGCTTGTTCTATTTCTGAAATTTCATTGGATCCTCACTCTGACCAGGTTGGATGCACTACCCTCCTCGTTTTTGAAAAGCAAATTTTCCTTTTCAGCAGCATTTATACCCATATATGTGGGGAGAGTTCTGTAGAATCCCTAAAACTAATGCTTCTTTGTGGCCATCTTTATAGGGAATCTCAGCGGACATTCATCTATCCTGTTTTAAAGAACTACCCTAGTAAAAAGCACAATGCTTATACATCACTACTTCTATCTGAACAAAATCTGGTGTGTGTGTGTGTGTGTGTGTGTGTGTGTATATATATATATATATATATATATATATATATATATATATATATATATATATATATATATATATATATATATATATATATATATATATATATATATATATATATATATATATATATATATATGTAATTTTTACATGAATATAAACCATATATATAAAGAAGAGTTAAAAGAAAAATTGAGAAACAAAATAAAGAAAAAAAGAAAAGTTAATTAAAGCAATTTCCAATCTTCTTTACAGCAGTTACAAACCAATATATTATCCCTCCCTCTCTCTAGGACTAGATCATATAGTTCCTTTCTATCAACCCATTTAATCAGCACATCCAAAAATTGCCATTTCTTTTTTTTCATTTTCAGCAAAAAGTCCATAAAAGGTTTCCAGTTTTTTATAAAAAGTATTTGTTGTTTTATCCCTGGTTAACTAGGTCTTTCATATTCTGCAAATTTTCCCATTTTTACAATCCATTCCTCAGTTGTAGGAATTTCTCCAACTTCGTACATATAAAGTCTTGCTGTAGTTACCATATACAAAGCCAATCCTCCATGAATCTTTTTTAAAAATAAATCAGTCTGAAACATTGTTTTTGCAATCAATTCTTTTACTAATATTTTTGGTAAACATTTTTGTTTTCTCATTATTAATCTTAACATCAACTAGCACACCAAATTCTTAATTTCTCCAATAATTTAACTATTCCATCCATAGAATTTTCCAAAATTAAAAATAAGTTGTCTGCAAAATTGCTTATGTACTTTTTCAACCTTCAACCCCAGTCTTGTCTTATTTCCAACATATTTGACTCAGCCTTCCATCCTTCCGAGGTAGGTAAAATGAGGACCCAGATTGTTGGGGGCAATTAAGCTGACTTTGTAATAATGCTGCTTGGGGTGTGTGTGAAAGCCCTAATAAGCAGGCATATACATAGAATGAAGGCTACTGCTAAGCTTGTAAGCCGCCCTGAGTCTTTGGAGAAGGGCGGGATATAAATGGAATTAAAATAAAATAAATAAAATAAATATTTCCCATATTATCTACCTATGACTCACTTTAGCAATATGACATCAGAATTGGACCCAAACAATATATAACAATCTTAAACATCATCTTAGGAATAAATGGAATAGTACAATTAATAACCAGCCTACTACATAGCCAATAGGAACAGCAGAGCAGCTTTAGAGTAGAATTCCAACATAGGACATTGTAATCCATGAGAGATACTCAGTCTGGATCGTTGATTATTCTACGTTGCCATTTCTGCTGAGCAGTCTTTTCTTTTTTAAAAGATGCAGTGAAAATCCCAAAAGGCAAATATGGAAAATTAGATAAGTTTTTGTTTCAGTTTTCCTCATGGCTTGTGACATTTTAGCCACAAACAAGTGAACAGAAAATATACTGTTTCATAACTTTTTCAGTTGGTCCAGTTTCAATTAAAGAAAAAAAAGTAGTACATATTAGCTGTTGCAAAACATCTTGCGTGGCAGCATGATGATTTGCATATGTTGCAGGAGGCATCATTGTACTGTTCATGTTGACATTTTACATGTCCTTAAAAGGACTCAGGGAGGGGGATGGAGGCAGCCTGTTGTGTTTATTACAAGTAAAGTGATTAGTTAATAACAATAGCTTTTGATGTGAACACTTTTCACAGATATTGTTTGGTTCTTTTAAAAGACCATCTGTCTCAAGAATGTTCCTTTTAAATAGAATCTGCAAATGAGTTTATTCCAGGATTGACAAGGAACTTGATAAAAGCTTTCCACTGTGAGAGGGATGTTTCATGCCCATAAGTTTAAAGCCACTTTCCTAATACATTTATTTACATACATTTAAATGTCTTTCTTTATAGTTTGCACTTCAGTGCAGCATATAAATTCAAGGTAGCCCATTCAAGGCAGCAGTTAAGAGGTCTTCTTAAGAACCAAGCATTTCTTTTTGTGTTCATATCTTCTCAGGCTGCATAAATTCAAAAGATTTCTTTATGTTATGAAACAAAAAGTCAGTTCTTTGTATAATGCCTTTGTGTTGCAGATTTGTGGGAGCATTCATACTGTTTCTCACTGGGCTTCCATTCTTTCCCTTTTCAATAAGTAAACTTTAAAGTATAAAAGTAGAATACACTGATCAAGGGTTAAATATTTTTTACTTAGGACTCTAAATAAATATGTTGGGAAAATTACATTTAGCTGGACTGAAGAATGTAACATTCTTCCTCTTTTGAGAAGAAAATCAAGGAATTTATTAGCAAGCACTTAAGCACAATTATTACTGGTATCACACTAATTTGCTTTGGCAGCAATCACAGCATAGTGGGTTATATATCCATATTTTAAAGAATGTAATTTTTAATAAGCCAGGTAGATATATGCTATCATTAAAAGTAATCATTGTGTAATAGTATTTTAACTTATATTAATTTACAATACAGGTGGTCCTTGCTTAGCAATCTCAATTGGGACTGGCAACTCTGTTGCTAAGCACTGCCATTACTGAGTGAAAAATCATGTGACCACAAGTCTTACAACATCACTTCCCATTCAGTTATTAACCAAAACATCAAATGACTAAGACTTACAATTTTACTTTCACATTCTCCATTAATTCTGCTTGTTGCAAATGGTTTGAGAAGCATGACAGTGGTGATCATGTGACTGCAGGACACTGTGAGAACTGTAAAAGCAAGAATTGGTCACAAACCTGGTTTTTTTTACAGTTATGATTTCAAATAGTCAGTAAACAAGGCAGTCAGTAAGCAAGGACTATTTGTAACGGCTTGAGTGTGCTAATTTGCCTTAGAAAATTAGAGCGTTTGGGGAAGGTTAGATCTGATCCATTGAAATGTTCCTATCAAGAAAATATATGTGGTGAAGACCAAATCCCAAATCTCCTAATTCCTAAAATATAATTTCTTATTTGTGAGCAATTTACTGACATAGTATATATGTCTACTTCTCTTCTGTCATGTTCTTATCAGATGCTAAATAAATAATAATAGTGACAGTAATTCCCTTCTAAAACATTTTCTTCCAAATGTTCAGTATACTGGTTGAGTGTCTGATGACACAGTTTGTCCAACTTCAATTCCAATCATAACTGCCCCAGACATGATCCAAAAGAGCAGTATGTAGTATTCTTGAGAGAAAACTGGCCTTCAAGTGCAAAATAGGTTGCCCAGAAATAATGAAGTGATTTTACTTCTGTGAACACTCAACAAATTGGTCGTTTTAACTTACATTGATCACCTTATTTAAAAATCTTTATTCTGCATACCAGTATAGTATTCTTCAGAGTTGATTTCCAAAATTGAAAAGATTACTAAAAAGCAATAATGTTACTTCGCAATAGTTTGTATGTAAAAGTAAAAGCAGTGTAGTTGATACATTCTGCAGATGATATGGTTTAATTATTTGAAAATAGGTACATCATACATGCTCCTACATACTGCAAAATATCAGTTCTGAAGGCTTTGCACAGAATAAAAGTAACAATACTAGTTATTTGATTTTTTTAATTTAAAAGAAAATTATTTAGCATTTACCATAGAATAGAGAACCTACACTATCTCGGACAGGTGATTGTTTAGTCTTTTCTTAAAAATCTCCAGGAATGGAGCTTCCACAATTTCTGGGGAAAGCTTTTCCACTGGTTGATTGTCCTCACTGTCAGGAAGTTTCTCCTTAATTACAGGTTGCTTCTCTCCATGATCAGTTTCCAACCATTGTTTCTTGTCCTTCCCTCTGGTGCTTTGGTGAAGTACCTGACCCCTTTTGCCTTGTGGCAGTGCCTCAGATACTGAAACACTGCTATCATGCCTCCCCTATTTCTTCTTTTCTTTAGACTAGCCAAACCCAAGTCCCACAGCCGTTCTTCGTATATTTTAGCCTTCAGGCCTTTGATCATCCTAGTTGTTGTTCTCTGATTTTTTTCCAAAGTCTCAACATCTTTTTTGTAATATGGTGACCAGAATTGGCTGCAGTATTCCAGGTGTGGTCTTACTAGGGCTTTGTAAAGCGATACTAGTACTTCATGTGATCTTGATTCTATGCCTCTGTTTATACAACCCAGGATTGTATTAGCTTTTTTTGGTTCTGCTGCACACTGCTGGCTCATAGTCAAGTGGTCGTCCATTAGGACTCTAAGGTCCCTCTCACAGTTACTATTTTTAAGCTGGGTCTCACCCAAACTGTATATTTGCCTTTGGTTTTTCTTTCCTAAGTGTAGGACTTTGCTTTTCTCCATGTTGAAACTCATTTTGTTGGATAGGGCCCATTTAGATCACCTACCCACAAGAATTAAATTATACTACAGTTGTATTTTCAAGTTGTATTATAATAACTGCCCAAATCCCTCATACACATTGAAGACCAATAAAGTGAGAATGAGAGTAAGCTGAAAGCTGAGGCAAACTTCACATGTATGGTGGTCTAGTTCAGAAAGAGTAGTTTGATACTATTCAGTAAAGATCAGGTAATTATTAATTCCAAAATCTTGGAGAAAATGTTACAATGAAGAGAATTTAATATCTAAATATTCTAACTAGTAATGAAATTTATTAATGCTTCCAAACTTCCAATCTAAATAAATGTGATGCACAAAAGAAGAAAGAAGATGCTAAATGTTGATGTAGACAAAAAATATCACCTAGAAAAAGCAAAAATAAAAATAATGCCTTTGTTATTCAAAAATGATTGCTTTCTTTTTTTTAAAAAAAAAGGAATTATGGAACAATGAAAGGAACAGATGGAGATATGCAAAATTCCACAAGGAAGAAAAATGAGGGGTTAGATGAGGATAGTGCTGAATAAGAAAACTTGAGGGAAAAGAAGCTGTAGAAGGCTAGAAATAAAAGGAAAGCATATAACTGAGGGACAAGAATATTTCAAAAATATGTCCAAATTGTAAACTTTCTATGTGGAATGAATTACACAAATGCCTAGCTAAAGCACGTTAGAGGAAGGAAGGTTTATGAAGAAAATCACTTTGGCACTAATTCTGAGAAAATCTACCCAGCCAAATAAGCATTCTGAAAAACTAGTGAACAAATAACCTATTTGCATTAATGTATTTATTGTGTACAGGGATGCGGTGGCTCAGTGGGTTAGGACGCTGGGCTTGTCGATCAGAAGATCAACAGTTTGGCGGGTCAAATCCCGAGTGCCGCGTAACAGAGTGAGTGCCTGTTACTCGTCCCAGTTTCTGCCAACCTAGCAGTTCGAAAGCACATAAAAATGCAAGTAGAAAAATAGGGATCACTACGGTGGGAAGGTAACAGTGTTCCGTGCGCCTTTGGCGTCTAGTCATACCGGCCAAATGACCACAGAGACGTCCTCGGACAAGCACTGACTCTTCGGCTTTGAAACGGAGATGAGCACTGGCCCCTAGAGTTGGAAACGACTAGCACGCATGTGCGGGGGAACCTTTACCTTTACCTTTATTTATTGTGTAAGATCCAGTATAGTACAGTATAATGGTTAAGCCATCAAGCTAGAAACTGGGAGACCATGAGTTCCAGTCTTGTCTGAGGCACAAAGCCAGTTGCATAACCTTGGGCCAATCATGTTAACTCAGCTCTAGGAAGGAGACAATGGTAGACCACTTCTAAAAAAAAATTGCCAAGAACACTGCAGAGGTTGCCTGACAGTCTCCAAGAATCAGACACAATTGAATGGAACAATTTTTTTTATAAAAAACCAAAAAATAGTGAAAGGCATAATAAGAAAAGGAAATTAAGACAAAACATTAGTAGAAAGATTGTATGAGTATTTCATAAGATTAGATTGGTCCTAAAATTAAAAGAAAAATTGAATGTTATGTAAAATCCTCCAAAACACAGGAGGATCTTTAATATTAAATGCAACCAACAATCCAATAAGTAGAAAAAAAAAAAGATCCAGATATGATTTTAATACCTAAAAAAGAAAAAAAAGAAAAAAAATCTGATCTAGAATATAAAAACTATAAAAGAGACAGAATAAGTTGAATAAGAAATAAAGATGGGAAGCTATCAAAATAATGTGTTATGCTTATCTGAATTGGCATCAATGTTTCTTCATTTCATTTTTTTCAGTAAAAGAACTACAGAAGAATTAAAAACGATGATTATGATGAACAAAGTCAAAACTTCAAGAAAGTAGTTTGGTTAGATGTTTGTGGCTTACTACAAGAGATAACCAAATGGTAAGTGCTATAGGAATAGTTTTGATGTACAGGTAGTCCTTACTTAACAACTACCCTGTTTAGTATCTATTTAAAGTTATGATGGTGGTCTTGTACTTAATGAGCATTGTGGTATCCCTGTGGTCACACGATTGAGACTCAGGCGCTTCCCAACCAGCAGCATTTGCAACCAGTACAGCGCCCCATAGTCATGTGATCACAGTTGGCTTTCAACAAAGAGAATCAATAGAAAAGCTGGCAATGAAATGCAAGTCGCAGTTTTGTCTCGCTTAATGACCATAGGTTGGTTTTCATTTAACAACCGCAACAGAAGTGAGGTGGTAATTCCATCATGTGCTTAACATCACACTGTTAACAACGAAGTTGCCACTTTCTATTGTGGTCCTTGTCAGAAATGTTAATGCTTCTGGTAGGATTTGGGAGCAGGACAGGGGAGAGGTGTGGATCCAAAATACCTCTGGAAGAGCAGTAACTTGAGGAGGATTAAAAATGATTGTTTCTCTTTTATACTCTCCGAACTTTTGAGGTCCATTCTGGGAACCAATTCACTGTAGGTGGGGTAGCTCCCCTTCACTGTATGTTTAACTTGAAGCTAGTCAGCCATTTTTGGGAATGTTTCAATTTAGATTTTTGCCTTAAGCAGAAGATTGTATTATGTCCCCTAGCAGCATTTCTCATTTTTTATTTTGAGATAATATATGATCCACAGAGTAGATTTGTGAAATATACATTGGAAGGAATAATTTGTTCTAACAATAGAACATTCTACTGGACACAGTTAATGGGCCTTAATTTTAATATGCTATAGTGTTTCTCTTTATATGTTATACATATAAGAAGGAAATGCAAGCTTCCTATGCTAATAAATAATGTAATGCTATTCTACTTTCTTAGATATATTTCCTTACCAGATAGAATATTCTCAGTTTTTAAATATTATGTTGAATGTATATATGAAACAGAAACAACAAAAACATTTCCTTCTAGGAAACTTGCAGGACAACTTCCTACAAAATGCATGGATGCTGGAGAAGGAAACAACAATGTGTCTTCCTCTGGAAGCTGGTTTCACATGGTGGCTTAGATTTTTCCATCTCTGTATCTAGCACCATTTGAAATCAGTGTTCTAGGAGCAAGAATTACAGCACTGGATGTAGAAAAGAAAGCAGCAACAAAGCTATCATGAAGCAAGAACCGAAATGTTAATTTAAAATAAGATTAAAAACTGATACAACAAAGGATTACTCTGTATACATGTAACAGAACAGTAGCAAAAATTACTTTAAAAAACAATAATCCAACAGTGGCATTTCTGTTCATTAAGAAAAGATAAAACTGTCCCTTGGTCCCCAAAATCCTTGATCAATTAATAGAAACTGTTTTTTCCCCCCAAAAGGGCTTCTATCACAGATAGTACTGGAACATAGAGAGCCGCATGTCAATTATCTATTACACACAACACTCTTCTACTACCTTGAAACAATTACGTAAAATATTGCTTTTATTTTGTTTAGCCCTGATTGAACTGAAGCTATTCTAATAAGGCCAATATTACAGAACAATACTTTTTTACTGAAAGAAAGACTCCGAGTTGGGTTTTCTGGTGTAAAAGCTATTGTTTGGTTTTGTTTGCTTATTAGCTAGTAGAATATTTCAATATACTTACTTAGAAATGAATCAGGTGACCTAGCTTAATAAGATTTGCTTATAAGTATGCATGCATATGAGCGTACACTTACAGTCTATCGTGAGGGTGCCCTGTGCTTTCATCTCCTCCCCCCTCCAAAAAAAAATCAAATGCATATAATGGACACTGAGCATTTAGAAAATATATACCAGTACACACATCAAAATAGCAAATGAATAAAGTATTATGACTAATAAAGGAACTTTAGGTTTTACAAATTGAAATGGTGTTTACATTTAATTGGTACAGTATTAGTCACAAATTGCAAATAAAAATATTCAGTAACCAATAACATCTGTTTAGACTAGTTTTTCAAGATAAATACTAAAGAATGCTTGCTTAATGAAAATGCCTTTCAGATTATTAGCGTGTTCTGCATAACCTACAGCACTTTTAACAACCAGTGTTAACTCAGGAAAACATCTCTTACACAGGCTGACCGATTTCTCTTGGTGTTCAGAGTCTTAGTTTTTGTCTAGCACCATTTGAAATCGGTTATGATGTAGGGGGAAAAGCAACTACGGTGGAAGTGCTGGACATACTTTAAGATGATTTTGGCTAAAAAATGAAGTGAGACACCATGTACTATGATAGAAATAATGCCTTTTCTGTTGCTTGTATGTGCAGAAATCTGTTCTCCATTGTGAATTTCACACTGACAAACACTGCTATAAAAATATAACTTAGGTTTCTTTAACGTTATACAGTCTTATTGCACATTAATGGTAATATTTTTTTTGTTCTTACGTTTAGAAGTAAGATGCATTAAATTGCTAATGTATGAACATTAATGATATTACAATGGCAAATAAGCTGCAAGGACAGACTTCTAGGCAAAGCTCATAGAAGTGCTCCAAACAACTCCATAGAGGCAGCAAAGTGAGCTTTATTCCCTTCCAGCTTTCACGTTTCTTCAGGAAGGCTTTAAGTTCAGTTAAGAAAAAGGTAAAAAAAAGGAGATATTTATCTGCAGGGTGCTACTGCCACCATCTGGGGAAGGTGAGAGGCAGACTGAACAAGCAATTGAAAGTTCCTAAACTTCTATTTATTTATTTTTATTTTTACAAAGAATTCAAACAGTAGAATTATCAGTCAGTAAAGTTACTAAATATTATATTTGGGGGTAAGAGAGAAGATAGACTGGCTGAGGAGCATTTTTCCAGGACTGAACTGTCCTTTGAAAAATTCCCTAGATCATTTTTATTTTATTTTATTATTTCTATAACCACTCATCTCAGCAAACGACTCTGGTCCGCCCATCTCAGCAAATGACTCTTGTCCGCCCATCTTAGCAAACACCTCTTGTCATGATTTTACTTTCTAATCACTATATTCTCCACCTTGGAAAGAGTAAGACACCCTTTAGTTACCAAATTTGGCTGTATAAGGTCCCTGAGGCAGTTTTACTCAGAGTAAGAAAGACAAAGTAGTACAGTGTTTCCCTGAAAATTTTGCTCCAAAAGAAGCATTAGGGCTTATTTTCCAGTTAGGTCTTATTTTTGGAGAAATACAGTACTAAATGCGTCCATCTGGTTGCCAATCATAACTGGGGCTTATTTTGGGGGTGAGGCTTAGATTAACGAGCATCATGAAAAATCATGCTAGGGCGTATTTTCCTGTTGGTCTTATTTTTGGGAAGACATGGTTTTTGGTGTGAAAAGTGGTTAAGAAAAAAAATTAAGATATGTTGAATGGATAATAAACATACAGAAAAAAATGTGTTTTTTCTATTTCTGTGTCACTCAATAATTTTTCATTGGGGATTGACAATAAACTAACATATATCAAGAAAGAGAGAAAAAAGAGAAAAAAATGCCGATATATTTTCACTATACATCTTCAAATAATACCAGACAAACATTTTATTTATTTAAATTTTAATATTTAATTTATCACTATTTTAATTATTTTATACATGTTATTGATTCATTGGCTTTTGTAAAAATTACCTTAAATTGTAATAGAAAGCTGATTTACATTTATTTAAAATATATGCCTGTTTCTATTGCAGACTTTTGCTGTTCTAAAATGTTTCAATAGTGTAAAGAAAAAAATTGTACAAAATGTTAAAAAATAATTTCTATTTGATATGAAAGTGTAATATAAAACTAACACTAGATGGCATTGTTGCCAGATTTTTGTAAAAATACAATAATTAATTTCTATATTTTGCCACCAGTGAATACACATTGATGAATGATTGGAATTTCTAGAAAAATGAATTTGAACTGAGTTCAAGATCTTTCCTGAAACACTTGTTGGAATTTCAAAAGCTCTTGAATTCATTTTTAACTGATGCTCCTCTATGCACAGAGCATCTTCCTTTACCAACAAACAGCATAACAAAAAAAACAACAATCACAAATACAAAAGAAAAAATTAAGTGGTGCCACACTAGATTAGGAACATTTGAGTGCTTACTAGAAAAAAATAGTTTTAATATAAAGCACTCACCATTCTTTTTTTTTTTTTTGTAAAAGCAATCCATATCACTCCACCCCAAACATGAGCAAAAGCAACAGGATACCAGCCAGAGAATCTATTAAAGCCAAATAAATATATTTTTTTTATTTAGTTATAATGTTTTCTAAAAGCAAAGATTAAAGTAGAAACAGAAAACATTCCAAAATAAATAATTTGCTAGAATGAAAAAACAATAAAAATATTAAAATGCTATGAAAATGGACCTATCATAAGGTATGTTATGTTGTGTTCGTTCTTTAGAATCCAGAATAAAACTTTAGGACCACAATGAAAAGTTCATAATTGTTCCTGGCATATTTTAAATATTCCTGCCTCAAACAGCCAGAACAATTAATGCCTTTATAGAGCGCTCAGAATCAGAGTGGAGTAAAAATATACAAAAAAGTATCAAATACATACTTTTGTGGAGATAAGTAACAAGAAGAAGGGACAGGGGGGAAAAACTCTTCTTCAGTTTTGTGGCATCTGTATGTTTCACATTTCTCACCTTTGAAGATTTTAAAGCTTTTACGTTTCTCTGAGAAACAGGCATTATTATGGCAACTAATTGGCATGTAATGCAATGGCAATATAAACCAATACCATTCAATATTGTCTGGAATATGAGCTTTTTATTTACATGCAGTAGAATAAAGAAATGAGATGGACTGCTTCTAGATAGAAATTCCACTTTTCCCACATGATCATTTTGTTTCTTGCCAAAAAAGGGCAGAAGCTGTTAGAAAATAAAGTTCATGGAAAATAAAATTATTTGTACAATACTATTCTGTGGAAGTGAGCATATTCAATCCTCACTAGACTACTTAGAAAATATTCCTTCAGCTTGTCTTTTTTCTTATGACAAGTTCTTTAGTTGTTCTTTGCTGTTAAGACTATAGCAATAACTTATTTTCCTTTTTCAATTTCCTTTGGCTACACAATCACTCCATAATTATTCAGTATATGTGCTCATCAGGTAAGGAAGACTGAAGAACACAGCAAGCATCTGGCTAATACGCAGTGGCCTATCTTAACTAACTTAACTTAATTTCTAGAACTTACTTACAAAAAGCAATGCTAGCAAATTGTAGGTGGCTAAATATGGAAGCAAATCTAGACTTACAGTCTGCTTCATTAGGAAAGAAGATATAATGAAATTAAAGAGAATATTTGAATATATGCTTTCTGCACCAACATGAGTTAAAATTGATCAGTTAAATAGGAGTATCTCCAGGGGAATATTTTGGAAAATTTGGTAATAAATAAATAATAAAATTGACATGTCACAGCTGTTTTTATACCAACTATGAGCCATCAAATTTTGTACCTACTCAATGCATTCACCGTAATTGAACTAGCTGGGAAATATTCAAAGTCTCAACATGCAGAATGAGAAGAAAATATCACAAGTTATAAATACACACAGCCCTAAACATTATTTCTTTATATACTTTAAATACAAAGAAATATAAAGAAACTCCTTTGGCAGGGTGCAGGAACAGAACAAAATCTTCAGTATTTCAACATTATTTTGCATCCTGCCAGAGGAGTTCAGCTCCCTTTGGGAAGCAGCTCTTTCAGGCAGCCCTCAGAGGTGAGAGGCAATCCTCTCAGCAGGTGGCAGCAGCTTGCAATCTTCCCTGCTGGTTTCCCCACTGACTTTCTAGAGAAGCTGGCAGGGAAGGTTGCAAATAGTTAATCACATGATCATGGGGTGCTTAGCAATTGGCTGTAAGCACAACAATCTGTCAAGCAACCAGATTGTAATCATGTGACTACAGAGGTGTGCAATGTTTTGTGATGGCTGAAAGTTTTACTGGCCATAAAGCACTCTTTCCAAGACCCTTGTAATTCTAGACCAGGGGTAGGCAACCTTGGCTCTTTTATGACTCATGGACTTCAACTCCCAGAATTCCTGAGTCAGATGACTCAGGAATTCTGGGAGATGAAGTCCATGAGTCATAAAAGAGCCAAGGTTGCCTACCCCTGTTCTAGACCATCGTTAAATATACAGTTTTAAGTCAACAACTACCTATACTTTATAACATTTATTTATTATATTTAAGTTCTAATCTTCTTATACTAACAGCACAATTACAAACATGATGTACTATCAGAGAATGAAGGCATTACCACTATTGCTAAGATTTTAACAAAATATAGCCTGTTACACAACTAAGGGCCAAAAGAATGAAGGAAAAAAAGTAAGTTAAATTTACCTGATAGTTGTTGCTACTGCTGAGTTCCTTCACTAAAGCAATGGTGCCAGATACTCTCTCTTAACATACTGCAGAATACGTCAATGCTCATGCAATTGTTAGTTTTCTCATGCTGGAACAAATTCTACTCATGCCCCAGGCAGCCAAGCAACTATTGTAGTTGCTGTGTCAGTACTTTCTTCTTTTTCATTCTTCTCTGGCTTTCTCTTGTTCACCTGTTAAGGAAAAGAAATGTCTGTCAGTAAGAGAAGACAATTAAAGTTTGTATTTACATTCATTGGAGGAGGTTACAAGAGAATAAAGCTGGAACACAATGGACAATACACATCAGAGAAATGCCCTACCATGATATGTGGTATATTATCCCCCCAGAGATCAGTTTGGCCCCGATCTTGCTAACCTTTTGAAAGATCCTGAAACACAGGGCTTTGTCAGTAAGCACAGAGACCCAGGAATGTGATACAGCTGGCACACTGGTTGTACTAAGCATTATATGTGATTATCTTGATAATGAATTTTGTGAACTTTTTATGATGGAGTCTTAGATCCTTTTGTAATTTTGGAATTAGAACCACAAAAAAGTTAAAACAAATTGGAAGCTAGAGCAAAAGATTATAAATTATACAAAAATAAAGGATATCAGAGAACTAACCTATAGGCAGAATAATAAAATATGTCAGAATACATGTTTAATATAGAAAACAGAATAGCATTTAGAAAATTATGAACAGCCAATAGAATAATAGAAACAAGATAAACATACCAATTATATATTAGAAAGTGATAGCTAGTTTTTTTCTTTTGTAATTTACAACAAGTGTTCCAATAAGAATGTTTGTGAATCTTGCTTCGATCTTTACCATCACTACTACTAGTAGTGCTTCCATGTTGGAAGCACAAAGTCATTTCCATGGTGAAAAAATTAACTGATGACATCACCATTGCCCAGGGGTGCCCAATTGAGGGCTTCTCTCATGTCCCCATTAATGAGCCCACCGAACGTACCTATTTATCTACTCACATCTGCAGGCTTTCGAATTCCTAGGTGGGCAAGAGCTGGAGCGAATGACGGGAGCTCTTCCTGACATTCAGCAGAACTTGAGCTTCAAATGTGGGCTTGCAAATTAACTTAGCGTCCTAATCACGTGAGCCTCCGTGCTCCTACTACTATCCCTGAATTCATGATAGACATAAATATATATGTAGCTTTTTTTCTTTAACAAAAATACACATCAATGCAAAATAAAAGTTTAGAACAATTTCTGAAGGAACACATATAGACTGATACAAGCCCAAAATAGCATAATCTGTCTACTCCTTAGCTTTCTTTTTCCCCCACCATGGAACTACAATATATGCATTTTTTTCTATCTAAAACAGGGCTTTTCAACCAGTGGTACGGGTACCACCTGTGGTACATTGGCACCCGGCAGGTGGTACATAACCATCCAAGCGGGGAAGGGGAATGAGCTGAACCGGTAGGAGCACTGCACTAGCCTGAGCGAGAGATAGCTGGAGCTGCAGGGCTGTCAGGGCTCAGTGGAAGCGCCAGGATCAGCGCCAGGCTCCAGCTGGAGCTTGGCGCTGATCCTGGCACTTCTGCCGAGCCCAGAAAAAGCACCGATCAGCTGGAATGTTGCAGCATCTCCAGGGTCTTGTGATTTACATTCAGATGCTTGACAACTGATTCATATTTATGATGGTCACAGTGTCCCAGGATCATGTGAAATGACCAAAACCTGCTGCAACCACCCAGCAGAGGGGGGAAATAAAAACCAAACACACCCCCACACCACCCCCACTATCAATCCTCAACAGAAATGCTCACAACAATGAAAACCTCAGACAGGAGGAAGAGCACCACCGGGTGGGCAGACGTCTTGCTCGTCTGTGACTTGGGGGGCACTTTTTTCAGTGCCATTGTAACTTCGAACAGTCACTAAGCGAACTGTTGTAAGTCGAGGACTACCTGTACTTCATCACTTTTTTTTTTTTTGGTCATCAAGTTTTTGACACCTTGCTAGGTGACTGGTGGTACTCGGATGTTGCTATATCCTAAAAGTGGTACAATGGGTGAAAAGGTTGAAAAGTCCTGATCTAAAAATACTGTAAAGGTAAGGTAAAGGTTCCCCCGCACATGTGTGCTAGTCGTTTCCGACTCTAGGGGCCGGTGCTCATCTCCGTTTCAAAGCCGAAGAGCCAGCGCTTGTCCGAGGACGTCTCCGTGGTCATGTGGCCGGCATGACTAGACGCCAAAGGCGCACGGAACGCTGTTACCTTCCCACCGTAGTGGTCCCTATTTTTCTACTTGCATTTTTACATGCTTTCGAACTGCTAGGTTGGCAGAAGCTGGGACGAGTAACAGGCGCTCACTCTGTTACGCGGCACTCGGGATTCGACCCGCCAAACTGCCGACCTTCTGATCGACAAGCTCAGCGTCCTAACCCACTGAGCCACCGCGTCCCTCTGAAAAATACTGTAGTGCCCATATAAAGCAAAAAAAAAAAAAATCAGGAAATAAGACAAGTTCTACCTTTCTTCTAAATATTTCTGGTAAAACGTTTTGACTGCCAGAATCAACACAGGTAATGAACACCCTAAAAAGAAAAGAAAATGTACGTGCCATAGTAAAATTACAGTGTGATAATAAAAATAACTAAAATCAAAACAATTAATATGTATTCAAAATGTCAGTCATGCAATTAAGTCCTTACAGCTGGAATATTTGGGAACTATTCCAGCTCTAATGCCTGTTAACCGCAGAAACTATGTTATAGACAATTAAATTGTTTGAACAATCAGTATGAAACTCAATTCATAACTTTACAGCCTTCATTCTTTGTATATTAATGCTCAACTGGAAACCAAATTATTATTTCAAGAATGTAAATTTGATTGAATAGATATCTGAGATACTGTTGGAACAGTCTCATCAATAAAATATAGCAATTGAAGGATACAACTTTTACAAAAGAAACAGAAGCATGTTGCACTGGAAGAATTCTTAAAGCTTTGATTTTGGGTTGCAGTTGGGTTTACCATATAGCTTTTCTGATGTACGTGTTTTGAAGAAATTCATATCAGTGTCCAGTAACAGGCTATTCCAACTATTTAGAATAATTGGTACACAAAAATGTTCCTTGAAAAGCATATTAGGCAAAGACTCATTACCAATGGAAGAATACAGGACTGCAGGGAAAACATCACTACGTTGGATGGCAGGAAGTTAACAAAACATATTCACAAATACCAACTAGTGATTAAAAAAATACAGTGTGACTTCATTAATCTCCCTCCACCCAAACAGCCACATGTTTAACCAATTGGGAAACATGGAAATCTTGGAACAAGCCAGATTGAAAATTTCAAAAGAATTCTTAGAAACAGTGACCAGTAGACATAAAGACGTAAAACTGGGCATTACAAAGATCCAAAGTTAACACCTTCACAAAAAGCATTTTCCCAAACACCTAGGTAAGATAGAGCCAGGAATCTAGTATCCTAATTGTTAATCTCTCAGAGTCTTTGGGAATTATCGTCCACATACCATACTGCAAGTATAGAAGTAAGCAAGCAAGCAAATGCATACATACTAATAATTGATAACCATCTATAGTGCAACAATCATGGGAAAAGAACAACACCTTCCTAAGGAATCATCTCATCATATAATTATCAACTCCACCAATCACAAAGGATGCAATCAAAATACAGATAAGACAAAAGCACCATCTTATCAATCAAATTATCTACCAGCATCAAGGGTCATTCACTTGCAAAAAATACCATCTACCCATGTACCATCCATGCCACTCAAGCATGTGCAGAGCTGGTATACAGAAGGATATGTAACTTCTTCATCAAAAACATTTTTTTCAGAATTCCTGCTGAAATATTACCTAACAAGGTAATGAAATGACTATATCCAAAATCCAATCACAGAACTCCCACAACGTGAATGCAAACTGCAAGCTATACTGTACATGTCTCAGGAACAGAAACAATAGAGACAAAATTGTGTTCTCCATTATTCATATCTGCACAGACGTTCAAGGGAGGAAACCTGGTTGCACTATTGAGACATCTGGGTTAAAATGAATGGAACAACTAATTCTCCCAATAAAGAAATAGAAGATGTTTCCCAAAAGCAAATTGCAGATTTTTTTCAAAGCAGCATTGAATAGTGCTAATATTTCCATTTTCATTTACAAGTTACATACCAAATATAACTAGTTTGAGGAAGATACCTAAAAGGAAGAAGAAAAATTATTCTGGTAAGCGAATTTCTTACAAAGTGAGCATGCAGATTATTTATGGAACGATGAATTATTTAGGTTTGAAAGCTCAGCAAAAAATTATTAGCTGAAATTCTACACTGAGGAGATTCAAATAAGTATTTTTTTTAAAAAAATGAGCTTTCAACTTAAAAACCTATTGTACAATCAAGAAATCACATAGTTTTAAAGAATATAAATTGATCTACTCATTCTGAAATAAATTTTTGATAAAATTTCCTTTTAAAAATACAAAAAAAATTGGGTTATTTTAAAACAATTTTCATAAACACAAATAAATAATAAAGGATAATCATTTATTTATTGATGTATTCTTTATTATACCCTAAAGTGCAATGCTTGTAGATCAGACAAGCAGATGATACACAGATAGCTCCTGAATCCATTCTCATTTCAGGAAAATCCTAGTTAAAACTGCCTCCAAGTAGTCCTCTGATAAAGAAAAGTTATCTCTTTTCCTAATATATAGTGAGCAGCTGAGGTTAAGAACTGGCAGAATCGGGAATTTCCTGGCTGGTTAACTAAGCGCCATCTGAGAGGAGATGCAGATTTAAGCAAGCTCAATGCTCACTGTTTGCAACTGAAATCATAATTCTGTGCTTCTCTGTTGCTCCCAAATAGTGTATCTGAACCTCGAATACTTCTATGAGTTACTTATACTTCTGCTCCTTCCCACCCGCCAAAAAAATGGATACAACCCAACTACCAATACTGATTGCTCTATTTTGTGAGCTAGTTTCTTCTTCAAGCTCGCTCTTTCAGCTTGCTTGACTTCACTTTTATTTGGGCTGTCCCCCATTTAATAAATCCTATCTACAATTATGGATGTTCACATTGCCAGGCAGATGTTTAGACCAGATTTAGGACTTTTGTCCTGCTGAGTCCTTCCCAAGGAATTGGGATAGGCTAATGTTGATGTTTGATGCTGTTAAAAGTATTGTTGCAGGATGTAACAGTTCCAAGTAAAACTGCCTTTTGCAATTGGCTGATAGTGATTATTCCTATTCCTATTGGTACTATTATTCCACCTTCTTTTAATATAACTGACCATTTGATCAGTGGCTACAGCAAACCAACTATAAAATTACACAAACTGAGTACAAGCAGAGGCATGACTGAGTTGCCAAAATGATTTATGAGAAACTTTGCCAGAGGTCTGGATCTGAATGTAGTATGAACTACTGGGATCATCAAATCGAAAAGGTTTTGGAAAATTTTGAATGCTTATGGAATAAGAAATCCACTTTTATACCAATCATGAACTCCCTCAACATTTTGAAATTTTGAATGTATTAGATCTAAATATCATAATTTTACAAAAAAAACCCATTCTGCTAGAAACTGCATGTATTCTTAAATGCTACCTTAATAATTCTTAGGCCCTTGGTTAGGACTTGAGTTTCTAAAGTTCCAACAGTCTTAGACATGAATCTAATTGTAATTACCTATAGTAAGTGAAGCATTACCTTGACCCCCAGTGAAGCATTACCTTGACATAGTTGTGGGGCTTGTGTATTCTGAAGAAAATGAGAACTATGCCAGAGGTTCAACCATATTAGACAGGTCCCATCAGAGGAGCCAGACAGAGTGTCTCTCCCATAAAAAAATATGGTAAGATGTAAATTATAGAAACCCATTACCAGCTCAGTGGTCACCAGTCAACAAGGACTATGCTAGATGCTGGAGTTCCTGGATATCTGGTAAAAATGGGCTAAAGGGCTCAAGATTGTTGGCTGAACAACTAGGGCCAGCAGCTGCAGCTGGAAAGAAAGGAATTTACCCATCACAAATATACAATTATAAAGAAATAATTATCTGTTCTTGCAGATCAAGTCCAACAATAGGATGTTTGAAACAAATGCACCATTTCTGGAAAAAACAACATCCAGAATCAGAAATAACAGATCAATGTTGATTTATAGTGTGAAAGAAAATATTCACACAAGCTAAATTGGAAGAATTGCAAAGGTTTACCCAGAGCAAAGAAACTAAAGCCTTCCCATTAGTAACTCAGACTACATGCAAACCATGGTCAGTTGGCAGTAGAGGAAGCCAGCACAACTATAGAATTGTTCTCGTTTGGAAACCAGACACCCTCTTCTCTACCTCAGATAGAACAAAGCCCTCTAACTAAAGAAGTAGAAGAATTGAAATAAAAAATCACTGATCATCTAGAACAGCACAAAACAACAGAATAAGGTTGCTTGTGTGGAAACTTTGTCCAAAGAAATAGCTAGCACAAGCATTAAAAGATGTCAAATAGTGTAATATCAAATTTAAGCACTAGCTCACTACAAATAACAATCCAACTAATGTACAGCACAACTGCAGTTATAACTGAATATCTGGGATGCAAAATCAACAAAGAAAAATGGCAAACAGTTCACAATCAAAAGAAGATCAAGCTGGAAAATAAGATTAGCAAACTGAGGTAAGATTCAATTAAATTAGAACAGTAGAAGGAAAAGAAATTTAAGAAGACCAAAGAATACCTAATCAAGAAATACCACTTAGAAACAAGGAAGATCAAGGAAGCAGTGGAAATAATAAAGCAGCAAATAACAGTTATAGTCAAGAAGATTAGCAGATACGAAGCTCAAATAGCAAATTATAGACAGAATCTCCAATTTTAATCCAAGCAGAAACATTTCTACCAATCTATCAACGGAGAGACTGCAGTGAATCAATCAGCACCTGACAAGGAAGAAACAGGGCAGTTTTGGGTAAAGATAGGGGCAGTCCAACAACCTCTGTTCAGGCTAGTGCTGAGGCGGATCGCGGGGGGGAGGAGCGGGGGTCGGTCGCTTCTGGGGCTCCAGGGCCAGTCGTGGGACTATCCATCCCCACGACGATAGGGAATGGCAGCAGGTGTAGGAACAGAGGGCCGTATCGATCTCAGGGAAGGCCTCTCCGCTGCTTACAAGCGGTGAGGCACTCCGACCCTCTGGTTCCGCCCCGAGGTCCCGGGAGTGAGGACGTGCAGCCTCCTGAGCTCCGGCTGGTGTACTTGAATGCCAGGTCGGTCGTTAACAAGGCTCCTCTCGTCCGTGACTTGGTCGAGGGTGAGCAGGCGGACCTGGCTTGCATCACGGAAACTTGGCTGGGCCCAGAGGGCGGCATTCCTCTGGTTGATCTTTGCCCACCAGGTTTCCGGGTGCTGCACCGGCCTCGGGCTCAGGGTAGGGGTGGGGGAGTGGCTGTTGTTATGAGGGAGACCTTGTGTCCACGGGAGGCCACCGCTCCCCAGATAGTCGGGTGTGAGTCTCTCTTTTTGAGATGCGGCCCTGGTGCGCAGTTGGGCTTGCTGCTGGTGTACCTTTCGCCCAGTCACGCAGCAGCAGCCCTGCCTGAGCTGCTCGATGTCCTCTCTGGGCTGGTGGTTGAGTTCCCGAAACTTATAGTTTTGGGGGACTTCAACCTACCATCGCTGGGAGGATCATCTGAGTTGGCTCGGGAGTTCATGGCTTCCATGACGGCCATGGACCTGACGCAAGTAATTTCGGGACCGACTCATGAGGGAGGCCACACCCTTGACCTAGTTTTCTTGTCTGGACGGTGGTTAGATGATCTTGGTGGGGGCTCTCGAATTATTATGCCCCTGTCATGGACCGATCATCATCTCCTGCGGCTGGTCTTCCGTTTTGCCACCCCCCGCCGTGGGTGTTTGGAACCAATTAAATGGTACCGCCCCAGACGCTTAATGGATCCCCAGAGGTTCCAGGCGGCGCTGGGGTCCCCACCTGCCTCCCTTGCTCACAGCTCGGCAGATGCCTTAGTGGAAGCCTGGGAAAGGACGGCCACTGAGGCTCTTGACCGAGTTGTACCCCTGCGGCCCCTGACCCGGTGCAGATCCCGTCGAGCTCCATGGTTCTCTGCGGAGCTCCGGGAGATGAAGCGTCGGAGACGGGGCCTAGAGAGCGGTTGGAGGTCCAGCCGATCCGAATCCGACCGATTGCGACTAAGAGCCTACATTAGGTCTTATCTCGCTGCGATAAGGGAGGCGAGGTCTAACCACTTCGCCACCCTTATCGCGTCCGCAGATAATCGCCCGGCCGCCCTGTTTAGGGTGACTCGCTCCCTCCTAAATCAGGAGGTGAGGGAGGATCCCTTACAGGGTCGTGCCGAGGAGTTTAACCAACATCTGTCGGACAAAATCGCTCGGATTCGGACCGGTCTGGACTCTGACTGGGCAGAGTCTGACGATCAGGACACGGGCGGTCTTGTCGATATCACCTGGGAGGAGTTTGATTCTGTGACTCCGGAGGAAGTGGACAGGATCATGGGGAGGCTGAGCACCACTACATGTTTATTGGACCCGTGCCCTTCCTGGCTGGTCTATGCAGCCCGGGAGAGGACACGCAGCTGGTTCCAAGCAGTTATATCGGCTTCTCTGAGTGAGGGTAGCTTCCCCGCCGTCTTGAAGGAGGCGGTGGTGAGGCCTCTCCTCAAGAAGCCTGCCTTGGACCCAGCTGTATTGAACAACTTTCGTCCTGTCTCCAACCTTCGCTTTCTTGCGAAGGTTGTTGAGAGTGTGGTGGCGCATCAGCTCCCTCTGGTCCTGGATGAAGCGGATTATCTAGACCCGTACCAATCGGGTTTCAGGCCCGGGCACAGCACAGAGACGGCATTGGTCGCGCTGGTGAATGATCTCTGGAGGGCTCGGGACAGGGGATATTCCTCTGTTCTAGTCCTATTAGACCTCTCGGCGGCTTTCGATACCATCGACCATGGTATCTTGCTGCGGCGTCTCAGGGGACTGGGAGTGGGAGGCACAGTCTTACAGTGGTTCTCCTCCTATCTCCAGGGACGTTCGCAGTCGGTGTTGGCAGGAGGGCAGAGGTCGACCGCGAGGTCTCTCATTTGTGGAGTTCCTCAGGGGTCGGTCCTCTCGCCTCTCCTGTTCAACATCTACATGAAACCGCTGGGTGAGATCATTCGTGGCTTTGGAGTTGGGTATCATCAGTACGCTGATGATACCCAACTTTTCCTTTCGACCCCAAACCACCCCAGTGATGCCCTCAACGTGATGTCCCGTTGCCTGGAGGCGGTTCGGGTCTGGATGGGGAGGAACAGACTTCAACTCAACCCCGACAAGACTGAGTGGCTTTGCATACCTTCATCCCGGGTTTATTCGGACATTCCACCTCTGGCTATGGGGGGTGAACTTTTACCCCCCGTAGATAGGGCTCGCAACTTGGGAGTCCTCCTAGATTCACGGCTCACCTTGGAAGACCATATAGGAGCTGTGACTAGGGGGGCCTTCGCCCAGGTTCGCCTGGTGCGCCAGTTGCGGCCCTATCTTAGCCGGGATGATTTGTGCACGGTCACTCATGCGCTCGTGTCCTCTCGTCTGGACTACTGCAACACTCTCTACATGGGGCTGCCCTTGAGGACCACCCGGAAGCTCCAACTGGTACAGAATGCAGCCGCGAGAGTTGTGTTGGGAGTCTCCCGATACTCCCACGTTACACCTCTGCTCCGCGAGCTGCATTGGTTGCCAGTTGTCTTCCGGGTGAGATTCAAGGTACTGGTAACGGTGTTCAAAGCCCTCCATGGCATGGGGCCGGAGTACCTTAGGGAACATCTGCTGCCAGCATCAAGCTCCCTGCGCCCTGTGCGTTCCCACAGAGAGGGCCTCCTCAGGGTGCCACCGATCAGAGAATGTCGATTGGTGGCCCCCAGGGGGAGATCCTTCTCTGTGGGCGCTCCGGAGCTGTGGAATCAGCTACCAGTAGAGCTCCGGATGGCGCCCGATCTTCGCTCCTTTCGTCGCGATCTCAAGACGTTTTTGTTTGTACAAGCCGGCCTAGCCTGATGGGGACCGGTGGGGTTGTTTTATTTTTGGTGTCTTAATTTTATCTTGGGGTTTTTAGAATTGTATTCCTATTGTTTTAACTTGGGCAATCATTTAATCTCTTTTTAATGTTTGTATTTGGTATTTTATTCTGCCCTGTGAACCGCCCTGAGTCCTTAGGGAGAAGGGCGGTATATAAATATTATTAAATTAAATTAAATTAAATTAAATTAAATTAAATTAAATTAAAGATATAAGAAATATAACAAGAATGCAGCTTGGTTAAAGGAGGTGGATAAGAATAAAAAAGAAGATAAAATGAAAGAACTTGTAATAAGCAGAAATGATGGAAAAAAGGGCAAGGAAGATCAAGAATTGGTCAGCAGCAGGTGAAGATGAATTTCATAGATTTTGCTCGAAACAGCTGATCAGTTTACAGGTACTGATTGCCAAGCAGTTTACAGTAATAACATACTGCAGGGAGGTGAAATGGAAGAGTAGCTAATATCTGGCAAACCTATCTGATAATGAAAGATCTAGCAAAAGAGGCAGCATCAGGCAACTACAAACTAATTCCCTAATAACCAACAACTGTCAAATTGCTGACTGGTGTGGTAGCTAATGCTGTCTAACAGCATCCAATTGAAAACAAGCTCTTTCCATCTGAACAGAAAAAAACTGCTCAAACAGGAACAAAAGATCAACTCCTAATTGACAAGATAATTCTGGAAAACTCCAAGGGAAGAAAGAACAATATGAATATAGCATAGATTGATTACAAGAAGGCATTAATCTCCCTGCCACATGATTGGATAATCAAATACCTAGAAATAACAGGAGTCAGTAGAAACATCAGAAGCTTTGTGCAAAGATCAAGGGCACAATAGAAGACATGGATGCTAAGCAACGGTAATAGATTGACATCAAGAGAGGGATCTCTTTTAAGAAGACTCACTTTTTCCACTACTGTTTCTCACTGCACTGATTCCTCTGTCAACAATACTGAGAACTTAGACCATGGCTATCAAACACCAAGACTTCTGCTAGATTAGCCCACCTCCTTTACATTGACAATCTAAAGCTGTATGGAAAAACACTATTAGAATCGCTGCTCAATACTGTCCATATATGTAGCCAAGATATTACAATGGAGTTTGGACTGGACAAATGTCCCATGCTTATTATCAAATGGGGAAAAATGGTAAAATCTGAAGGAATCAAGATGCCCCATAAAAATAACTTCAAAAATCTGGATGAAAATGATCACTACAATACCTGGACATCCTTCAAATTGACAGCACCAAGCACACTGAAGTCAAGAAAAAGATTAGAATTGAATACATCAAGAGAGTGAAGTATCGCTATAAGTAACAAAACAATCCCACTAATGTACAGCACAGCTGCAGTACAGTTAGGAGGAAATACCATCAAGGCAATTAACATCTAGGCAATTCCAGTCATCAGATACTCAGTTGGAATAGTGGATTGGATTCAAGCAAAACTAAAAGCCCTGGATAAGAAGACTAGAAAAATAATGACAATGAATCATGCCCTTCAATCCTCAGAACAATGTTAATAAAATCACCAAGGAAAATGGGTGGGTGCAGAATGTTGCAAGTATATGAGAAAGTTGAAGAAGAAAATAAGGCATTGGAAGAATATCTGAAGGACAGTAAAGAAAATTCTTTGAAGCTACTATACTAAGAAGGCCTACTTGAACACTGGAGAGACCAAACTGCCCTGCAAGAAAGATCAAATGAACAATAGAAAAAAGGCATGGGAAGACAAAGCCTTACATGGCCAGTAATTTTTTTAAAAAATAGGGAAAACAGATAATAACAAGACCTGGCAATAGCTATGATTAGGAAAGTTGAAGAAATAGACAGAAAGGCCAATTCTGGCCGCACAAGACCAAGCCCTAAGAACAAAAGCATATAAAGCCATAATTGAAAATATAGCAACTGATAGCAAGTACTACCTCTGCAAAGAAGCTGAAAAAATAGTAGGTCACCTGGTTAGCTGCTGCAAGAAAATTACTCAGACTGACAATAGTATGACAAAGTAGCAACAACAGTGCTACTTTTGAAGATCTGCAAGAAATACCATTTGCCCACAAGCAAGAACTAGTGGGACCATAAAATAGATAAAATAATAGAATATAAAGAAACTAAAGTGCTCTGGGACTTTAAAATTCAAACAGGCAGGCACCTGCTTCATAATACGCCAAACTTAACAACTGTCAATAAGAAAGAAAGAAAAGTCTAGATAGTGGACATGGTAGAATCTGGAGGTAACAGAAGAGAAAGAATTGGAGAAGATAACAACATATAAAGATCTGAAAAATAGAAACAAAACAACTGTGGCAAAAGAAAGCAAAGGTAGTACCAATCATAGTAGGCTCCTTTGATGCAGTCCCAAAACAACTGGCACACTAATTAAACACCATAAGCGTAGACAAATTCACCATCAGTTAATTGCAAAAGATAGCTTTACTGGGAATAGCTTGCATACTTTGGGATAACTCTAACAGTATAACACCAATATCTGCTTATCCAAGGTCCTTGGGAAGTACTTGATAGGTGAATAAAAATGCCAAATCCAGTCTGAACATCTGGCTGTGTGACAAACAGATAAATAATACCATCAACAAGTTTTCAGCACAGCAGTGCTAATATGTTATTTACACACTATAGGAGCTGGTAGAAAATATAGAGTTTAAAAAGAGCTGACCAAAACTTCCAATCTCTATTTTACCTTGCCACAACAAAGCAAAATCTGATTTCTGTTCACAAAAAAAAAACAAAGGGAATAGAGAGGTAAACTGGGAACACATCCTTTGGTGCCATTTACTGTCTTCTATCTACAATCTTCAAATTCATGCTATATAGTAAAAACAGAACAGCAAGACAAATAATTTATAGGCAGTTAAAACAATGTTTACTTAGTATAGGTATATATTTTCATTAATACTTACTCAGATGACAATTTGGGACACTAGGAAACCATTTCTTCCCACCAATATATTTAATCTTAGATGGTCCTATCAATATATAGCCAGCATGGCATGCAATAACCACCTCATCTCCAGGCTCGTAATATTTTTTCTTCCCAAGGACTATTTTTCCATGATTGATGAAAAGGTGAAAAATATCTGGTGAAGTTCTAACTAAAGATACAAATATGTATTATAAGCAAAAAAAAGCATCCTCACATCCTGAATATAAACTGTTTCAATTTCTTTCCTCAAGACAGTGCTATAGGGCACTGCATGCCAAAACAACCAGACACAAAGACAGTTTCCCCCCCATGCTATCCACTCTGTTAAACAACTAATCCCCACAATGCTGTGTATGCCCTGGGATGTCAAAGCAGCTAGTAGGGCTGTATTACTTATTCTCATCTGTCTTATTACCTATTTCCTTAGATTCTTATGACTATAACTTTGTTGTTTATATCTCATGATTTATGCTGATTGCTTTTATTTAGTATTCGATTACGATTTATGTTGATTGCTTATTTATTATTCTATGATTATCACTGAGTGTTGTCATGATTTATGATGATTGTATTTTATGATTATGATCATGATTTATCACTTTTTGCTTGTATGTACACTGAACGCTTATGTACTGGAGACAAATTCCTTGTGTGTGTCCAATCACACTTAGCCAATAAAGAATTCTATTCTACTCTATTATTTTCCCTAATCCTTAATACTTGGACTTACAACTGTTACGATTGCAAGTTTTGTTTTGTTTACAATATCTGAGAAAATAGTCAAAAATGGGGAGACAGTGCAATGGATGATGGATGGATGGATGGATGGATGGATGGATGGATGGATGGATGGAGAGGGGACAGGCAGGCAGATAGGCATGAACATACTAAGGCCAAATATCCCTTTCCAAAGTTACCTTGCTAAAGTGACAAGATGACTATTGTGGCACTTAAAAAATTACTTCCTTATAATGGTTTGTCTGCATTGTTCCTGATCTTTTTCAGTACAAACTAAACATTCATTTAAATTCATCAAGCAATACATTACAACATTCAGAAACTGTCAACAAAAACCTAAGGTGCAATAATTCTGACTCTCCTGGAAACTCCAATCTTAAAACATGTCATTATTATATAATAATAAAGAAGGAAAATATAACTGGACTGAAAGTATCTTTTTAAAAAATATTGTATCAAACTTTAATAAAAGAAAGATAAAAACTAAAAAGAACTAATATTTACAACAAAGAAAACAAAGAAAAGGGACAAAAAAGAAAGGTTGGAACAAAAGAAAATATAAAGAAGTAGCTTCAGATTTATAAGTAAAGATATAAATTAATCTCTTATTCTACAGTTACAGAAAGCTTTTCATTTTTTATCACCTATTTTTTCTAATCATCAAAATGATGATTAGAGCCTTGGTGGAGCAGTGGGCTAATGCCTCCTTAAGTAACACCAGCTGCCTGCAATTAGTGCAGGTTCGCATCCCACCAGGCTCAAGGTTGACTCAGCCTTCCATCCTTCCGAGGTAGGTAAAATGAGGACCCAGATTGTTGGGGGCAATAAGCTGACTTTGTAATAATGCCGCTTGGGGGGGGAAAGCCCTAATAAGCAGGCATATACATAGAATGAAGGCTATTGCTAAGCACATTGATTTGTGCTTCTTAGATTGTAAGCCGCCCTGAGCCTTCAGAGAAGGGCGGGATATAAATGGGATTAAAATAAAAAAAAATAAAAAGATGTACAGTGGTACCTTGATACTCAGTTGCTTTGAAACTCATCAAATTTGGTACTCAACACATTCTGATGTGAAAATTTTGTCCTAATATTCATCATTTGTTTGCTATGCAATGCACAAGCTAGAACTTGTCTGTGTCAGCTGCCATGTGACTCACTACATTATTGGAAAAAATGTTTTGTAGTCATCATGTCTGGTAATCATTATCATGCCTCCTGGAACAAATTAAGGATGAGTAGTAAGATACCACTGTATTATGTTCATTTTTAATCTGCTGCAAAAAAATTATGATTTCCAGTCAAGACTCAATATATTATTTAGAAGCTCATTCTTATAAAAAGATATAAGGAAGTTAATGGGCCATTCCTATTCACTTTATGGAAATTGATAATATTTAAAACATATTGCTCCTCTATAGCTACATTTGTCTAGATTATAGCATTAGAAGCAATAGAAGAGAACACTTTATACCTAAATTTATACTTACAGAAACATAATTGTGCGGGAGGATTCCAGAGATTATAGCCTTGACACTGTATAGTCATCATTATGGTGTCATCAATAAAAGAATAGTTCTGGTTGCAACTTATGGCAACTCTTTTTCCAGTTTCATACTGAGGTTGCAAAGGCTGTATGTTGCCATTGAGAATCAATGGAGTACCACATACGTCTGGAGAAACTGTAATAAACAATAATTTTTTTATACAAAAACTGTCGAGATATATCATCCATATACATTCTGATAATACTATGACAGTATGTTATAATTCAGTTTCCCTTGATTGGTTCACATTCATGTCACACAAAGTCACACACCTGGTCCATTTCAAGCTAGAGATGTGTCTATCTTACACTCTGACATCTGTATAATTTTTTTTATTTTTTTATTTTTTTTATTGAAAAGTTTTAAAATACATTTTATCTTTAACAATCCCCCCCTCCCCCTCCCCTACCTATCCCTCCCTACCCCTCCCCCCCCTTTCCCCCCCCCCCGACTTCCCAGAGCTAAGTACAGGGTATAAAAACAAAGAACAATCATAAACATCCATATGCTACCAACAATAAATTCTTAAATCTATCACTCTCTAGCTCATATAACTACAAACAATACTAATATTTCATATAGAAAAAAAAAGAAAATAGAAAAGAAGACTTATTCAAATGCTAAATGAAACTTTTTAGTCCCATATTTCTTCTGGATATATTCAATCCATTTTTTCCACTCCATAATATAGCATTCTTGCGAATGATCTTTCAAATAAGCCGAGATCTTTGCCATTTCTGCCAGGTCAGAAACCTTTAAAGTCCATTCTTCTATAGTCGGCAGTTCCTCCTTCTTCCAATACTGACCTATTAAAAGTCTTGCTGCTGTTATTAAATTTAACATCAACTTAGTGTCCACAACAGTAGCATCTGTAATTATACCCAACAAAAAGAATTGCGGACAAAACTTTATCTTTTGCTTGAAGATCTTCTGCATATTCCACCAAATTTTTATCCAAAAAGCCTTGACCTTTTTACAAGTCCACCATATGTGAAAATATGTTGCATCTTCACCACCACACCTCCAGCATTTTGGCTGATAGTTCGGATACATACTTGCAAGCTTTTTAGGATCTAAATGCCATCTATAAAACATTTTATAAAAGTTCTCTCTTAAGTTTTGAGCTTGTGTAAATTTTACGTTCCTCACCCAGATCTTTTCCGACGTATCCATTGTAATAACTTCTTGGATGTTCTGGGCCCATTTTATCATACAATCTTTAACCAGTTCTGTTTCTGAATCAATTTCTATCAATGCAAGATATATCCGTTTGATATGTGCTGGACCCTGGTTTCTAATTTGCTTTATCAAATTTTCATCAGTCATTGCAAAACCAGTTTTCTGATCTTCTTTCCACCTGGCCCGTAACTGAGTATATTGAAACCAGGTTTGAACAATCTTCTCATCTCGCAAGAGATTATACGATTTTAAACACCATACACTTCTTTCCAAGCTTAAAATCTCCTTATACGTGGTCACGTCATGTTTGAAGCCAACATTTATGTTTTCTATTGCGTGTTTTGGAATTGCCCACAATGGCATCTTACAGTCTAACTTGTATCTATACTTCTTCCAAACTCTCAACAATGCCTGTCTTAAAATATGCACTTTAAACACATTATCTACCTTCTTATCATACAACAAATATGCATGCCAGCCAAATAACAAGTCGTGGCCCTCAAGATTTAATAATCTCTCTTGTGTCAAATTAATCCAATCACTTATCCCTGCTAACGCAGCAGCTTCATAGTATAATTTAAGATTGGGCATTTTAAGACCACCTCTTTCACGAGTATCCTGCATAATCTTAAGTTTAACTCGTGGCCTTTTCCCTGCCCAAACAAATTTATTGATACCCCGTTGCCATTCTTCCAAATCAGAATCTTTCTTAAGAACCGGTATCATTTGAAATAAGAATAAAAATTTAGGCAGGACATTCATTTTCACTGCTGCGATTCTTCCCAACAAAGACAATTGCAATTTTTCCCAACTCTCCATTTCTTTTTGAATTTTTCCCCATAGTTTTTCATAGTTATTTTTGTATAACTTTGTATTAGAGGGTGACAAAAACACCCCCAAATATTTGACCCTTTTAGCAATCTCAAATCCAGTTAATCCTTCTAAAAGAGCCTTTTGCGATACTGTCATATTTTTGGCCAGAATTTTAGTTTTTTGTGCATTAACCTTAAATCCAGAAACCCTCCCATATTGCATTATTATCTCCATCAGGTCCACAACAGAATTTTCTGGCTGGGTCACTGTAACAACCAGATCGTCTGCGAACGCCCTCAATCTATAATCCTGATCTCTAATCTGTATACCCTTAATTCTTTCCGAACTCCGTATTTTTACTAGTAATATCTCCAATGTTAACACAAATAGTAAAGGCGATAACAGACACCCTTGCCTTGTGCCCTTCTCAATATTACATGCTTCAGTCAAACTATTGTTAACTATTATTCGGGCAGTTTGTTTTTGATATAATGCCCTAATTGGTTGCAAAAATTTATCCCCAAAATTCATTTTATCTAAAACTTTCATCAAAAATTGCCAATTCAATTGATCAAAAGCTTTTTCAGCATCTAAAAAAATTAGCGCCGCAGGGATCTGGTTGTTCCTTTCCAAAAACTCTAACACATCAACTATATGCCTCACATTATTTTTCATTTGCCTACCACTAATAAACCCAGTTTGATCCCCATGAATCTACAGTCTACAGTGGAAAGCGTGGCTGAATGTGTGCAATGTTTGGAAGAAAAAATGGAGGATCTTAGTCAAAAGAACACTATATTAGAAGTAAAGGTACTGGAGAATGAAAATTTAAGGGATAAAATGGACGGAGAATTGAGTCTTGTCCAGTATCAACAGATGCAATATGCTATTAGAATCAGGGGCTTAAAAGAGAATCCTAAAGAAGACCTAAAGCAGCTGATTTCTGAGGCTTTGGAAGCAGTATTGGGCCAGCCAGCATCTGAAATAGAGGGATGTATGGATAAAGTTTTTCGTGTAAATTCATGGATTACAAGGCAGAGGAAGTTACCTAGAGATGTGGTGGTCTATTTTACAAAGAGAGCAACTAGAGTTGAAGTTATTCAAGCTGCTTATGATACTAAAGTTGTGGTTGCTGAGCAAGAAGTGCTGGTTCTAAAAGAAATTCCTCCAAAGATTTTAAGGAGAAGGAAGGATTTTGCATTTCTCGTACAGGAACTTAAGTAACGTGATATTAAGTTTAGATGGGAGATTCCAGTTGGATTGGTGGTGATGCACGAAGGTAAAAGATATCGTCTGATTACTGTGACTCAGGCGCGTGATTTCTACAATAATGTTTTAAAAGCAACCCCTCTATCACTCCTGGAAGCTGTAAAGGGATCTGGAGAGGGAAAACCTCAAGAGGCTGAAGGTGGACAGACAGAGGAGAATGGTGCTGGAGGGGATCAAATTACAGCTTCATCGGCTGCTGCTGGGGAGCAGAGGTTGATGCGCGCCGCTGTAAAACGAGCAAGACAAGTACAAGAGCAAGACCAGCAGAAGTTTATGGAACTTTCAAAGCGTACTTATAGTGAAGCTGTGGGAGGAGCGCGGCCCAAAGAAAATATAGGGGCTATTAAAGATGTGCTCCAAAAGCTTCGGGATGCCACGCATGGAGACTAAATTTCTAACCTGGAATGTTAATGGATTAAACTCACCACAGAAGAGAAAGAAAGTTTTTCAATATTTAAAACAATTTAAGATTGATGTTATATGTTTGCAAGAAACGCATATTAGGGTTATGGACCAAAAGTATTTATCGAACTCAAGGTTGGGCACGCAATTTGTTGCTTCTGCGATGAATAAGAAAAATGGAGTGGTTGTCTACGTCAAAAGTACTCTAACAGCGGAATTAATTGAAGCAGATAAGCAAGGAAGATATGTTATGATAGATTTGTTGTTAGAAGGTAAAAAAACGCTCTTAGTTGGACTGTATGCTCCTAATCAACAACAAGCTGATTTTTTTAGTTCACTCCATACAAAGCTTACTCAATTGGATTACAAATCGTTTATTTTTATGGGGGACTGGAATGGTGTTTTGGATGTACAGATGGACAAGGCTGGTTCTTTTAAGCGTGCTCCGAGTCATGCCAGATTGCCTAAATCTTTTTTTGAAATGAAGGATGACTTGGAATTGCGAGATATTTGGCGTGACATACACCTACATGAAAAGGATTATACTTTTTTTTCTGATAGACATCAATCTTTTTCTAGGATTGATTTTATTTTGTTGACTAATGATTTTTTCTCTAGGATTAAGAAGGTAAAGATTTGTGCAAGAACTATTTCAGATCATAGTCCAGTTTGGTTAGAGATCAATAAGGATAATAGGGATAGGCGCTCGTGGCGCGTAAATGAGAATTTGTTTAGAAATCAGAGAAATGTGGAAGAATGTAAACAGCGGATGAAGGATTTTTTTGAAATTAATATGAATAAGGATACTTCTATGGACATGGTTTGGGATGCTAGCAAGGCCTACATGAGAGGGGTGTTGATATATATGAATAATAAATACAGACGTACTTTGGAAGCCAGGAGGAAAGAATTGGAGAATGAAATTAGGGAAAAAGAAAAGGTCTTAATTTTGAACCCATCGGATGTGAAGACTAAGGAGGTTATTAAGCTATTAAGAGGACAATTTGATAAATTGATGGCTGATCAAGTGGCAACCAACTTGCGGTTTGCTAGGCATAATACTTTTTGCAATGCTAATAAGCCAGGTAGATGGCTAGCTTATAGACTAAGGAAAAAGCAAAGGGCGTCTAATATAGATAAAATTGAACATAAGGGAAAGGTTGTGTTTCAACAGGATCTTATTAAGGAAGCCTTTGTGGATTTTTATTCTAAATTATATGCTAAGGAGAAGATTAATGAAAAAGACATTGATGTATATTTGGAGAATGCTAGCATCCCGGTTCTTACGCAAGCACAAAAAGAGGAGATTAACCAGTTGATAACAGAAGAAGAAATTCTCATAGCAATTAAGGAACTGAAGTTGGATAAAGCGCCAGGTACGGATGGTTTGACTGCGGTTTACTATAAAAATTTACAAATGGAGTTGATAAAGCCGTTAAAGGAACTGTTTCAGACAATTCAGAGAGGGGGAAAGGTGCCTCCGTCTTGGAGAACTGCTTTTATCTCTTTGATTCCGAAGGAAGATCAAGATGCTATTCAAGTTAAAAATTATAGACCGATATCACTTTTAAATACAGATTATAAAATATTTGCTAAGGTGTTGGCTAACAGGTTGATGAGGGTTCTGCAACAGGTGATTCATGGGGATCAGACTGGGTTTATTAGTGGTAGGCAAATGAAAAATAATGTGAGGCATATAGTTGATGAATTTTTTTTATTTTTTATTTTAATTCCATTTATATCCCGCCCTTCTCCAAAGACTCAGGGCGGCTTACAAGCTTAGCAGTAGCCTTCATTCTATGTATATGCCTGCTTATTAGGGCTTTCACACACACCCCAAGCAGCATTATTACAAAGTCAGCTTAATTGCCCCCAACAATCTGGGTCCTCATTTTACCTACCTCGGAAGGATGGAAGGCTGAGTCAACCTTGAGCCTGGTGGGATGCGAACCTGCACTAATTGCAGGCAGCTGGTGTTACTTAAGGAGGCATTAGCCCACTGCTCCACCAAGGCAACCAGACTAAAATGGTTTATTGAATTTCATTTCAATTTAAATTCTCCTTCAAATCATGCCCCAGGGAGGTATCTATAATAGGATTGATTTGTTTGTGGGTTGTTTTTATTTGTTGCAACAATAAAAATCATTTATCATTGCCGCCTTCTGGGGTGTTTTTTTAATTTCCCAAGGACATCCCAATCCAAGTCATTCCAGGTATGGTCCCTCTCAGCCCCAACCCTCAGTTCTTCTAAAGGACTTCCTCACCTTCAACTCCTCCCACCTGCCTATTCCCTGCTCTGTATCCTGCCTTGCAATGTGGCAAGCAGCCCCAGGACTCCATAGCCTTGGGGCTGCTTGCCATGCTATGGGTCAGAGGTTTCTTGGCATGGCAGACTGCTCTCAGCATCTTGCAGCAGCCTGGTCTTCCAGAAAAACAGACGAGGAGCTGGAATCCAGTCCACAAAAATGCTGCCAGGTCCACAACAAAACAACAAACATGGCTAGCAAAACGTGACTGCAAAAATGCTGCAAAATGCCATAAAGTGGCCACTGCAGTAAAACAATAAGAGTAACTCTTCTGCGGAGTCTGCTCCTGTCCAGCCCAGCCTGATCCAAACTCCAAACCTCCAAGTAAGTGCTTCAGCCAACAAACAAAAACTCCACAAGTATCCATAAACATAGCACAAAATTCGTAAGGGCAGCCTGGTAGCTCCCTCCCTCTTTTCCATATCAACAAGAAACTTATTTCATTTATTCAGTGAAAGCTAAAATAATATGATATGCATTGTACTAAGATATAATTTGTCATTCTAGAAATCATGATTAAAACTATAATTCTTGTCCTTATACCACCCTAAGGGGAGAAAAAGTGTGGTTTTTCTTTTGGCAGTGCCCAGATAATCTGCTTTAAAGGCAGGCACTATATATATGCAATCAGGTGCCACTGATCTTCATAAGGCATATTTCTGAGGCTCATTATTATTCATCAATGCTTCACTCATTTATTAGATACCGTAGAAACCTGCTTGAAAAAAATATTAATTACTGAATGTTAATGAGCTTTTTTTGTTAATTTCTGCAACTTATTATGGTTTGTTATACTATTGAGAAGACTTAAATTCATATTCATCCTCAGCTACGGAAGTTCACTAGGTAGTTTTTGACAGTTCACTCCTTCTTTTTGACAAAACTACCTTACAGGGCTATTGCTGTGGAGAAAAATGAAAGAAAAAAGTGCTATGTATATTTCATTGAGTTCCTGAAGTAAAAGTGTGACAGAAATCTAATCAATCAGTAACATCCTCTCAAGTAGATAATCCCTACCTACCAGTTGCTTTAAAGTTCCTTTTCTGTATATTTGCTGTACACTAACAAAATACTTTGTGCTTATGGAGTTTTCTACTTTTTCTATTTCTCTTTCTTCCAACTTCGTATTCTTCTAAATCTTCTGTTAATATATCCCAGACTATAACTGACAGAGCTAAAATTCAATTTCCATGATTCCATCTTTTTTGTACTGCTGGGCTACAGATATTACTTCCTGCCCATCCACCCGCAGAGAAAAACATGAAAATTATCTTATTTGCTCAGTATGTCCTAAATAAAAAAGGACCAGAAAGACCCAGTATAAGACCCCCTTTGCTACAAAAGTTCATAGGATGAATTTGGCTGAATTGTGTTAATGAAAAATTGGAGGAAGAAATGCTCTCAACTTTGGGATGCCTGTCATTCTATATTACAGTGCTATTATTATATGAATAATTAAGCTGCTTACACGTGACAAATTTTCCATAGTTGGACAAGACCCTACATGACAGTGAATGGGACAAACAGAAGTCAAAGTATGAATTTCAATCTATGAATGATATTAAACATTCTGAAGGCTACATTTAAATTATGTATTATCACTTGACTATAAGCCAGCAATGTGCAGCAGCAGCCAAAAAAGTTAATACAATCCTGGGTTGTATAAACAGAGGCATAGAATCAACATCATGCAAAGTATTAGTACCACGTTATAAAACCCTAGTGAGACCACACCTGGAATGCTGCAACCAATTTTGGTCACTATACTACAAAAAAAATGTTGAGACTTTGGAAAAAGTTCAGAGAAGAGCAACTAAGATGATCAAAGGCCTGGAGACTAAAACGTATGAAGAACGGCTGCAGGAATTGGGTTTGGCTAGTCTAAAGAAAAGAAGAAATAGGGGTGACATGATAGCAGTATTCCAGTTTTTGAGTGGATGCCACAAATAAGGGGGGGGGGCTCAAATTATTCTCCAAAGCACCAGATGGCAGGACAAGAAACAATGGTTGGAAACTGATCAAAGAGAAATCAATCTGGAAACTTCCTAACAGTGAGGACAATTAACCAGTGGAACAGCTTGCCTTCAGAAATTGTGGGCGCTCTATCACTGAAGGTTTTTAAGAAGAGACTAGACAGTCACTTGTCTGAGATGGTATAGGTTCTCCTGCTTGAGCAGCGGGTTGGACTAGAAGACCTCCAAGGTCCCTTCCAGCTCTATTCTAATCTATTCTATTACTAAATGAGAAAAGGGATTCTAATCAAATATTTTTAAAAATGTAAAATCTTACTCTTTTTACATGACGGTGCTATGGGAACCCAAATGTTGTTCTTTTCACATCGAATCAAAGAATTTCCAATCATAAAATATCCAATTTTGCATTGAAATGTAACATTGCTTCCATATATATATGGCTTCCCAAGTTCAGTTATCTTTATTCCATGTTCCACCACTGGATCTTTGCAGAATACCTCTAATAAGATAGGAAAATAAATACAACTGTAAGACATAAACTATCACAGACTGTTTCTGTACATTTTTAATGTAATGTATTTTATCTGAACATAGTCCAAAAATGCAGTACAACAGAAATCTCCAAAGATTTCTCCTCCAAAAAGGAAGCCTTTTTCCTGAAACTCTGAATCAAATTTAAATTAAAAACTTTTAACTGTTATTCCTTTATATGCCACTTTGAATTGAATCAGTTGGTATTGATCAATTAAATATAAAAACAAAAACTACATTTATATGATTAAGAGAAGGCTACCATTAAGCAAACTGAGAGAACCAGATATAAATATGCTTAGAAATAAAGCAAAATAATTATTCAATGTTACTGAAAAAATAAAAAAGAAACATACAACACGTAAGTTTTAAACTGAAGGAGGGGAAAAAATCAACCTTTGCATATGGGTGGCTTCTCCTTCCACAGCCCTGTAAGTTTTCCATTAGCACTGCACACCACAAACGATGCCCCTATAAGGGAAAAGTTTTTACTGCAATGGTAATTTATTATTGTTCCAACAGGGTAAGTGGTTGCATTTCCATTGTGAAATCCATCAATAATATTTGGAGGCTGTCCACAATGTATTTCTGGTGGAAGGAGGGGAGAAACAATTTAGAAAAAAATACAAAATGATCATGAATAAAGACTACAACAGACTACAAATAGTATATAGGCATTTCTGGGGAATTATTAATTGTTACAATTTTCACTACTTCCCTATTAAGATCTATAAATAGAAAATGTATCTGCATATGTACATAAAATTCTAAGAACTTATCAACAAAAAATGTATATTTTGTAGGGCTCCAATGGAAGTGGTAACTTGCTTCCACCTAAGTACTGTGAACCAACCAAAACTGTCATTAGTGTCCTCAGGATAAGCCAAAGATTGTTATTAAATGCCAGAGAATGCACTGATAGAAAAAGAGGTTTGTATGAGTACTGTGCTCTATTACTCATGTAATACTTCCAAGGTTTTTATATTCTAAACGCGCTACCAAATTTTATAACAATATACTTTCCTGCAAATCTATACACAAATTCCAAATACAGTAAATATTGAAGCAATTGAGTACTTTAATCCAATTATCAATGGATCTTTACAGAGCAAAAGCTATAATTTTATTTTGAAATGTATGTATAAATTACGTGATAAACTGACTAAACTCAGTGAGTCAGAACTGAAACTTCACAGTAAAAATGCATAGGATCAGATGATATTTTCCCCAAAACTGCTGTCAACTCAGCACAAAGAAACCAAGGCACTGTTTGGTCCTATGATATCTTTTAAATCACAAATAATCTATAGACACAATAACTGACATTTATATACTTAGTGGGCATCTATTAGTCAAAACCAGATCATTATACAATTGTGAGAATACATTTTTCTGGAAATTTCTCCCATTACAGCATTGCTCATGTAGGGCCAAGTGTCAGGGTGAAAAATCCAAATAACCACTAGAGGTCAGCATAGAGCCAGAGCTTCTTTTACCTCTAGGTTTTTCAGACAGAACTGGCAACTTTAGCAGATTTCAAAGAAAGCATTACAACCACTACCTAATAGGAGGTCCCTGGTGGTTTTTTAATATTTTAAGTCTTATAGTAATTCTTTAAACATAACAAAAACAAATACATTTTCCCAGTAAGAAAAAGACATACTTTTGCAAAAGTCTTTATTTGGTTTCCAGGTACCTTTACGACACACCATGAAGCTTATATTTTCATTGATTAGTTTAAATCCTGGTTTGCACTTGTACAAAATACGCTGAGAATGTGTAAGGTATGGAAAAGAAAAAAATGGTGCAGAACCTTCAAATTCTGGTAAGGTAGAAACAGGACAGAACTCTGGGGGAGGGGGAGAAAACAATTGTTAAAGATGTCATATAAACAACAGGAGTAAAATGATATGTATATGTATTAAAAAAATAAAGAGAATTAATAAAACATGTTTTAATAATAATTAATAAAGCATGCAACAAAAACATTTTACAGTGTATCTTTAGATCTTTTTCATGGGTCTTTTCCTATAAAGTTAGCAAATATCCTCTTTTCACTGTTCTCATCTTATAAGATTCATGCTTAAAGCAACCCAATTATTTTAACAAACAGAGAAATCCTTTTAAAATCATGAAGTAAACAAAAGTATGTAACAAAATCATCTAAATACCAATTTGAAATCAATAAACAATATACTTATATATAGAAACATGGAAAAAGCATAGCTCTAGTTATTGGTGGACAGGTAACTATCCCTTCATGAAGCCAGTTACTTTTCCCACCAGGCTCTCCTAAGCTATTCCTCAGTTTCCAACACGTTAAGCAATATAATGGTCCGTAATTTCTTGGGTCATCTCTTTTCCCTTTTAAAGAGTTAGATACTTTAAGTTCATTCGTTTAGGTATACAATTTATCTATGAACACAAACAGAAAGCTAAAATAGAAGCTCACTAATCTAAATTATCCTTTATTATCTGAGATATTAAATCATTGCCTGAAGATTTATCTGTCTGAAGTTAGCTACTACTATTGTATGTTCTTAACTTTAGCAATCCGCAATCAGCAGCTAAAACAAGGTTTTCAATAGAATGTCAATGTCTTTTTGGATTCACAAATTCTTCTTTATAAAATTCTCTCCAATGGGGTTCTCAAGCCTTATGTGGAACGGTGCTGTTCTATGGAATGGGCTGTTTGGGGATGACAGGCAGCATTAAGTAAATTCTACGGGCAGCCCTTGTTTCCAATGAAGCTATTCAAAATACTTACAGTAGTTAAAGGATCTGGCCATCCAAGCTGAATAATATCCTAAGCAATTTAACCTCCCATCTCCCAGTTCGTTCCCACAGAGTCGGCCTCCTCAGAGTTCTGTCGGCCAGGCAATGCCGGCTGGCGACCCCCAGGGGGAGACCCTTCTCTGTGGGCGCACTGACCCTCTGGAATGAACTGCCTCCAGAGTTGCGGATGGCCCCTGACCTTCGATCCTTCCACCATGACCTAAAGACATGGTTGTTCCAACAAGCGGGCCTGGACTGACCATGGTTTTTAATTTGGTTTTTTATTGTGTTAAATTGTCCCGTATTTCTTATATTCATTGTTTAATTCTTTTTTAATTTTTGTATTTTATGTCTCTTAATTTTTATTGTTGTGAGCCGCCCTGAGTCCTTAGGGAAAAGGGCGGCATATAAATTTAATAAATCCTAATCCTAATCCTAATTTACTATCCTTCAAATACTAGATCAAGGAAAGAGGCTGTTTTAATGTTGGATCAGCAACCCTTGTATCTATCTTATACAAGGATGATATCTGGGCCTAATATAACATTGAAATCATTTATGACCACTATCTATGTATCTAGGAAAAAGGAATGTGAATATATGAATATGTATATACATACAGAAAAAGAGAGATCAGTGCAGAACTGTTTCCTAACCTATGCATATTGCCTCAATAGGCATAACATCTATTAATACTATGACTAAAATAGATTATGTTTTATTTATACGAGGATTGTCTCACTACTTCTTTTACTACTCAAAGCAATGGAAATCTTCCTTTAGTCTATCCATTCCCAGATTAGCTATTGCTCCTAATAAAAATGAACAAAAATCCATCAGCAGTGCATCATTAGTTGACCAGATTTCAACCATGATGACGCATGTACACATAACTTTAAAAAAATCCCTGAAGCTGAAATGAAGTATTGACTGACTGATTTTATAAAATGTATGAAGTTACCAAACTCTATAATGATTCTATATAGCATAAAATAAAAAGTACCATCTCTAACTGAAAGTTTCAGCTGCTGGACTTTAAATGGTATACCTCCATTGGGTCATCAAAGTTTGTTGTGATGGTTCTTGGTGGTTTTCCATTTAATCTGTGTTTTATATTGCATATTATGAGCATTTTATTCACTTTTTTTCACTGTGACATACAGGAGTGGGTTAGAACACTTATATGAAAAGTAAGATGTGAGCAACAAAGGTATAAAAACTAATGAAATATAATGAAGAGAAAAATGAAGTAGCACAAGTGCAGCACTGAACCCCAATGAACCCTACGCACTCTAATCAGTTTAAGATAAATTTGTTGCAATATAATAACTCCTTTATATATTATCTCATTATCCTTATGTTCTAGATTGGAAGAATGAAGAATTTCTGACCGTTGATGAGCACAGAGAGCGGAGGGGAAGTGAAAAAATTCTGCTTGAGAAAAACATAGTACAAAACACTAAGAAAGAGCAATCAAAGCTAAATTAATGGAGTATCAGAATACCATAAACATTCCAGCAGGAGAACTGAAAATGCAACTATGTCAGAGGCTACAAAATCTGTAGTAAACAATGGAAAAAATCTCCCCTACCCTGTTACAATATTATCCTCCTGAACCAGTGCACAAATGACTGAAAATAGCAAAGTTGATGCTTGATAATTTTTCTAATTTTCATTATGAACAAACTGAAAATAGGCTAGTCAACTTTTCTAGAGTTGAAAACCTGCTCTATTGGCTCTATGCCCAATAGATAGTTTATTGTTTCCATCATTCTAAAGCGTTTCTCTAATTTTTGACAACAGACTATGGAAGGAACCTAAGTAGAATATTCTCCTCCTCATTGTATCTTATGTGTTTTCCGCTGACCTGAGCTTTCTCTACAGATCCCAGGCAGTTCAAAATCAATAGAGCCATTTACTATTGTAGAAAAACAGATTAGCATAATTATTTTTAAGCCATATAAATAATACAGCAACAAAGAACAAAGCAATTAGAAATAAAGACAACTTTCTTGATAGCTCTTTCTAAACTCTTGCATTCTTATTATAACATGAAGAGATAGATATTTCTGCCTGCATTCCATCTATCAAAATATGAATATCTTAGATAATTAGCATGTAATGCAAGTTTCCAGGTCTGCATGTATTATGTACTATATACATAAGAGATAATAAAATACTGTTTTTCAGGATGCAGGCATTTCTTCCTCCAGGACAGTTCCAACAGCCATTGTTAAGAAACTTTACTAATGTAAAGCGTCTCTATATTTGCTGGTATTGTTTAATTACCCAAAGGAATGATTATCCACAACGCTACAAATCTGGGGGTTAAAATATTATTTAGTGCTATTCTCTGAATTTGCCTCTTTCATTGTAACTGCTGCTAGAGCAGCTCTAGATTATTGACTTGCTAATGTCCCACCATAAATCTAAGCACATAGATTACTCCAGCCATCATAAAATGAAAGACTTTCTGCAAATGAAATACTTTCTGAAGCCGAATTACAGATCAATTTAGCTGTTTCAACAAACTTACTGAATTCCTTCTTTATGGTGCTTAAAATCTAACTCCAGCTCCAACAATTTACATGCTCCGAAATTCACGGCTCTACAGACTAGAGATGATTGCCTAGGTTCTAAGAGTCTAGGACAGCTTGTCATAGCCAATTTACCACGGCCAACTTGCCGTGGACAATTTGCTGTGGAACAACTTGCCATGGCCAACTCGTCACAGGTCAATCCACCACGGAATGAGTTACACTAATATCGAAGAAATGGTAGAATACAATCATTAAAGGATGCCAAAGGAGTGACAAAATGAAATGTGAATGAGAAAAGGTAAAATATATTTTTTAATTATTCTAAATAATTAAACTGAATTGTTGGAATTGTCCCATGTCTAGTTGTCCCATGGCGAGTTGACATTAGTAGGTTGTCTCATTCTGGGTTCTAAAGCTGCTTTGTAAACCCATCTTAATATTCTATCTGCCTGGTAATCCATGAAGGATCTAAAATACTCTTGTTCTTAGAGATTAATCAATGAAAAGCTTTCCAAGTCTTCTATCATCTCCTTGGGGGAGAAGCTGAAATTTTCTAGCCAGAGAGGGAAGAGACTGGTCAGCCCTTCTTTCTTTATCACTTCATTAAATGCCATTGCAAGTTGAATGTTTAGATCAACACTGAAGACAGAAAGAAAAACCCTGCTTCTTTGTTTGCAGGTATGGAAGCAGTCAAAATCAGATGTACTGCTTTTGCCAATTTTCCATCAAAGTTGGCTATAAAGTAGTATAAATAGTCTTCAATCCCATGATTAATCAACAAGCCTTAGTAGCATATATTTCTGTTTTTCACTCTGTCTTTGGTTCATGTTTAGGAGCATTCTGAAGATGATGATATAGAAGAATGAGAGGAAAACCAATGTCTGTGCTTTGAGTCTTTCAGTCTTTTTCATAATAGCAGTAGCACATAGACATATACTGCTCCACAGTGCTTTACAGCATTCTCTGAGCAGTTTACAGAGTCAGCATATTGCTCCCAACAATCTGGGTCCTCATTTTACTGACCTCAGATGGATGGAAGTCTGAATCAACCTTGAGCCAGTTAGAATCAAATGCCTGGCAGTGGCCAAGGTTAGCCTGCAATACTGCGTTCTAACCTCTGCGCCACCACTGCTCCTTGATCTTGTTCAAGACAGAGTAAAAATTGTTCCTGGGAGGATTCCGCAGGATTGAATGCTAAGACTGATTCTTTTTGAGCTACATACATTTCTGGCCCAAGGTCTGAGTCTCCACAATGCCTTTACAATATCAAATTAAATTACCGGTAGTCCAGGCTTTTATCACTCTAGCTGAGCAAGCTCCTTTTTTTGTCTAAGACCACATCTATGACAGGATGTGACAGGTCCAGGGAAGGAAAGAAGTTCTACTCATGATTTATATGAGTGTCAAGAACAAAATAATTTAAGCCTTGGCTTCCCTCAAAGGGAGAGTCTTACATGAAGGACATTACTGTTGGTCTCAACCTTCACATGCTTTCCTTTTCCAAGTTCTGATTAGATTAAATCCATGTTTCAAGATATTGGAAGCTAAAATGTGTGTTTGTATATTCCTATGAGCAATGTTAGCAATGATCAGTAAATCAGGTTTTATAATTTGAGTAGAAAAAAATATTTATTTCATTGTAGGACAAGCAAAGCCTCCCATCTGGCTAATTAGAGGGGAAGACTCAAAGACAAGTATTCTTCGTATGTATGTCTGGCAGAAGGAAGCCACCTCAGCTTATTTATTTATATTTATTGTACTTTCTACTCAAACGAGCCAAGGAGGTTGAAAAAAAAATTCATGCAATTAATTATTATTTTTTTAAACAAAAAACTTTTAAAATCTGTTGTGGCTTCTAATTCACTCCCCTAAAACCCTAAGGAAAAGGGTGGTCTTCGGTGTTACAATTAGCAATCTTTTACAGGCAAAGAAGGCACACCAATATTTTAAAGCAGTATTTTTCCAGCTTGGCAACTTTTAAGATGTGTGAACTTCAATTCCCAGAATTCCCTAGCCCAGACATGTTAGTGAATTCTGCAAAAGGAAGTCCTCGCGTTTTACAGTTGCCAAAGTTGAGAAACGCTGGTTTCAACTCTCTGTCCACACAACCCCGTGTTCCCTGGCCGTTAAAAGGTCACCAAGCGCCGAAGAGTCCGCCCCGCTGGATTTGCACCTCCACCGTGAGATGTTCCCTGTCCATCTGAGAAAGGCTGGCTGACAGGGCCCTGGTATTGGGTTGGGTTTTTTATTGTTCTTAATATTTGTATTTATTGTTTTTACCTTGGGCATTATGTTTAATTCCTTTTAACTTTTGTATTTTTGTATTTTATACATTTGCCCTGTTCACCGCCCTGAGTCCTTCGGGAGAAGGGCGGTATATAAATAAAATTATTATTATTATTATTATTATTATTATTATTATTATTATTATTATTATTATTATTATCATCATCATCATCATCATCATCATCATCATCATCATCATCATCATTATTATTATTATTATTATTATTATTATTATTATTATTATTATTATTTATTATTATTATTATTATTCTACGCTACGAGCCCCGCCCGCCTCAGGCTCTTCCTCCAGAAGCGGAAGCCCAGAGGACGTCGAGGCAATCCCCGCGTGGGGTTCCGACCGGAGTCCGCTATCGCCACCTGGCTCTTCAGACCTCCGGTGCCCTGGAAGGTCGCGCCAGGGAGGCAGGCGGAGACGAAACGCACCACCTCCTCCCAGAGGGAGGTAAGGCCGGGAAGAGAGGAAGCTGAGCCCCAGGGCCCGGAACCGCAGACCGCCGCGCTACCGTGGGAGGAGAAGCGCATCCTACTCACCTGGCCAGGTCCAACTCGTCGCTGCCAGCAGCAAAATCGCGGAGACGCACGAAGGGCCTAGTCGTCGCCGCCGCCACCGCGACATGGCTCAACGCGCAGGACCACCGAGAAGCGTTGGGCTGCGGCGCGCGCAGGGGAGGGGCGCGTTCCAGGGCTCGAGCGCGAGCTCCGACCGCTGCGGGCGGCGGGGGGTCGTAGCCGCTGTTGCGCTCGCCGGGAAGTCGGCCTTGCCTCTCGTTTCCATTCCACGCCGGAATCGGCGTTAACCCGTCAAAGGGAGGCGCCGCGAGCAGGCGACATCCCCGCGAGGGCAGCTATCTCGGCTCACGGTTCTCTCGGGAGTGGGCGCGGCGGAGGCAATAGACTGCAAACGGCACTTGGACCGTCGTGGTCTAGAAAGTGTTGTGCGAGCTTAATTTAGTTGGCCTCTGGATGTAGTAGGTCAGGTCAGAGATGTTGGGCATTTGGAAAAAATGCAGGCACTCGGATTCAGAAGTAGAAATTGCTCTGGTTGGCACGGCCAGGCACAGAAGCAAAACAGCAGGCGAGGTTGCTGCCGTTTTGAGATCATCAGGCTTGAATGCCACCGAGTACTCTTCTAATCCGCAAACTTTATGGGAGAGATTAGCAATTCAATGTAGTAGGGCAGGGGTCTTCAAACCTGGCCCTTTTATGACTTGTGGACTTTAACTCCCAGAATTCCTCAGCCAGCTTTGCTGGCTGAGGAATTCTGGGAGTTGAAGTCCACAAGTCATAAAAGGGCCAAGTTTGAAGACCCCTGTAGTAGGGGGTCTCAAAATTTCCTACCAGGTTCTGTTGCTGTCCAATGGACTGAATGGCCTGAAGCAGCACTGGCGGAGTGATTTCTAGCAGCTCTTTTTCCCAAAGGTCCTGTCTTGACAAAAGTTGTGCCCATATTCATAATTTAATCTCTGCCTTCCTTTTTATCCAAAAGTCCCCTCCCAACCCCAAAGAAATACAACGAATACTAGTTTATTTTTTTGTTTGGAAATTTATTTTAGGACTGAACCTAGAATTGTTTTAATAATTTCTAAAAAGATAAATTGAGTTTTTATTATTTACTGTATAACCTAGTATCATAGCTTGCTCAACACACTTGAAGTAGTTGCTGCTTAATGATTATGGAATATGAATGGATAATAATTTATTAAAGTCATATGCTGCCAGACTCTGGGAAGCTTACAACACTAAAAGATAGACATTACCAAAAAAAATCAGTAAAACAAAGATAGCAATCACAATGAAGTGGGAGGGTCTGTTTCACCAAAGGCCTAGGAAGTCCGAAGTAATAAAGCACTGATTTATTTATTTATTTATTCATTCATTTATGCATGCTTTGTAACAATAAAACAAAAAATAGTGATCATGATAGATATCAAAGAAGAAAAAACAAAAAATGCTATAACAAAGTGAAAAAAAATATAACAAAAAGCATAATATATGTCAATAAATGGTCACAATTCTATACACACTTCTCTAATGCAAATATTATTCAAAATGTGTATATTTCTTATACATTCATAAACTTTTAACCTATTTTATTCTGTATAAATGTGTCCCATATTTCATTATACTTGTCCATACACAATCTTCAATAAGCAATTCATTCATAGGGGGCAATTGCAGCCAGGTTTTCAGTCCATTGAGTGAAAGGGAACATACATTTATCTTCCCAATGCTGCAATACCAATCTTTTGACCATAATAAGGGCATTGATAATCCATTTATCATTCAGTTGTCAAATTCCCTGTACTGGTATGTAGTTCAAGAGAATGTTATCTGAGAATTCTAACTTTTGTAGCAAAATCATACTGACCTAATCCATTACTTCCTAAGCATGTATGTCATTTAACTAACTCTGCTTCATATTTATTTTTCAGGAGTATATTATACATTCATTGCTTCTCATAGCATAACCATCAATGTTAGCATGATATTTGTTGCTAGTTCTTACTAGCTTGCTCAGAAGAAACTGCCAATTAAGAATAATATCTTGTCCTAGGAAAAAATAAAGGTGACATTTCATTGAACCAGAACAAGAATTTCAATAAATATAAAAAAGCAAGCAATTTATATGTAATATAAACATAAAAGGAAGGTAGTAAAATCACTTGTAAGCAAAGAATGAATGAATGAATGAACCTTTATTGTCAAAGTACAACCATGTATACATTGAGATTGGCTGAGCCTCCCCTTCGTGCCCCCATCCCCAACTTACAGTGACACAAACCCTCCATCTTATTACACCATGTGAGCTAATTGTACAACACACTGGCCTCGCAAGTCAATCATGCATAAAGTTTATAAAATTATTTCCCGTTCAAAAGCCTAACAGCCCATGGATAAAAGCTGTTCTTCAGCCTGTTGGTACGGCTGGCTACATTCCTATATCTCCTACCCGATGGTAGGAGAGTAAAGAGATACCGTCCAGGGTGTGAGTCATCCCTGAGAATTTTCCTCACTCTTCCAAGGCAGCGAGCCCTGGCGATGTCATCCAGTGGTGTCAGGGGACAGCCCACAATGTCTTGTGCTGTGCTCACCACCCTCTTGTAATGCTTTCCTATCCGCGGCTGTCAGACCAGCATACCAAACCACAATACAGTACGAGAGGATGCTCTCTATAGTAGACCGGTAAAAGAGGGTCATTAGCTATTGTTCTACCCTGTTCTTCCGCAAGACCCTGAGAAAGTGAAGTCTCTGTTGGGCCTTTCTGGCCACCTGGGTTGTATTAACTTTCCAGGTAAGATCTTCGCAGAGATAGACTCCCAGAAATTTAAAGGGGGAAACTCTCTCCACACAGTCCTCCCCAATGTAAAGTGGGGCAGATTCCTCCTTTTTCCTCCGGAAGTCTAGCACCATCTCTTTCGTCTTGCCGATGTTCAGGTGCAAGTTGTTACAACACCCATATGAATAATTTTTGTACCTCCCCCCTGTATGCTGTCTCATCCCCACCTGTAATAAGACCCACTACGGTAGTATCATCTGCGAACTTAACTATTGCAGTAGATGGGTCGGATGATACACAGTCATATGTGTACAATGAGTACAGGTAGGGGCTAAGCACGCAGCCCTGTGGCGAGCCGATGCAACGCTTCAGGGGGGTAGATAAAGCAGACCCGACCCTTACTGTTTGTAACCGGTCCCTGAGAAAGTTTTGAATCCAAACGCAGATGGAGGGGAAAAATTTCAAGTCAGTCAGCTTTTTGATGAGAGTGCTCGGCAAAATGGTGTTGAAAGCCGAGCTATAATCAACAAAAAGCATCCTGAGATAGCTTCGAGGTTTCTCAAGATGACTTGCTACAGAGTGTTAAGCAGTAGCTATGGCATCGTCTGTCGACCTGTTCCCCCTGTAGACAAATTGATGTTTATCAAAATCCAGTGGGAGGCATGTCCTGAGATGTTGGAGAACCAGTCTTTCGAAGCATTTCATGACTACAGACGTTAATGCAACAGGTCTGTAGTCATTCAGGCACTCAACTGCAGTTTTCTTTGGGACTGGGACAATGGTAGCTGCTTTCAAGCACGATGGTACACATGCCGTTTGCAAGGAGATGTTAAAAATCCTTGTCAGGACCCCTGCTAATTGGTTGGCACAATTCTTAACCACTATCCCTAGCACTCTATCTGGGCCTGCGACTTTGCTGGGATTCACAGCCTTCAATACAGTTCTCACTTGGTTTTCAAATAGGGTGAGTTGTTGAAAATCAGAAGGCCGGCCAGCAGAGGCTACGGGGTCTGGTCTTTTCACCTCGTAGCGAGCGAAGAAGATATTCAGCTCCTCTGCCAACGAGGCATCGGTGTTAACCATGCTCCTTGTACTGCCCTTGTGGTTGGTTAAGTGCTGCAGTCCCTGCCACACTTGCCTCGGATTGTTGTCTGCTAGGGGGTTCTCCACCTTGTGTTTATATTGCTGTTTCACCATCCTAATGCCTCTTCTGAGATTTGCCCTGGCTTCTCTGTATGTGTCCCTGTCCCCTACACAACTGACTTCACCTACTTTCTAACAGGTTGACAATGAAAAGCTAGAGAAGGTATAAACAAATTTTCCTAACAAGTTGCTGTACAATAGCCCATCCCCAAATTATATATGTGCTGTATCTTATTTTAAACCATCTGACTCACAGCCATATTCCTTTATACAAATAATGTATTTTCATCCTAAAGTAGTAATCTTATAACGAGATTATTATTTATTTATTTATTTATTTTTATTTTATTATATTATTATTATATTAGATTATTACCTGTAGCTATGAAGACAAAGTTTTCTTAGAGTGGGGAATCTTCATAATTAACAACACAATACTTCCTTTGGGCTTCATAGGTACAATTGCTGAAGTAATAGGGAGAACATAATTGAGAAGATAAACCAAATGAGTATAAGGTTTAAAAATACATTTAGATGCGTTGTTTGAAATAGGCAAATGAGAATTCCTGTGAATTAATGGATTAATGGCCTGTTCTTATTTTACCAATGCTAAACTCAAAATAGATATGCTGATGGGAAAGGCAAATACCTTTTCCTTACAAAATATCTGTATTTCATTGCATATATTCCATATTGATATTTGGTGGAATATTCATCTCAAATTCTTACTACCACTTCCTTCAGTATAAATAATGTAAACAGGTAAATGCTCACCGAGAGGGACTTCTAGTTTTGTGTCATAGCAACACAGCCAAGGGATGGCAGAACTCTGTACCCCACAGCTGATTTCGCCCTGCCAGGGGACCCTAAATGGGTGTAAAGTCGCCCCGGAGAGGCAACAGAAGCCCCCCCCCATCAATCACAGAATGACAGCGGTCAAACCATTTGATTCAGGGGAAGCTCTCTAACCTGGCAGGAGAAAGGCTAGCTGCACTCTAGTGACTAGCCCAAGCTACCGGCATCCAAAGTCCAAAAGTACCAACTAAGAACAACTGTGAACAGCGTGTTTGGAACTGGGTGAGAACATAGATCTTTTCTATTTTGAAACCAGTGGAACAGTTTGCCCCCAGAAATCATGGGCACTCAATTACTGGAGATTTTTTTAAAAGGCTACGACAGTCACCTCCAAGGTTCCTTCCAGCTCTATTCTATTCTATTCTATTCTATTCTATTCTATTCTATTCTATTCTATTCTATTCTATTCTATTCTATTCTATTCTATTCTATTCTATTCTATTATTCTATTCTATTCTAAACTGATTTCCTGCAAAAGATCCCCAAGAAGCAAAAAAATCCTCCAAAAGTGAGAAGGAAAGGGATTATAACCCCACTCTTCCATAGATGGAAGCAGCAAACTAATCTTTATGGGGGACAGAAATATATTGACATGGATTAATGTAAAGCTATAACCTGGATAAAACTGAAAACTATGGAAATTGTTAATATTTTTCATTTGAAAAAATATTGAGAAAAATACAAAAAAAGGTTTTTTCTTTTAAAAGTTGGAAAATAAATAGCTACTGACATCTAGTGGTGGATCAGAGTATAGAACTACAGCTGCACTGCCTCAGAAATTGGCAAGACTCCCAGAATTAGAACACAACTTGTTCCTTTGACCCTCAGTGAATCTTAGCTAAATAGAGAACAGTGGAAATAGAGGAAAGAAAATACACTGGGCTATCATTTGCAGAATGAGAAATACAATTGTTATAAAATCTGCTGACCTTCTCAGACTATAAATACTTACTGAGCTGTTGATATTTAAGTTCAAGAATTGTTTGCAGAAAAAGAAAAACCTTGACTTATTGACCACTTTTCTAGGGGGAAAATTACTGGATTGTTTTTAAGTGGTTGAACATTTTGGACTGTTCACAAAGATAAGAACTATATAAGACTACAGTGTTTGGAACTTAAGACTGCTTGGTTTGATGAAAATGGAGGTTGAATACATAACCAAAAGTGGTAGGAAACCACACTCAATATTCTATTTTAAAATCCCCAGTCTGGAATATTAGAGATCTGCAGGAGTAATTCTTCAAGACAAAACAAATATCTTCTAGGAGGAAATGCATGCTGTGTTGCAATTAATTCAAATGACAATTGTTTTAAATCATGATGAAATTAAAAATAATTTTGATGATATAAATTAGCACCTCCTTAATCTAAACTCATAATTAAAAATCAGAAAATGATGACAAAGAATGGACAAATAAATCAGACAATGGAACAAAAACCAGAGGAAAGTGACTCAAAGATGGAGGCTACAAATGAAGAAAATCACAGTTTAACACAGACAAAGAAAAATCTGCAAGATTTTGCCATAATATTGGAAAAGACATTTTATTTTTCAGGACTTCAAAACAAACCTGAGAATAAGAAAGAAGATTTGATAAAATGGATTATAGAGCTGTCAGGAGAACCACTAGAGTTTCGGAGACAAAACATGAAAAGAGAAATTGGGGGAGAAGGAAAGTGGAAGCTTCTTAACGGATATAAATGGGCAAAACTCCCCCTCAAAAGCCCCTTAACTTGTCTTTCCCATTTTTAACAATACTTATAAAAATACAGGAAGAATCCCCTAGCAAACTGAACACATTGATTTGGAAAGCTGTCTGATAAAAGAAGAAGGCAAGAGCTAGACGAGAGAGATGATTTAACCTACCAGATGGAGTACTGCATGACTAAACACTTGTTTGAATATGGTTAAAAGAATAGTTAAATCTTGGATATGAATGAGTTTTGTAGCAAGAGAAATGTGATTTATAAATAGTATAGTATCGCTTTATGATATGGGAAATGTAAAAATAATGGGATGAATTAAACAAATGAAATATTTTGGATACTTAAATGTAATCAAGTTGGAGAAAATTATAATTGATAAGAAATGTTCTGAATACTGAGGGGGAAATTAAGCTTAAATAAGAATAGGAGAAAACCAGACTCAAGAGAGATGATGTGACCTAACAGATGGAGTACTATATGATCAAATACTTGTTTGAATATGGTTAAAAGAATAGTTAAATTTCAGACATGAATGGGTTTTATAATAAGAGAGATGTGATTTATAAGTAGTATAGTATTTTTTTATGATATCGGAAATGTAAAATACTGGAATGATTTAAATGTATGAAATGTTTTAGATATTTAAATATAATCAATTTTGAGAAAATTATAATTGACAAGAAATATTTTGATTACTGTAGGAAAATTAAGCTTAAATAAGAATTCTGAAAACAGGATTTATAGTGATTTACATAAGATGACTTTTTGCAAACGCAGTTGTAAAATAAGCTGATTAGAAAAGATTCTACATATTGACGTTATTGTTATTCATATAAATATTAGAAAAAATTATATTCAACTTTATATGTAGTGAAAATACTAAGAACTATATTTACTCAATGTTGGTAAAAGGAGAATATTATTGAAAGAAGAGAGGATCAAGGAAAGGTATTTCTACTTAGTATGTTGATTATAAAATCATAGAAATTAACTATTATTGATTGTTGTTAAATATATGAACCCAAACAACACATTGGTTACCAAGTATTAAAAACTGTTATTGTAAAAAAAATCAATAAAATATATTAAATAAATAAATGCTCACCGCTTTTTCTTTTGCAAAAGGACAATCCATATCACACCACAAAAAATGAGGGAAAGTAACAGGATACTTCCCACAGAACCTAGTAAAACCAAACAAATATATTTTTCTTTGTTCAGTTATGATTTTCTCTAAAAGGAAAGGTTAAAGAAAGCACTGATTTTATTACAAACTAAGCTGAGTAATATATAAGGTAGAAAAGCAATAAAATTTTCTAACATTAAAATGCAATGAAAATGGTTCTATCCTAAGGTGCTTATGTAATGCACTGTAGAATCTATTCTATAAAATTCTGAATAATATTATTTAGGATCACAATGAAAAGTTATTTTTTTCTTTCTCTTTTGTCAAGTTGCTTCAACAACTTTGCTATTATCATATGCAGTGCAATACCTTCTTTTCCTTTCTCATTTTCTTTTAGCTCCATTATCACGATTACTCAGTATATTTGCTCATCTGACAAAGACAATTAAAGAACAGGGCAAACATTTGACTAGTAGCCACTGGCCTATCTTATCCAGTGTTTATGGAATGCAAGGTCCACAATGCTGTGCCTTTCTTCACTCAGTGGGAGGTTATAGAAATTACTTACCTAAACCTAGTGTAGCAAAATTGTAAGAGCCTAAAAGAAAGAAGCAAAACAAGAGTTACAATCTGCCAGTGAAATTACATTTACCAGCTCTTGAAAATATTTTTGACAGGCTCTCCAAACAATAAAAATTTAAATTCTCTCTTAAATCTTTAGAGCCTTATTTCCCACTTACTTTGTTTACTTGATGTACATGCTGGCACAGGGGCATCCCATCCTATCTGTTGCGCTTGAATAGGAGAGGTATCATTCCTGAGATAGCCATTTTCACACTCCAGAGTCACCTTAGCAGTAGTCTGAATCACGGTTTCGTTTTCTGCTTTCCTGCTAGCAGAAAGTGGCGGGAGGGTGCAGCCATCTACTGAAAATCAAAGTTGAAGAAAAGTTCTTAAAGACACTTTTTGCAGCAAGGAGCCACACTTGCCTTTACAACTCAATTTATAGGGGGGTTGCCAGAGATGCAGCAATATCATTCAAAGCAAAATATTTTTTATTGAAGTTTAAATAGGAATAATAGAAAATAGAAAAGTTAATTTATTTTCATCTTAATTTTTACCCACACTTTTACCCTCACTGACAATCTCCTGCCTTCACCTAAATGAGTTTGTTACCACCAATGACGCTAATGCAAATAGATTTTTGGGAGGATAAACACTACAATAACTTAACTGTAGCCTGGCCATCACAATTTTGAACAAGCCGGCCTGGCCTGATGGGGGATGTGTTGGGGTTTTTATTGTGGATTTTATATTATTGTATTGTTTTAGCTCGGGCTCTTATTTAATTCTTTTTTAATTTTTGTATTCTGTATTTTTATATGCGCCCTGTTCACCGCCCTGAGTCCTTCAGGAGAAGGGCGGTATACAAATATAATATAATAATAATAATAATTTTAGAGGAAGATAATTTGATTCTCATGCTATCAAAAATTATCTTGGGCAGGAAACAATTGTTTGTACAAGGTTGGGGGCTGCAGTTTTCAACTTAACGCCATATTTTTGAAGCAGGACTTGGATCCTAACTAATTATTGTATCACATTCATCATTCATTAACATGCTATGTTTGGGGCCTCATTCTGAGATATTTACAAATTACATTTAAAAATTCAATACATCTAAAAAGTATTGATTACATTCAAAGAATAATGTTGTATTCAAGCAGTAATAGCCTGTGGCCTATGAGATAAAATAGTTAATACTTATAAGGCTAAAAAAAAGCAGAAATTGACAGATGCTTTTATTCCTTGTACTGATCCAAAAACTCCAGGGAATGAATTACAGTCTTCACACTGACTTGGTTATTAAGTATGTGTATAATTTGTTTAGATGTAATTGATACATAATTTCATATTTTATAATGTCCCTTATTTGAAAATATGCCATCACATATAGAAAAAGGTGAATCTTCGCGATAGAAACCCTGTATCCTTCTGCTGTTGCTGTTATAATTGTACTGTATTTTTTTTAATCCCATTTATATCCCGCCCTTCTCCGAAGACTCAGGGCGGCTTACAATCTAAGCACAAATCAATGTGCTTAGCAGTAGCCTTCATTCTATGTATATGCCTGCTTATTAGGGCTTTCGCCCCCCCCCCCAGCGGCATTATTACAAAGTCAGCTTAATTGCCCCCAACAATCTGGGTCCTCATTTTACCTACCTCGGAAGGATGGAAGGCTGAGTCAACCTTGAGCCTGGTGGGATGCGAACCTGCACTAATTGCAGGCAGCTGGTGTTACTTAAGGAGGCATTAGCCCACTGCTCCACCAAGGCCATCCAGCATCACTTTGGATAGTGAGATGGGCAACATATAAATTTAATAAATAAATAATCATTAGCATTCCTTACCAGAAACCAGGCCATAAGAAATATTGAGAAATACAATAATATAGAAATATCATAAATCATTAAAGAATCCTGCCCTTCAATTGGAAGCCAGGAAACGCACCTTCTCCACTGCAATTTCTGACCTCTGGAAAAGCATCTTTCTGGAGATCTCTTTGGTTCCCATCATTTAATGGTTCCAGAAATCTTTGAATAGTTGGCTCTCCTCCAAGGCCTGGGGTTAAGGTGGTTGCTAAGTCCTTGGTAGTTGTTTTGTTGATTTTTGAATGTATTGTGCTTTTTATGAATGATCCAGTTACTTTTTCTATTTGATTGTTCCCATCCTTGGTCACCTGGGAGTCACTTTGATTGATAGCCTCCATATCTTAAAAAAACAAAACAAAATGAAGAAATTAAACATTCAAAACCACCAGTGGCGTAGCGTGGGTTGTCAGCACCCGGGGCAAGGCAAGTAATTTGCACACACACCCTCCACCGTGGGCGGCGACCCGGCGGCTCGGATCGGATTCGCACAGCCAGCACTGCAGTGAGAGAGAGTGAGTGAGCCAGACAGCTGCGAGTGCGAGCGCGCCCCCCCCAGATGTTGCGCCCGGTGCGGCCGGCCCCCCCTGCACCCCCCACGCTACACCACTGAAAACCACTATGATTTTTTTTTTAATGGCTTGGTAACAAATTGTGTGATCGGTTTCCCTAAAACAAAAAGAAATCATTTGCATGGTTTCCGCACAGCAAAAGAAATACAAGTAGTCCTCAACTTATGGATCATAATTTCTGTTGCTAAGGAATGCAGTTATGTTATGTCACACCCAACTTTATGACTTTTTTGTCATGGTTGTTAAGTGAAATGCTGCAGTTGTTAAGTGACTCACACAGCCATAAAATGAATTTGGCTTCTCTCATTGACTTTGCTTGTTGGAAGCTGGCTGGCCAGGTCACAAATGGCAATCACATGACCCTGAGATGCTGCAACCATTGTAAATACATGTTGGTTGCCAAGTATTTGAATTTTGACCCTGGGGATGCTGTGATAGTCATAAATGCGAGAAACAGTTATAACTCTCTTTTTTCAGTGTTATTGTAAATTCAAATGGTTGCTAAACAAATTGTTGTAAGTGAAGGACCACCTTAGTGTCAAGGTGATTAACAAAAGAAAATAGCACTAGTAATAGCACTTAGACTTATATACCACTCCATAGTGCTTTACCGCCCTCTCTTAAGTGCTTTACAGAGTCAGCATATTGCCCCCAACAATCTGGGTCCTCATTTTACTGACCTCAGAAGGATGGAAGGCTGAGTCAACCTTGAGCCAGTCAGAATCAAACTGCTGAACTGCAGGCAGCCAGCAGGCAGCAGAAGTAGCCTGCAGTGCTGCATTCTAAACACTGCACCATCACAGCTCATTAATGAGCTCAAAAATGCTCATTAGTTTATAAAAGAATGTTTGTATAAAACACCACTTCTAACTTTGCTCTTCTGGAAAAAACAAAAGTTCAGTGGGACAACACAGGCCTTGCTTGCATATTGTCACAGTGCATTTTCAAGAGACAGAGTGACAAAGCTCTTGATTCCTTGGCAGTGCAGCTCTTACTGTAGGAGGCACCCCACATCCTTGGCACCAGATGTCACTTAACACTACTGAGGTACAACAAGTTTAACAACTAGCTCTCACATACATTCTCCACTTTTACACTGAGGGACAGGTTGATCCCATGTTCCAGAAGTCTGGCAGTAAATGGTTGGTGTTCCAATAAGAAAGAACCCTGGATCACAATGATAAGTCACAGAGGAGCCATAGGGGAAATTTTCCAAAGTAACATTGTCTTGTTTGCCATGGGCGATACTTTGTGGTGCAAGGCAACCTACAAAAAGAAGTGATGCAACTGTATTACCACAATGTCAATTTACCTCTCAAATTCCACCCAAATTATTACATTCAGATTGGCTGTCATACACCTATCAGACCTTCAATAAATAATGCTATGAAAGTCGTTAGCATGACAGTATGCACAGTCCAATTATAGTACTTTTTTTCATCTGGCTTCAAGCAGCCATCCCTGGCAAGCCACCCCAGTCCCTGTGAAAGGCAGCAGAGAAGACTGAGCCACTGATTTGAAAATACAAGCAATAAAGGACCTTGGCATCTGGGGGCTTCACTCCACTTCACAGAGTTTTTGCTGTTCCAAATACATGTAACACTGTAGTTTCCAATGCTGGAATAGCCGGCATCACAAATATAGATTACTGATTTCCCATATGTGTAGTCTTCACCAACATGCTTCCCATGGATGATTTTCGGGGGTGGGGGACAATGCATAACTACAAAAGATCGAAGAATGGTAAGTATCTTCATTCTAGATCTGCCAAAAGCTGTAATTGATCAAACATCATCCCACCAAGAAAATAGCTGTTGTGACAGATGTTATGCATGTATTCTCCAGAAACAAACTTTGGTAATTCTGCCCATGGTAGTCACCCTTTGGAATAGACTGAGAATGACAATGCATTCTTACTTGAGAGCTATCTTTTTCTCAAATCAGACCCAGAGAGTTGCCTTCCAACAACCCCAGAATTGAATTCCATAATTCAAAATGGTTTCAAATGTGTGCTTGAAATACAATAAATTGAAGGAAAAGACTGGTATGTGCAATACAAAGTAATGAGATTCCATGTTAGCCCAAACAGTACACATTGCAGTTTTTATTACCTTCACAGGATGGCACAGGAAGGCTCCATGTTCCAGAAGGTCCACAGGAAATAGATGCCTTTCCAACAAGCAAATAGCCTGGATCACAAGAATAGGTTACAGCCATTTCAGAAGTAAACATTTGCAAAGCCAAACCATCATGTTTTCCATTGGCTATGCTTGGAGGGAATGGACACTGTGATTCTAAATGAAAAAAAAGGAAGTCAGAGGACAGTGTTCAGAATTCCATTTTGGTGTGATACTTAGTAGAAATTTGCAATTAAAGGCCATTTACTACAAGTTGACCTCTTCATTTTTCTAAGGGCACAAGACACCTTGTGTGATCTCCTCTGCTCTCAATTTTTTTCATTATTGCAGAGCTCAATACAGTAGGTTAGATATGACTTAAGCCATGTTTGTTGACTAGAGTGGTTCACCTATAACATTAAGCCACAGAACCTCATCACAGAACCTCAACTGTTTCTGAGTTCACTAATACACAAAGTCAGAACAAACCAACCACATTTTGGACATAGTGCAATTAGGAAACCCTGGCAATATCTCATTTAGAGTAAGTTAGTGATGCTCATGATTGAGTAGATTCTTTAACCTGTATATTGCATATCCAAATTCAATCCCAAGGCCTCTGTTTATGCTATGAAGCTTTATGTTACCAGCAGCAATTAATTAAAAAAATTACTTTCACAATGAGGGGCAGGAAAGGTCCATGTGCCAGAGTCTGTGCAATGAATGATAGCATCTCCAATTAGAGTATAGCCAAAGTTGCATGTATATTTCACACACATTCCTCTTTTGAATACCATTACTTCCTGGTTGCTGTGAACCCCATTCTGGATATCTGGAGGTGACTTGCATTCAATCTCTGAAAAGGTATAAAAGGTATTGATTTTCAAAGAGTAAAAGCAGTCAAGGAAAGAAATAGGGAAACCTAAAGAAATTTTCCCAATGCTAATCCTTTAGATAAATATATGATTTCCTCTTCCACTCAGCACATTGCGTCATGCTCGCTATTATCTTTATCTTTTCCTAGAAGTTTTCATAGTTTAGGATTGATGAGTATTAAATTGTCCTGTCCCCTTTTACCTCCTCTGACTAGTGGTGAAATTGATCATCACAAGCATAAAAGTAAAAGGTGTTTATGGAGACCCCATTAATTGCTATATGTTCAGTAATGGGCCAAGTAGCTTAAGTAGCTTTAAATTTGTAAGGGCTGAAAATTCCAGCCACAATCCTTCCATTCTTAATCTGAGGAGATGGACACTGTGTCACTGAAAAATAAAACATATATCAGAAACACATAAGGAGAAAAAATTGGAATCACTCTGCAGAGGGGACAGCCTGATTGATTCAGTTTATGTACCTGAGGAATAGAGGTAACTAGTTTGTCCATAGATTTTCTGATAAACATTATAGCTCAATTAGCATTTGGGGCTATGCTGTAATATGACTTGCTTGCAGCTTGATATAATGTTGCCTAAGGGTGGAGTACTCTTTTATGTAGGTTTCACTATCTTCAATATGATTTGCATCACTTTATCTGTCTCTAAAGTTTCTGATTTAGAATATCAACATTCATAAACCTTTTCTTACAAATATCCTAGACTAGATCTGCATTTTGAGTGCTGCTTACTCTGGCAATAAGGAAGGTCACCGTTCCATGCTACTGTTTTACCGAACAATGCACAGCTTCTGGAAGACTTTCCAATCAGCCTATACCTGTAGCAAGACAAAAGAAACAGCATATAATCATTGTATTTTTTCTATAAGAATGCAGGCTTTAGATGGTTGGAATCAAATGGACATTCTACAGCCCTTTGTCTAATTCAAAATGAGTTGCTTAGAATTGTCTCAGTTCCGAGGTGATCCTCAGGTCTGAATAAAATGCAGGGATAAATATGACTAAGCATCTTGTAAAGTCTTTTAGTATTCATTCATCCCATGCTTTTTATTCATGTGGTGTCAGTAGATATTTATATGCATTCATGTGTAGACAGACAGCATATGTGTTATGTGTAGAGACAGATTGCTAGATAGCAAAATAGCAGCGTGCAGGAGACATTAGTTTTCATGACTGTTGAGTCTTATTTTGGCAAAAGTCTTATATATTTATAATCATACAATAGAAGGAGAAATTTCCTACTGGTTTTTTTCTAGAGAAAATATATCAGAAGGAGGAATGTGTTCAACTCTGCTGTTCAATGATACAATCTGTGAACCTGACAGTGGTCCTTCCTTTTCATTCTGCTTAGTCTAATTTTTGCTTATGTTTTTTTTTTTTTAGCAAACTTAGATTGAAAGAGAAAGATGCAAAAGATGCAATAGCAGGCTAAAGCCTCCCAACCTGGCCAGGACAGGCTTCCCTGGATGTTGGCTTAGACAACCAGAGCTAGCTCTAGTTGTTTTTAAAGAAAGGATGCAGAGAAGCATGAGGAGGACGCAGGAGACCCCATGCTAGGAGTGGATGGGCAAGAGGAGGAGAGGTCAGGAACATTGGAAGGGCTGGTGGGGTAGTAACTGAACAAGGGCCTGGCTGAAGAGCAAAGAGAAGTGACACAGCTGCAGAGGTACGGGGTGAAGAAGAGGCATAATTGTACCTGGTTAGAGGAGACAAGGAGGAATTGTCTCCCTGGCATATCCCAGGGCACATAGAGCCAAGCAGAGGAAGGCAGATGGAAATTAGGTGAAGCTAACTCATGAGTGTAAGATCCATGAATCAAGGAAAGCTGGACGTGGTCAAACAAGAGATGACAAGACTAAACATCGACATCTTAGGTATCAGCGAACTAAAATGGACAGGAATGGGTGAATTTAATTCAGATGACCATCAGGTATACTACTGCGGACAAGAATCCCTCAGAAGAAATGGAGTAGCCTTCATAGTCAATAAAAAAGTAGGAAAAGCAATACTGGGATACAATCCTCAAAATGACAGAATGATCTCAGTTCGAATCCAAGGCAAACCATTCAATATCACAGTAGTCCAAGTCTATGCCCCAACCACCGGTGCTGAAGAGTATGAAATTGACCGGTTCTATGAAGCCCTACAGCACCTTATAGAACTAACACCCAAAAATGATGTCCTTATCGTCATGGGGGATTGGAATGCTAAAGTAGGAAGCCAAAAGATAACTGGAATAACAGGCAAGTTTGGCCTTGGAGTACAAAATGAAGCAGGGCACAGGGTGATAGAATTTTGTCAAGAGAATACGATGGTCATAGCAAACACTCTTTTCCAACAACCCAAGAGACGGCTTTACACATGGACATCACCAGACGGACAACACAGAAATCAGATTGACTATATGCTCTGCAGCCAAAGATGGAGAAGCTCTATACAGTCAGTAAAAACAAGACCAGGAGCTGACTGTGGCTCAGACCATGAGCTTCTTGTTGCAAAGTTTAGGCTTAAATTAAAGAAAGTAGGGAAAAGCGCTAGGCCAGTCAGGTATGAATTAAATCATATCCCTGCTCAATATACAGTAGAGGTGACAAATAGATTTAAGCAATTAGATCTGATAGACAGAGTGCCTGAAGAACTATGGACAGAGGTTCGCAACATTGTACAACAGGTAGTAACCAAAACCATCCCAAAGAAAAAGAAATGCAAGAAAGCAAAATGGCTGTCAGAGGAAGCTTTGCAAATAGCTGAGGAAAGGAGGGAAGCGAAAGGCAAGGGAGAAAAAGAAAGATATGCCCAATTAAATGCAGAATTCCAAAGAATAGCTAGAAGAGATAAGAATGCCTTCTTAAATGAACAGTGCAAAGAAATAGAAGAAAACAATAGAATAGGGAGGACCAGAGATCTTTTCAAGAAAATTGGAGAGATGAAAGGAACGTTTCATGCAAAAATGGGCATGATAAAGGACCAAAATGGCAGGGACCTAACAGAGGCAGAAGAGATTAAGAAGAGATGGCAAAATTACACAGAAGAACTATACAAGAATGAGCTTAACGTCCCTGACAATCGCAATGAGGTGGTCACTGACCTCGAGCCAGACATCCTAGAATGTGAAGTGAAGTGGGCCTTAGAAAAGCTGAGCAACAACAAAGCTAGTGGAGGTGACAGTATTCCAGCTGAGCTATTCAAAATCTTAAAAGACGATGCAGTAAAAGTGCTACACTCAATTTGCCAGCAAATTTGGAAAACTCAACAGTGGCCACAGGATTGGAAAAGATCAGTTTACATTCCAATTCCAAAGAAAGGCAGTGCCAAAGAATGTTCAAACTATCTCACCATAGCACTCATTTCACATGCTAGTAAAGTTATGCTTAAAATTCTACAAGCTAGACTCCAGCAGTATGTGGATCGAGAACTACCAGAAGTACAGGCAGGATTTCGAAGAGGCAGAGGAACTAGAGATCAAATTGCCAACATACGCTGGATCATGGAGAAAGCTAGAGAGTTCCAGAAAAACATCTACTTCTGCTTCATTGACTATGCTAAAGCCTTTGATTGTGTGGATCATAACAAACTGTGGCAAGTCCTTAAAGAGATGGGCATACCAGACCATCTTATTTGTCTCTTGAGAAACCTATATGCGGGCCAAGAAGCAACAGTGAGAACTGGACACGGAACCACTGATTGGTTCAAAATTGGGAAAGGAGTCCGGCAAGGCTGTATACTGTCACCTTGCCTATTTAACTTATATGCAGAGCACATCATGAGAAAGGCAGGGCTAGATGAATCAAAAGTTGGAATTAAGATTGCCGGAAGAAACATCAACAACCTAAGATATGCAGATGATACCACTCTAATGGCAGAAAGTGAAGAGGAACTAAAGAGCCTCTTGTTCCGAGTGAAGGAGAGTGCAAAACTTGGGTTGAAACTAAACATTAAGAAAACCAAGATCATGGCATCTGGCCCTCTCAATTCCTGGCAAATAGATGGGGAAGAAATGGAGGTAGTGACAGATTTTATTCTCCTGGGCTCCAAGATCACTGCAGATGGGGACTGTAGCCAAGAAATTAAAAGACGCTTGCTCCTTGGGAGGAAAGCCATGGCAAATCTAGACAGCACACTAAAAAGCAGAGACATCACCCTGTCAACAAAAGTGCGTATAGTCAAGGCTATGGTCTTCCCAGTTGCAATGTATGGCAGTGAAAGCTGGACCATAAGAAAGGCTGAGCGCCAAAGAATTGAAGCCTTTGAACTCTGGTGCTGGAGAAGACTCCTGTGAGTCCCTTGGACTGCAAGGCGATCAAACCGGTCAGTCCTAGAGGAGATCAACCCTAACTGCTCTTTAGAAGGCCAGATCCTGAAGCTAAAACTCAAATACTTTGGCCACCTAATGAGAAGGAAGGACTCACTGGAGAAGAGCCTAATGCTGGGAAAGATTGAGGGCAATAGAAGAAGGGGACGACAGAGAATGAGGTGGCTGGATGGAGTCACTGAAGCAGTAGGCGTGAGCTTAAATGGACTCCAGAAGATGGTAGAGGACAGGAAGGCCTGGAGGAACGTTGTCCATAGGGTCGCGATGGGTCGGACACGACTTCGCAACTAACAACAACTCATGAGGAGGGCACCTCATCTCTCCTAATGAGTTGCTCCAGCTGGATACCTGGAACAAGGTGGTATTGGAGACAACCATTCACTTCCCTGCCGTGTATGTGCTCTAACTTCGTGTTTCCTGATTCTGGACCTGTGCCTTGTTTCCTGACCTCGTGTTTGGACTTTGGATTTCATGCCTGGCTTTTGGACTTGGGATACCATGCCTGGACTTGAGGCTTGAGACTGGACTTTAGGTGTGGATTTGTGGACTTACGCCTTGACTTCAGACTTTGTATTTCATGGTTAAACTTTGTGGACTCTGATTTATTGGGCCTTGGTGGAGGGCCATTTGCTGACAAGCCTCTGCTAGCGGCACCTGGAGAACAACAGTGGGGGCTTGTAGTGTTTCAATAAAATGTTAAAAACTCCTTGGCATGTGCGTGCATGCTTCTTCCTCATTGAGGTACAGGCCCTGCCCAATGTCTGGTGAGGAAAATGAAATTTCCTACACCCCACCCAGAAGAGTTCTCATTAGACAATTTCAGGTTACACTATTCGAAGGAGGAAGAAACAGGAAAAATCTCACCACTGGAAATTGTGCTGGATTCCTTGAAACTTACCCTTCCTCACATTGATAATTTACAGTGGAACCAAAGTGAAAATCTCCTGTTACAAGCAATCTGCCACCCTCTGGTTCTCCGGGATGTCCACATGATTTTCCTAGTAGAAAACGCAGAGATTCTACTTTTCCATGTTATGTTTTGGGTAACACAAAATATATAAAACTGATTCAAGGTTTCTGTCTGTATTTAGCAACCAATAAATACACTCCCAAGGGTTAAAATTTTGATGCACTCTGAAAGGCCATTCCATCCTATCTTATAGTTTGATCAGAGTAAAGGAAGACTCATTTTGACAGAATTCATGAATTTTTGACCAAATCTGATTCCTAATGCATATCATTGTGGTTTTCAGTTCAGGATTCCTAACATAACCAGGATGACATACGTATTTCACAATTGAACCCAGAAGAAACAACTTAAATTTTTATTATTCATCTGCAATCTCTGCCCAATCTAACTGAATGGGAAGGTCACAGATGCCTCCAAAACAAAGAAACAAACAAATTTTAAATAGTTATTATTAATATTATTAATACTATTAGCATTATCACTGAACATACTATTGCCATGTTCAATTTGATAGATAGGGAAACTTCGATTATTCCTAATTCTACCTGATTACCTATGCTAATTTTCTATAACTTTCTCAATTTTAATTACAGAGCACTATTAATTAGAGAACAGTCAACCAAAGATAAAAAGAGTAGAATTTTTTATGTTCTTCCGTACCAAAAATAGTTAACAAGGTGCATATATTTTGAAAACCTAAACACTTTAGAAAGGGGGAAAGAATATCTTTCTCTTACATCAATTACACTGCAGGGTTTAAAAATACCAATAATTGATGGCATTTCCTATTTAGTTTTATACTAGTTTTATAATTTAGTTTTATATTAACCTTTCATCAAGAATGTAGAACTCAAAATCATGATTCTCCTTGATTTATAAATCCAGAATTTCTTTATCATAATTTGTATTGGGTCTGAACGCAAAATTCTGATATAATCTTGTTTTTGGTGCATTGCGCATTTATCCCAAATATGTACAGGAGAATGAGTAAAACAGACCAGGAATGGTTATTTTTCACAGTCTGCAAGATTGGTAGGCTTATTCATCAGACCCCATCTTGAAAAATTCAAGGCTTATTAATAATTGAGTACATGTGCTTTTATTGTTTCATTTTTTTAAAAAAAACCCTAAATGTGCGATTTTCAAAAGCTAAATTCACATTAATATCACATCAGCCCCAATAAAAGATGTCCACACTATTCATAGCTCTCTGCAACTATTCCCACATGAACACTAGAGATGGGGAGAGCAGCACCATGAGTCCCCCCAAAAGGAATAGCCCACAAAAGGGATTTTGTCAGCAGTTTTTACTTTTCCAGACCCCTTCAGTGAAGCTTGAAATCACCAGTTATAAAATGTTAGCCTCTACCCTAAATATTGCTTGTTCTGACACCACAGCAGCTTTTGTAGCAAGTTAAGGATTTCTTTTGAAACATTTCATTCAGTAGTGGAAACCCATGTGAAGAGTGATCCTCTGTTTCAGGATCTCATTCCTTCAAGAGCTTACAGGGGAAAAAAATGTTGTGGTCACCTCTTCGAAATCCTGCCTGTATTTCTGGTAGTTCTCGATCCTCATACTGCTGGAGTCTAGCTTGTAGAATTTTAAGCATAACTTTACTAGCATGTGAAGTAAGTGCAATGGTACGATAGTTTGAACATTCTTTGGCATTGCCTTTCTTTGGAATTGGAATGTAAACTGCCCTTTTCCAATCCTGTGGCCACTGTTGTGTTTTCCAAATTTGCCTGCAAATTGAGTGTAGCACTTTTACTGCATCGTCTTTTAAGATTTTGAATAGCTCAGCTGGAATACTGTCCTCTCCACTAGCTTTGTTGTTGCTCAGCTTTCCTAAGGCCCACTTCACTTCAAATTCTAGGATGTCTGGCTTGAGGTCAGTGACCACCAAATCATGGTTATCTGGGATGTTAAGCTCATTCTTGTATAGTTCTTCTGTGTAGTTTTGCCACTTCTTAATCTCTTCTGCCTCTGTTAGGTCCCTGCCATTTTGTTCCTTTATCATGCCCACCTTTGCATGAAACGTTCCCTTCATATCTCCGCTAATAGGCTATTTATTTATTTTATTTTATTTATTTAATTTAATTTGTATACCGCCCTTCTCCCGAAGGACTCAGGGTGGTGAACAGGGCAATAAATACCAAAATACCAAAATACAAAAATTAAAAACAGATTAAACCATGGTGCCCAAATACATTAAATAAATTACTTAAAAACAATAATTAAAACCCAAACCCATCAGACTAGGTGACTTTAATTTCTAAAACTATTTATAGTGCTTCAGATTATATGTAATTTTCCCAGGCAGGAAGAAACAAACCAAATCTGTGATTTTTCCAAAGTTAAATTCACACATCAGTCCCAATAAAATATTCCAAAACTATTCACAGCTCACTGCAACTATTTTCAGGTGAACACTAGAGATCCCCCCAAAAGGAATGGCCACTAGGAAAGGGTTTTTTTCCTCAGGAGTTAATACCTTTTCAATATTTCTTCAGTGAACCCTCAAATCAATAGTTAGAAAATTCTGGACTTTAACTAAATTTTGCTAGAACTGATGCTTCAGCAGGTTTTAAAGCAGCCTTCAGATAAGAATTTCTTTAGAAACATTTCATTCAGTAATGAAGTGGGAATCCACCTGAAGAGTGATCCTGTTTCTGGATTTCATTCCTTTAAGAGCTTACAGAAAAAAATGTTGTGGTCACAAAAGGTACCTTCACAGTTAGGGGCAGGAGAAGACCATCTGCCAGCGTTTGTGCAATGAAGAGTTGCCTCTCCAATCAGATCATAGCCAGGATTGCAAGTGTATTTCACAAGCATTCCACTGGGAAATACTCCTGTTTCCTGGTTGCTGCGAATCCCATTTTGAATGTCTGGGGGTGGTGGGCATTGCCTCCCTAAACAAAGAAGAGAGAAGATTGGGAAGAAAATCAAATTAAGAATATACTCTGGGATGATACATCAGGGGGAAAAGTAAGATACTAGTTGTTCTCTAGGCCCAACTGCAAGCAACATAGTTTCCACTGACTGAGAATGAAGGAAAGTGGAATGTGCAATGTATTGGTTTTGTCTTGCTAAAGGAATATCACGTGGGTTAATTGCTGGAATGTTGCTTAAGCAGGGAAGCTGGCTAACAGCTCCCAACTCCTCAGACAACCCGTCTCCAGCGCCACCATTGGCTTCCTCTAGGGTGGCAATAGGTTGTTTTAAACCTATTGGCCGCCACCTAGAGGCCAGGGTATAAATTGCTGCATTCGCAGCCCTGTTTCTCAGTTCAGTTCCTGCAAGCAGATAAACAATGATCTTTGCTGAACTCACTCGCCTCGTCTCGTCATTGAAGCAACAAACCCAGTATCTAGCAGAATGCACAGTCAAAAAAGAACAGACGTTTAATATTGTTCAAAAAATAGAAAATCCAGATCCATCCTTACCAGATTCACAGGCAGGAATGGGGGGATTCCATGTACCATCCATTTGGCAATGGATCACTCTGGAGCCAACCATATTGTGCCCTCCAATGCACTCAAAGCTAACTTTCTGTTTATATTTGTAGATGCTGGAAACTCCAGCCACAATCCTTCCATTCTTGATCTGAGGAGATGGACAATATGTCACTAAAAAATGAAACATATATCAGAAGCACATTAGGAGAAGAACTGGAATCGCTCTGTAAAAGTGTCAGGCCTGATTAGTTCAGTTTGGGTAGCTAAGGAATAAAGGTAATTAATTTGTCAGTGTGAGGTACCCAAGGAAATGTTTGAAGAAATCACCTTAAATGTTTCTGGTTAGCAGCTGATGGTCCTTGCTTGAGAAGGAACACAAGAACCAAGGACTGGAGCAGGAAAACTCACCTCCACAATATGCATGGCCACTCCATTCTCCGTTTATCCCATCCTTAGATGTACAGTAAATAGAGGCATTTCCAATAAGGGGGTAGCCTTTATCACAGGTATAGGTTACAGCTGTCCCATAGTAGAAATCTTTCAAATACATTCCACTGTGCTTGCCATGGGGAATATTTGGTGGTGATGAACACAAGATAGCTAGAAAAAGGTAAAGGTTGTGTAATAAAAATAAATGAACTTCATTTTCCTTATCAGAGAGTGGATATAAAGCCTGGAACATTTATAATATTCATGACTCTAATGTAATATGTTGTTAAAAGAATCGCCAAAGGTAAAACACATGGTATTTGAAGCATCATTATCTGCTGTGGCAGTTGCAGATATAAAGAACTACCATGGAGTCAGTAATTTGCCCTTTTTAAGGCTTTTAGAAGCAATTGCATATTAGGTGTCTTAGTACTCTTCTTTTAAAAACAGTGTATACTATCTCTGACATGTAATTTTTCACATTGTTTCTCTGATGTTGTTTCAAGGACATACAGAAAATTTAAAAAAAAAAAAAAAGAAGTCAGACCATTTTCACCCAGCTGAAACTTTGGTAAGCTTGGACTAGAAAAAAATACACCTAAAGGACAAATATGATAAGAAAGTTTTATTTGGGGAAAATCAATATGGAGAAAAAATCATTGTTGAAATTAAATACTGATAGTTATCAAAACTGAAAACTAATAAAGGTTACAATAGAAGACAAAATTTGTAGGTTGGCATTGAATTTTGGGATCTGAGGTTGATGGTTTTGTTGCAGATGTTTCATTAGTAAACTACATAACATCATCAGTTCTAAGTAAAAAAAAATTCATCATGACCTTGGCTTTAGGCATGTTTGATTGGCTGATGTCATTTAACAAGAGTGTTGTGTCATAAGCATTTTCTCTTTTTTTGGATATCTGAATTGAACTTTAATTGATGTTGTTGGGATGTTGACATGCAAATAGCAGAAATTACTGCCTGGAGGAAATGAATATTTGGGTTTTGTTGAATTCTGATTATTTTCCGTTTGACACTGAAGATCACATTTGCACTACAGTTGGATCACAGTCTGGTCAGTTCTCGGTCTCCTCCCTACTGCAGCCCTCAAATTCATTCCTCTGGCAGCAATGGGAAGATATTAAAAATGGATGGTCCCCATGTGACCAAGGCACCTACTGTTCACAGCCAGGGACATCTACTCCTATGGCACTTTAGATGAACCATTGTTACCAAAATAACCTATGTTATTTTCTTTGAGAGTATGACACTAAAAGAGCATAAAAAAGAGAGGTGGGAAGTGGTACATTTGGAACATTCAAGATTTTGCTGGACTTCCAGATTCCCATCAGATCCAGATATGCTTGGGAATGGCATTAGATAATGGGACCTGTTTTTGAACAATATACAATATAGAGATCCACAGGCTTCCCAACACTATGCTGGAGGCTCTGAAATGTTCCAATTTTTCTGTGGACAATGGATCTCTTAGTGCCCATTAGTGCAGTATGTAAAAGTATCAATTAATATAAGATTTGATTAATACACTCATCCATCAATCAAAAAGCCATATGTTTTAAGTCATATCTCTCTTTTCCCAGACTCCAGGGAATATCACAAAGATATGATAAACTGCTACAAAATAAAAAAAAATGGATTCAGGCAAATAATGTGACTTTTAGATGTAATTGCAAAAGTATGTTCAATTCTTTAGCATTTCAAGATTAATTATTGCAACACAATTGTGTTCATGCTGCACTGAAAATGATAAAATGAAGCTGCCACAAATTTTCTAGTTACCGGTAATAACAATATTATACTGCTCAAAAAAATAAAGGGAACACTTAAACAACACAATGTACTGTATTTAATAGTAGGATCCCTTATTTTCTCTTCCCTTTATTTTTTTGAGCAGTATATATATGTATGTATGTATGTGTGTATGTGTATGTGTGTGTGTGTGTGTGTGTGTGTGTGTGTGTGTGTACAAGAGCATATTGTACCTTGAATTGCACTTTGCTTGCACTGCTATGCTCTAATATCAGACTCCTCAATTTGAATGGAGTCTGCACATGAGACATTAATGATAGGTTGGACCCCATTTTTATAGTGATATCACCAACTCTGATGAACACGCTTCATATCCACAACTAAAGCTTTTATTCTGAACTTTGGCATTCTCCAGATTAATAGCATTTTAGCTTTCCAAATTTCCAGACATGCTCATTCATTGCAGTACATGATATCAGACATGATTTTGAAAAGAGGTCACATTTGAATCATTATTTAGCTAAATAAATATGATTGTATGCTCTACTTACGCTGACATTCTGGAAGGCTGCCAGTCCATTTTACTTTTTTTTCATGCAAGACACATTGTATGGAAGACTGTCCAATCAAAACGTACCTGCATTAAAACAGATAATACTATGGAATGGCCACTTATTTTTCCTGGGTTCAATTTCCTTTCAGCCATTGCCAGAAATGCCAGTGGAAAAGAATAGAAGAATTACAACTCAGCAACTCCTAGAAGACTATGTGCTAAAAGCCCTGGATATATAAATACTGGGGTGAAAATCTATTACCGGTACTTACAAAGAACAAACAATGAATGTGCATAATGAAGAATTGTTACAGGAAAGCATATCTCTTGCAGTCTTCACTTATAATATTCTGCCTTTCAAACCCAATTATATATTTTCTCAATTACCCTATCTTGTTTGGAGAAGCAATCTAGGCATCTCAATCTAAAATATCGACACATAAATATAGGGAGTCCTTGACTGACAACCACAACTGAGCCCAAAATTTCTGTTGAAAAGCGAGACAGTTATTAAGTGAGTTTTACTCCATTTTACTACAATAACAACAATAAAGTTGGAAGGGACGTTGGATGAACACCTTGGAGGTCATCTAGTCCAACTCCCGCTCAGGCAGAAAACCATATACCATTTCAGACAAATGGTTGTTTTAAAAAAAATTAATTTTTTTTAAGTTTTAAAAAACTTCCAGTATTGGAGCATTCACAACTTCTGGAGGCAGGGTGTTCCACTGATTAATTGTTCTAAGTGTCAGGAAATTTTTCCTTAGTTCTAGGTTGCTTCTCTCCTTGACTAGTTTCCATCCGTTGCTTCTTGTCCTGTCTTCAGGTGCTTTGGAGAATAGCTTGACTCCCTCTTCTTTGTGGCAGCCCCTGAGATATTGGAACACTGCTATCATGTCACCCCTCATCCTTCTCTTCATTAAACTACACATACCCAATTCCAGCAACCGTTCCCTATATGTTCTAGCCTCCAGTCCCCTAATCATCTTTGTTGCTCTTCTCTGTACTCTTTCGAGAGTCTCAACATCTTTTTTACATCGTGGTGACCAAATGGATGCAGTATTCCAAGTGTGGCCTTACCAAGGCACTGTAAAGTGGTATTAACACTTCACGTGATCTTGATTCTATCCCTCTGTTAATGCAGCCTAGCACTGTGTTGGCTTTTTTGGCAGCTGCAGCACACTGCTTGCTCATATTTAAGTGATTGTGCACTTAAATTCTTGCCATAGTTGTTAAGTAAATCACTGCTGTTGTTAAGTTACTAACAGGGTTGTTAAGTGAAACTGGCTTCTTCATTGATTTGCTTGGCAGAAGATCACAAAAAATTATCACTTGACCTAGGACACTGCAGCCATCATAAATAGAAAACAGTTGCCAAGCACCCACATTTTGATCACATGGCTATGGGGATGCTGCAACACCTGTGTGAAAAACGGTCATAAGTCACTTTCTTCAGTGCTGTTGTAATGTCAAAAAAAGTTACAAATGAATGGTTGCAAGCCAAAGACCACCTGCAATAAAAAAAACTACTTACATTAATCACATCTAATAGGGATGAGAAATAAATTGGAGGAATGAATCAGTAGATTTGTGATATGATTTCACACTAAGTGCAATCCTATCTGCCTGTATTAAGTTTTACAAAAGTCCGTAATGATCCTCAGGGTGAAAGTGTGCAACCTGCAACACTTTCAGTGGGTTCATGCTTTGCACCAAGCCATATTCTATCAAACAAACCACTTGCTTCTGGGCTTGGGCAATACACTATGGCCAATGCAAACCATATTTTGGCTATTTCCTCCTATTAGTCTCACTACAAGCTTTTGTTTTGTTCAGTCAGCTTTTATACATAAGCAGAGAAGCGCCACCTTGTTCTTCATCACAGCAACACTTTTTGAACTAGGATAGTAGTATGCATGCGCGTGCAGAAGCATATAAAAAGGCACCACATTCTTTGTCTGATGCACAAATCTACTTTGGAAATATGTCTGCTCAGTTGACCATTATAATCATCGTAGCTCAAAATCCATTCTTCTGAAAAATCAGGATGTAAATTTCCATCCACCAGTCTTATTGCAAAATATATCAAAACAATACGAGTTCTGTGTATACCTACCCTTCCTCACAAATATAACTTAATGTAGAACCAAACAGAAAATCTCCTGATACAATAAGCCTACCATTTTCCGGTTCTCCTGGATGTCCACATGATTTTTCTAGAAAAAAAAAGAAAAAATGTATCTTTCTTATGCCAAGACATTCAAAACTTAACTTTATATCTATATATCATATGAATATTTCACAATACATTCAAAAAATGAAGAATATTTGCACCTATTTTAAAAAATATAAAAAGAAACTCACTTTTACAAAATTCTTGAACTTCTGACCACACTTGATTCCTGATACATATAGAAGAGGCATTCATTCGAGGGTGCTTAACATAACCTGGGTTGCATTTGTATTGCACCAATGACCCAACAGGAAAAGAATTCATTTTCTGGTACTCATCACTGAGCTCTGCAAACTCTAACCTAATGGGGGTGGCACAGTTACCTCCTGATTTAAAGAAAGAAAAAAGAAAGAAAAAATGAACTCAGTGTTTATTGTTAGATTTTGTGGTTCAACTTCTGATTAAATTCCTTCACTTAAAAAAATACCTCAGCACTTCAAGAGCCAATGTACAAAATGCTGTGGTCACGAAATGTACCTTCACAATTAGGGGCAGGAGAAGACCACGTGCCATTAGCCATACATTGTATAGTTGCCTCTCCAATCAGAGCATACCCTGGATTGCATGTATATTTCACAAACATTCCACTGGGGAATACTGCTGTTTCCTGGTTGCTGCGAGTCCCATTTTGAATGTCTGGGGGTGTCTGGCATTGCACCACTAGAAGAAAAAGGGAGAAGATTGGGAAGAAAAAGAGATTAAGAATGTACTTTGGGCTGATACATTTCTTTCAAGATTGAGAAATTCTTCCTCAAAAAGTGATTGTGAAATGTTCGAAAGCATCCTTTCAATTTGGTGATTCCCCCTGCATTCATGACTCCTGCTTAATGAGCAGGTGGCAGCTGCAGCTAAGACGGCCTTTGCACAACTTCATTTTCTGTGCAAATTGTGCCCATTCCCAGATTGAGGAACACTGCTCATGGTCACCTCCTGTTTGTATTAGTGCAATGTACTCTAGCTGGGGCTATCCTTGAAGACTATCCAGAAACTTCAGCTGGTACAAAATGGAGCAACATAAGCAGTTATGAATGTTCCCATAGAACACACATTATACCTCGGCTTTGCAAGCTGCATTGGTTACTCGTTTGCTTCTGGTTCTAATTTAAGTAGCTGGTGTTCATGTTGAAAGCCCTTCATGGAATAGGACTGGGGTGCTCGAGAAACCCTTCTCCCCACTAAGGTGAGACCTGAGCTTCTGAAGGTTCCATTAAATCTGATTATGCCAGCAGACCTGGCACCCCTGGAGAATAAGAGAACTAATATGTTCCATTCTTATTAAAATCCCTTTGTATTTCCCTTCTTTGTTCTCGCTCTGTTTTTATAGTCATGTTATGGTTTTATTCAGGTTTTTATTGGGTGCTTAGTTTTGTTGCATGCTGCCCAGAGTTACTTGTTTGGTGAGATGGGTTGCTATATAAATTGAATGAATAAATAAACAGAGTGAATGGGCATCAACATTCTGTTCTCAAAATAGCATGCTGTTACTTAATAAGAAAATACTCAAGAAAGGCTTCTTTCAAATTTAGTGTTCACAGAAGAAACTGGCAAGCACAGGGATGGGGATTGAAGCAACGAACCCAGTATCTAACAGAATGCACAGTCCAAAAAGAACAGACGTTTAATATTGTTCAAAAAATAGAAAATCCAGATCCATCCTTACCAGATTCACAGGCAGGAATGGGGGGATTCCATGTACCATCCATTTGGCAATGGATCACTCTGGAGCCAACCATATTGTGCCCTCCAATGCACTCAAAGCTAACTTTCTGTTTATATTTGTAGATGCTGGAAACTCCAGCCACAATCCTTCCATTCTTGATCTGAGGAGATGGACAATGTGTCACTGAAAAATGAAACATATATCAGAAGCACATTAGAAGAAGAACTGGAATCGCTCTGTAAAAGTGTCAGGCCTGATTAGTTCAGTTTGGGTAGCTAAGGAATAAAGGTAATTAATTTGTCAGTGTGAGGTGCCCAAGGAAATGTTTGAAGAAATCATCTTAAATGTTTCCAGTTAGCAGCTGATGTTCCTTGCTTGAAAAGGAATACAAGAACCAAGGATTGGAGCAGGAAAACTCACCTCCACAATATGCACGGCCACTCCATTCTCCGTTTATCCCATCCTTAGATGTACAGTAAATAGAGGCATTTCCAATAAGGGGGTAGCCTTTATCACAGGTATACCTTACAGCTGTCCCATAGTAGAAATCTTTCAAATACATTCCACTGTGCTTGCCATGGGGAATATTTGGTGGTGATGAACACAAGATAGCTAGAAAAAGGTAAAGGTTGTGTAATAAAAATAAATGAACTTCATTTTCCTTATCAGAGAGTGGATATAAAGCCTGGAACATTTATAATATTCATGACTCTAATGTAATATTTTGTTAAAAGAATCACCAAAGGTAAAACACATGGTATTTGAAGCATCATTATCTGCAGATATAAATAAAGAACTACCATGGAGTCAGTAATTTGCCCTTTTTAAGGCTTTTAGAAGCAATTGCATATTAGGGGTCTTAGTACTCTTCTTTTAAAAACAGTGTATACTATCTCTGACATGTAATTTTTCACATTGTTTCTCTGATGTTGTTTCAAGGACATACAGAATTTTTTTTTAAAAAAAGAAGTCAGACCATTTTCACCCAGCTGAAACTTTGGTAAGCTTGGACTAGAAAAAAATACACCTAAAGGACAAATATGATAAGAAAGTTTTATTTGGGGAAAATCATTATGGAGAAAAAATCATTGTTGAAATTAAATACTGATAGTTATCAAAACTGAAAACTAATAAAGGTTACAATAGAAGACAAAATTTGTAGGATGGCATTGAATTTTGGGATCTGAGGTTGATGGTTTTGTTGCAGATGTTTCATTAGTAAACTACATAATAACATCATCAGTTCTAAGTAAAAAAAAATTCATCATGACCTTGGCTTCAGGCATGTTTGATTGGCTGATGTCATTTAACAAGAGTGTTGTGTCATAAGCATTTTCTCTTTTTTTGGATATCTGAATTGAACTTTAATTGATGTTGGCAGGGCTTTTTTCTCATAGAACGCTCAGAACGGAGTTCCGGCACCTTTTTTGGATGGAACCTTGTAGGGTAGGCAAGGTGGGTTGTATGACATGTGTGAGTTCCGGCACCTTTTTCTTTTACAAAAAAAAGTACTGGATGTTGGGATGTTGACATGCAAATAGCAGAAATTACTGCCTGGAGGAAATGAATATTTGGGTTTTGTTGAATTCTGATTATTTTCCGTTTGACACTGAAGATCACATTTGCACTACAGTTGGATCACAGTCTGGTCAGTTCTCGGTCTCCTCCCTACTGCAGCCCTCAAATTCATTCCTCTGGCAGCAATGGGAAGATATTAAAAATGGATGGTCCCCATGTGACCAAGGCACCTACTGTTCACAGCCAGGGACATCTACTCCTATGGCACTTTAAATGAACCATTGTTACCAAAATAACCTATGTTATTTTCTTTGAGAGTATGACACTAAAAGAGCATAAAAAAGAGAGGTGGGAAGTGGTACATTTGGAACATTCAAGATTTTGCTGGATTTCCAGATTCCCATCAGATCCAGATATTCTTGGGAATGGCATTAGATAATGGGAGCTGTTTTTGAACAATATACAATATAGAGATCCACAGGCTTCCCAACACTATGCTGGAGGCTCTGAAATGTTCCAATTTTTCTGTGGACAATGGATCTCTTAGTGCCCATTAGTGCAGTATGTAAAAGTATCAATTAATATAAGATTTGATTAATACACTCATCCATCAATCAAAAAGCCATATGTTTTAAGTCATATCTCTCTTTTCCCAGACTCCAGGGAAAATCACAAAGATATGATAAACTGCTACAAAATCCAAAAAAAATGGATTCAGGCAAATAATGTGACTTTTAGATGTAATTGCATAAGTATGTTCAATTCTTTAGCATTTCAAGATTAATTATTGCAACACAATTGTGTTCATGCTGCACTGAAAATGTTAAAATGAAGCTACCACAAATTTTCTAGTTAATAACAATATTATACTGCTCAAAAAAAATAAAGGGAACACTTAAACAACACAATGTACTGTATTTAATAGTAGGATGCCTTATTTTCTCTTCCCTTTATTTTTTTTTTGAGCAGTATATATATGTATGTATGTGTGTATGTGTATGTATATGTGTGTGTGTGTGTGTGTGTGTACAAGAGCATATTGTACCTTGAATTGCACTTTGCTTGCACTGCTATACTCTAATATCAGACTCCTCAATTTGAATGGAGTCTGCACATGAGACATTAATGATAGGTTGGACCCCATTTTTATAGTGATATCACCAACTCTGATGAACACACTTCATATCCACAACTAAAGCTTTTATTCTGAACTTTGGCATTTTCCAGATTAATAGCATTTTAGCTTTCCAAATTTCCAGACATGCTCGTTCATTGCAGTACGTGATATCAGACATGATTTTGAAAAGAGGTCACATTTGAATCATTATTTAGCTAAATAAATATGATTGTATGCTCTACTTACGCTGACATTCTGGAAGGCTGCCAGTCCATTTTACTTTTTTTTCATGCAAGACACATTGTATGGAAGACTGTCCAATCAAAACGTACCTGCATTAAAACAGAAAATACTATGGAATGGCCACTTATTTTTCCTGGGTTCAATTTCCTTTCAGCCATTGCCAGAAATGCCAGTGGAAAAGAATAGAAGAATTACAACTCAGCAACTCCTAGAAGACTATGTGCTAACAGCCCTGGATATATAAATACTGGGGTGAAAATCTATTACCAGTACTTACAAAGAACAATGAATGTGCATAATGAAGAATTGTTACAGGAAAGCATATCTCTTGCAGTCTTCACTTATAATATTCTGCCTTTCAAACCCAATTATATATTTTCTCAATTACCCTATCTTGTTTGGAGAAGCAATCTAGGCATCTCAATCTAAAATATCGACACATAAATATAGGGAGTCCTTGACTTACAACCACAACTGAGCCCAAAATTTCTGTTGAAAAGCGAGACAGTTATTAAGTGAGTTTTACTCCATTTTACTACAATAACAACAATAAAGTTGGAAGGGACCTTGGAGGTCATCTAGTCCAACTCCCGCTCAGGCAGAAAACCCTATACCATTTCAGACAAATGGTTGTTTTTTTTAAAAAAAATTTTTTTTTAAGTTTTAAAAAACTTCCAGTATTGGAGCATTCACAACTTCTGGAGGCAGGGTGTTCCACTGATTAATTGTTCTAAGTGCCAGGAAATTTTTCCTTAGTGCTAGATTGCTTCTCTCCTTGATCAGTTTCCATCCATTGCTTCTTGTCCTGCCTTCAAATGCTTTGGAGAATAGCTTGACTCCCTCTTCTTTGTGGCAGCCCCTGAGATATTGGAACACTGCTATCATGTCACCCCTCGTCCTTCTCTTCATTAAACTACACATACCCAATTCCAGCAACCGTTCCCTATATGTTCTAGCCTCCAGTCCCCCAATCATCTTTGTTGCTCTTCTCTGTACTCTTTCGAGAGTCTCAACAACTTTTTTACATCGTGGTGACCAAATGGATGCAGTATTCCAAGTGTGGCCTTACCAAGGCACTGTAAAGTGGTATTAACACTTCACGTGATCTTGATTCTATCCCTCTGTTAATGCAGCCTAGCACTGTGTTGGCTTTTTTGGCAGCTGCAGCACACTGCTTGCTCATATTTAAGTGATTGTGCACTTAAATTCTTGCCCCAGTTGTTAAGTAAATCACTGCTGTTGTTAAGTTACTAACAGGGTTGTTAAGTGAAACCGGCTTCTTCATTGATTTGCTTGGCAGAAGATCACAAAAAATTATCACTTGACCTAGGACACTGCAGCCATTATAAATAGAAAACAGTTGCCAAGCACCCACATTTTGATCACATGGCTATGGGGATGCTGCAACACCTGTGTGAAAAACGGTCATAAGTCACTTTCTTCAGTGCTGTTGTAATGTCAAAAAAAGTTACAAATGAATGGTTGCAAGCCAAAGACCACCTGCAATAAAAAAAACTACTTACATTAATCACATCTAATAGGGATGAGAAATAAATTGGAGGAATGAATCAGTAGATTTGTGATATGATTTCACACTAAGTGCAATCCTATCTGCCTGTATTAAGTTTTACAAAAGTCCGTAATGATCCTCAGGGTGAAAGTGTGCAACCTACAACACTTTCAGTGGGTTCATGCTTTGCACCAAGCCATATTCTATCAAACAAACCACTTGCTTCTGGGCTTGGGCAATACACTATGGCCAATGCAAACCATATTTTGGCTATTTCCTCCTATTAGTCTCACTACAAGCTTTTGTTTTGTTCAGTCAGCTTTTATACATAAGCAGAGAAGCGCCACCTTGTTCTTCATCACAGCAACACTTTTTGAACTAGGATAGTAGTATGCATGCGCGTGCAGAAGCATCTAAAAAGGCACCACATTCTTTGTCTGATGCACAAATCTACTTTGGAAATATGTCTGCTCAGTTGACCATTATAATCATCGTAGCTCAAAATCCATTCTTCTGAAAAATCAGGATGTAAATTTCCATCCACCAGTCTTATTGCAAAATATATCAAAACAATACGAGTTCTGTGTATACCTACCCTTCCTCACAAATATAACTTAATGTAGAACCAAACAGAAAATCTCCTGATACAATAAGCCTACCATTTTCCGGTTCTCCTGGATGTCCACATGATTTTTCTAGAAAAAAAAAGAAAAAATGTATCTTTCTTATGCCAAGACATTCAAAACTTAACTTTATATCTATATATCATATGAATATTTCACAATACATTCAAAAAATGAAGAATATTTGCACCTATTTTAAAAAATATAAAAAGAAACTCACTTTTACAAAATTCTTGAACTTCTGACCACACTTGATTCCTGATACATATAGAAGAGGCATTCATTCGAGGGTGCTTAACATAACCTGGGTTGCATTTGTATTGCACCAATGACCCAACAGGAAAAGAATTCATTTTCTGGTACTCATCACTGAGCTCTGCAAACTCTAACCTAATGGGGGTGGCACAGTTACCTCCTGATTTAAAGAAAGAAAAAAGAAAGAAAAAATGAACTCAGTGTTTATTGTTAGATTTTGTGGTTCAACTTCTGATTAAATTCCTTCACTTAAAAAAATACCTCAGCACTTCAAGAGCCAATGTACAAAATGCTGTGGTCACGAAATGTACCTTCACAATTAGGGGCAGGAGAAGACCACGTGCCATTAGCCATACATTGTATAGTAGCCTCTCCAATCAGAGCATACCCTGGATTGCATGTATATTTCACAAACATTCCACTGGGGAATACTGCTGTTTCCTGGTTGCTGCGAGTCCCATTTTGAATGTCTGGGGGTGTCTGGCATTGCACCACTAGAAGAAAAAGGGAGAAGATTGGGAAGAAAAAGAGATTAAGAATGTACTTTGGGCTGATACATTTCTTTCAAGATTGAGAAATTCTTCCTCAAAAAGTGATTGTGAAATGTTCGAAAGCATCCTTTCAATTTGGTGATTCCCCCTGCATTCATGACTCCTGCTTAATGAGCAGGTGGCAGCTGCAGCTAAGACGGCCTTTGCACAACTTCATTTTCTGTGCAAATTGTGCCCATTCCCAGATTGAGGAACACTGCTCATGGTCACCTCCTGTTTGTATTAGTGCAATGTACTCTAGCTGGGGCTATCCTTGAAGACTATCCAGAAACTTCAGCTGGTACAAAATGGAGCAACATAAGCAGTTATGAATGTTCCCATAGAACACACATTATACCTCGGCTTTGCAAGCTGCATTGGTTACTCGTTTGCTTCTGGTTCTAATTTAAGTAGCTGGTGTTCATGTTGAAAGCCCTTCATGGAATAGGACTGGGGTGCTCGAGAAACCCTTTCTCCTCAAATCCATCTGCCCATCCCATTAGATCCAGCAAAGACAGTGTGTTATGGGTTCTGTTGGCCAGGGAGCTACATTTGGCAGCCCTGAGGCGGTGGGCCTTTTCGGCTGTGATGAATCTTCTCCCCACTAAGGTGAGACCTGAGCTTCTGAAGGTTCCTTAAGATCTGATTATGCCAGCAGACCTGGCACCCCTGGAGAATAAGAGAACTAATATGTTCCATTCTTATTAAAATCCCTTTGTATTTCCCTTCTTTGTTCTCGCTCTGTTTTTATAGTCATGTTATGGTTTTATTCAGGTTTTTATCGGGTGCTTAGTTTTGTTGCATGCTGCCCAGAGTTACTTGTTTGGTGAGATGGGTTGCTATATAAATTGAATGAATAAATAAACAGAGTGAATGGGCATCAACATTCTGTTCTCAAAATAGCATGCTGTTACTTAATAAGAAAATACTCAAGAAAGGCTTCTTTCAAATTTAGTGTTCACAGAAGAAACTGGCAAGCACAGGGATGGGAGGGAGATAGGATGGGAACTAATTAAATTTTCTACTTACGAGAGGCATTGATGAAATCCAGCTTCACTACATGTCACTGACAGATGGATGCTGGAAAATCCCACATGTTATGTTGGCAATGAATTGTATGATTGCCTTATAGAGTATAGCCAAAATCACATTCAAGGATCATTGTTAATATTTTATTTATTATTTATTTAATTAAATTTTTATACCGCCCTATTCCCGAAGGACTCAGGGTGGTTTACAGGGCAGCATAAAATACAATATAAAAATAGTATAGAATTAACATAGATTAAATTACTTAAGCCCAACAATTAAAACAATATTAAAAGCTAAAACCCCTTCAGTCCAGGCCTGATAGATCAAAAAACCAGGTTTTCAGGTCCCGGCGAAATGAACACAGATCGGGGGCGGTCCGAAGTTCCACCGGTAAATCATTCCAAAGAGCAGGCGTGCCCACAGAGAATGCCCTCTCCCTGGGGATCACCCGCCGGCACTCCTTAACCGCCAGCACCCTGAGAAGGCCCTCCCTGTGGGAGCGCACAGGATGATGGGAAGTTGATGCCAGCAGCAGGTGTTCCCTTAGATAATCCGGACCCAAGCCATTTAGAGCTTTATAGGTCATTACCAGCACCTTGAATCTCACCCGGAGGGCAACCAGAAGCCAATGCAGCTCACGGAGAAGAGGTGTTACACGGGAGTATCGGGAAACTCCCATAACAACTTGCGCGACTGCATTCTGCACCAGTTGAAGCCTCCACGTGGTCCTCAAGGGCAGCCCCATGTAGAGAGCGTTGCAGTAGTCTAGCCAGGAGGTCACGAGCGCATGGGTGACTGTGCGTAGGGCATCTTGGTCCAGATAGGGCCTCAACTGGCGCACCAGATGAAGCTGGGCAAAAGCCCCCCTGGTCACGGCTCCTATATGGTCTTCGAAATTGAGCCGTGAATCCAACAGGATGCCCAAGTTGCGAGCCCTATCGACGGGGGGTAATACCTCACCCCCCATCATTAGTGATGGAACAACCTGGTTAACCCAAGATGCCGGTATGCACAGCCACTCAGTCTTGGCAGGATTGAGACGAAGCCTGTTTCTCCCCATCCAGACCCAGACCGCCTCCAGGCAACGGGACATCACGTCGAGTGCATCACTGGGTTGGTTCGGGGTGGAAAGAAAAAGTTGGGTATCATCAGCGTACTGATGTTACCCCACCCCGAAACCACGAATGAGCTCACCCAGCGGTTTCACGTAGATGTTGAACAGGAGGGGAGAGAGGACCGACCCCTGAGGGACTCCACAAACGAGAGATCTCAGGGCGGACCTCTGCCCTCCCATAAACACCGACTGCGAGCGGCCCAGGAGGTAGGAGGAGAACCACCGCAAAAGAGTGCCTCCCACTCCCAACCCCCTGAGACGCCGCAGTAGGATAAACTTATGGGTTGCTAAACTTCTTTGGATCTAATAATTCTCTGGATTCATACAACATAGAACTGAAAATGAAAGAGCAGTAGTAAAACTTAGTCTAGCTCTATGTAAATAATGGCCTCCTTGAGAACTGATGGCACTCTTCCTTTTTATGGAACACAATTTCCAAACATTCCTCTTCCAGCATGAAGAACCACACCTTTGATTTGGAAATATAATCTGCTGAACAGATGATAAACTTAGTAAAAAGAAACTTTCATCTGCTTGTTGATGGACAAGAACTCCCAAGCAACTAAGGAATAGCTGCAAACACAAAGACTGCTAAAGAAATGAATGCAGTAGCACATGAAACCTCTCACATGTTGTCATCCAAATATACTAATGGTCCTCTCTTCCTCTTCTAGCCACCCAACATGTCCCTTGACAGCTAAGGTCAGACAGCATATTGCCTACAGCACTTTATTATCCTTATTTTATCTTAGTAGAGAAAACAATGTGTATGGAAGGAGAGTATTAAATTCTCCTGTCTCCCTTTACCTCTTCTGACTAGCAATGAAATTTATCTCAGGAGTATAAAAGTAAAAGCAATCTGCCTCACCAACAGTGGAGGTCCTATATTGTACATTAATTCCTGTGCAGTTTGCTAATAGGCTTGTTGTTAGTTGCAAAGTCATGTCCGACCCATCGCGAGCCTATGGACAACGTTCCCCCAGGCCTTCCTGTCCTCTACCATCTTCTGAAGTCCATTTAAGCTCACGCCTACTGCTTCAGTGACTCCATCCAGCCACCTCATTCTCTGTCGTCCCCTTCTTCTAGTGCCCTCAATCTTTCCCAGCATTAGGCTCTTCTCCAGTGAGTCCTTCCTTCTCATTAGGTGGCCAAAGTATTTGAGTTTTAGCTTCAGGATCTGGCCTTTTAAAGAGCAGTCAGGGTTGATCTCCTCTAGAACTGACCGGTTTGATCGCCTTGCAGTCTGGGGGGCTTGCAGGAGTCTTCTCCAGCACCACAGTTCAAAGGCCTCAATTCTTTGGCGCTCAGCCTTTTTTATAGTCCAACTTTCACAGCCATACATTGCAACTGGGAAAACCATAGCCTTGACTATACGCACTTTTGTTGACAGGGCGATGTCTCTGTTTTTTTAACCAATCAGTGGTTCTGTGTTCAGTTCTCACTGTTGCTTCTTGACCTACATACAGGTTTCTCAAGAGACAAATAAGATGGTCTGGTACTTCCATCTCTTTAAGAATTTGTCACAATTTGTTGTGATCCACACAATCAAAGACTTTAGCATAGCTTTGTCCATGATCTAGCGTTTGTTGGCAATTTGATCTCTAGTTCCTCTGCCTCTTCGAAATCCTGCCTGTACTTCTGGTAGTTCTCGATCCTCATACTGCTGGAGTCTAGCTTGTAGAATTTTAAGCATAACTTTACTGGCATGTGAAATAAATGCAATGGTGCGATAGTTTGAACATTCTTTGGCACTGCCTTTCTTTGGAATTGGAATGTAAACTGATCTTTTCCAATCCTGTGGCCACTGTTGAGTTTTCCAAATTTGCTAGCAAATTGAGTGTAGCACTTTTACTGCATCATCTTTTAAGATTTTGAATAGCTCAGCTGGAATACTGTCCTCTCCACTAGCTTTGTTGTTGCTCAGCTTTCCTAAGGCCCACTTCACTTCAAATTCTAGGATGTCTGGCTTGAGGTCAGTGACCACCAAATCATGGTTATCTGGGACGTTAAGCTCATTCTTGTATAGTTCTTCTGTGTAGTTTTGCCACTTCTTCTTAATCTTTTCTGCCTCTGTTAGGTTCCTGCCATTTTGTTCCTTTATCATGCCCATCTTTGCATGAAACATTCCCTTCATATCTCTGCTAATAGGCTAGGTGACTATTTATAGTGCTTCAGATTATATGTAATTTTCCCAGGCAGGAAGAAACAAACCAAATCTGTGATTTTTCCAAAGTTAAATTCACACATCAGTCCCAATAAAATATTCCAAAACTATTCACAGCTCACTGCAACTATTTTCAGGTGAACACTAGAGATCCCCCCAAAAGGAATGGCCACTAGGAAAGGGTTTTTTCCTCAGGAGTTAATACCTTTTCAATATTTCTTCAGTGAACCCTCAAATCAATAGTTAGAAAATATAACTAAATTTTGCTAGAACTGATGCTTCAGCAGGTTTTAAAGCAGCCTTCAGATAAGAATTTCTTTAGAAACATTTCATTCAGTAATGAAGTGGGAATCCACCTGAAGAGTGATCCTGTTTCTGGATTTCATTCCTTTAAGAGCTTACAGAAAAAAAATGTTGTGGTCACAAAAGGTACCTTCACAGTTAGGAGCAGGAGAAGACCATCTGCCAGCGTTTGTGCAATGAAGAGTTGCCTCTCCAATCAGATCATAGCCAGGATTGCAAGTGTATTTCACAAGCATTCCACTGGAAAATACTCCTGTTTCCTGGTTGCTGCGAATCCCATTTTGAATGTCTGGGGGTGGTGGGCATTGCCTCCCTAAACAAAGAAGAGAGAAGATTGGGAAGAAAATCAAATTAAGAATATACTCTGGGATGATACATCAGGTGGAAAAGTAAGATACTAGTTGTTCTCTACGCCCAACTGCAAGCAACATAGTTTCCACTGACTGAGAATGAAGGAAAGTGGAATGTGCAATGTATTGGTTTTGTCTTGCTAAAGGAATATCACGTGGGTTAATTGCTGGAAAGTTGTTTAAGCAATGAAGCTGGCTAATGGCTCCCAGCTCCTCAGACAACCCGTCTCCAGCGCCGCCATTGGCTGCCTCTAGGGTGGCAATAGGTTGTTTTAAACCTATTGGCCGCCACTAGAGGCCAGGGTATAAATTGCTGCATTCGCAGCCCTGTTTCTCAGTTCAGTTCCTGCAAGCAGATAAACAATGATCTTTGCTGAACTCACTCGCCTCGTCTCGTCATTGAAGCAACGAACCCAGTATCTAACAGAATGCACAGTCCAAAAAGAACAGACGTTTAATATTGTTCAAAAAATAGAAAATCCAGATCCATCCTTACCAGATTCACAGGCAGGAATGGGGGGATTCCATGTACCATCCATTTGGCAATGGATCACTCTGGAGCCAACCATATTGTGCCCTCCAATGCACTCAAAGCTAACTTTCTGTTTATATTTGTAGATGCTGGAAACTCCAGCCACAATCCTTCCATTCTTGATCTGAGGAGATGGACAATGTGTCACTGAAAAATGAAATATATATCAGAAGCACATTAGAAGAAGAACTGGAATCGCTCTGTAAAAGTGTCAGGCCTGATTAGTTCAGTTTGGGTAGCTAAGGAATAAAGGTAATTAATTTGTCAGTGTGAGGTGTCCAAGGAAATGTTTGAAGAAATCATCTTAAATGTTTCCAGTTAGCAGCTGATGTTCCTTGCTTGAAAAGGAATACAAGAACCAAGGATTGGAGCAGGAAAACTTACCTCCACAATACGCACGGCCACTCCATTCTCCATTTAACCCATCCTTAGATGTACAGTAAATAGAGGCATTTCCAATAAGGGGGTAGCCTTTATCACAGGTATACCTTACAGCTGTCCCATAGTAGAACTCTTTCAAATACATTCCATTGTGCTTGCCATGGGGAATATTTGGTGGTGGCAAACATGGAATATCTAGAAAGAATGGAAAAGTCAAGAACTAAAAAGAATATTTTATGTCTTTTTAGCTGAATATATATACCTTTCAATTTAATTACTTTTCAATTAATTCATTTGTTCATTTTCTGGCACGAAAGAATAAAAATATTTTTATATATTATCTATATACATAGTACTACTTACTCTCACAATAGGGAACTTGATCAGTCCATTCCATTTTATTATTCGATACTTTACACTGTCTGGTAGACTGGCCAATCAGCCTATACCTATGTCAAGACAGAAGAAATAGCACATCACCCTTTTGTTTTGTTTTTTAAGGATGCAGACTTTAGATGGTTGGGATCAAATGAATATTTTAGATCCATTTGTTGACTGTAGTTCAAAATGAGTTGTTTCAGTTCCAAGGTGGCCTTCAGGTCTGAGTAAAATGCAGGCATAAATAATCTATGACTAAAGGTCTCATAAAGTATTTTAGTATTCATTCATCCCATGCTTTTTTATTCATGTAGTGTCAGTCAATATTTATGTGCATTCATATGTGTAGACAGGATATATGTGAATTATTAGAGACAGATTGCTAGATAGCAAAATCGCAATGTGCAGGAGAAATTAGTTTCCATGATTGCTAAGTCTTATTTTGGCAAAAATTTTGTATGTTTAAAATCACATAATGGAAAGAAAAATTTCTTACTCCACTTTTCATGATGTAATCTGTGAATCGGACAATTGTCCTTCCTTTTCTTTCAGCTTAGTCCTAATTTTTGCTGATGCTTTTGCTTTGGCAAACTTAGATCAAAAGAAAAAGACGCAAAAATAAAGCAGCAGGTTGAAGACTCCCAACCTGGCCAGTACAGCTCCTTCCCAGAGATGGGAAGGCCTGGGGGAAAAAAACTGGAAAAAATGGGAAAAAACAGGGATTTTTCCATTTTTGTAAAGCTTTTTTTTTCAGAAAAACTGGAAAAAAGGAGTGTGAAATATGTTCTTTTTCATTTCATTATATAACATGAAGAGCTTAATGAAATATTTCTGAGACTTTTTGTTAAGTCTAAAATTATTGCAAGTTCTCTTAGCTCAGGGGTCGGCAACCTGAAAAAGGAAAAGAGCCACTGGGAACCGGTTCCATCACACACACAAAAAAGTGGGAGCCGCGTGCGTGCGTCCATGCACGTGCATGCGCAAAAAACATTTTGCACATGCGCAAAACTTTTTTTCTTGCGCATGCGCGGATGTGCACAGTTGCCATTTTTTAAATGTATGATGGAACCGGTTGCGCGACGGCGATGGCCCGTTTCCAGAGCTACCGCCTTCGGAGGAAGGCGGCAGCGTTGCAAATGGGCTGCGGCAGCTTTCCCAACAAGCGGCACCACTGCCCGTTCCGAGAGGTGCACGCGCACCTCTTGGAATGGGCAGCGGCGCCGCTTGTTGGAAAAGCTGCCGCGGCCCGTTTGCAGAGCTGCCGCCTTCGGCAGCCTGCAAACGGGCCGCAGCCGCTTTCCCAAAGAGCGGCGCTGCTGCCTGTTCGTGTGGAGGTGCACGCGCACCTCTCCAAAGGTTTGGAGAGGTGCGTGCGCACCTCTGCTTGTTCAGTGAGGTGCGCGCGCACCTCTCGGAATGGGCAGTGGCACCGCTTGTTGGGAAACGGGCCGCACCAACTTTCCCAACGAGCGGCGCCACTGCCTGTTCGGGCGGAGGTGTGCGTGCACCTCTCCAAAGGTTTGGAGAGGTGCGCACACACCTCCGCCCATTCGGAGAGGTGCGCGTGCACCTCTCCAAATGGGCAGTGCCACTCTCCATTTGGAGAGGTGTGCGCGCACCACTGCCCATTCGAAGAGGTGCGCGCGCACCAGGCGGCTCAAAGAGCCACATGCGGCTCCGGAGCCGTGGGTTGCCGACCCGTGCCTTAGCTGAAGACAAGCAAATCTTGGAATACAATTCAAGTAACTGTATACTTCTTAATGTGGTTCCCAAACAAGAGAAATATGCATTTTTGCCACGAGAGGGCACTGCAGGAAAAAAGCTGCAGTTTAATTTGCATGATGATAGTTTCTTCCTTTTTTTGTGGCTTTCGAGAGAAAGGGAGGTGGCTACCTGTTTTATTGCAAGAATAATACTTTTATATACATTGCATTTCACTCAATTTGTAAACTTACTCCACAATTTTTCCAAAATTTATATTTTTTTTCCTGGAAAAAAAATCAGGGGAAAAATGGTTTTTTCTCATGGGTTCAAAATTTCCAGAAATTTTATATCTCTGCTCCTTTTTCATTGAAGCACAGGTCTTGCCCAATGACTGGTGAGGAAAGTGAGATTTCCTCCATTCCACCCAGAAGAGTTCTTACCAAACAATTTCAGTTTACACTGTTCAAAGGGGGAAGAAAGAAAGAAGAATCTCATCATTGGAAATTATGTTGGATTCCCTGAATCTTACCCTTCATTACACTGGTAATTTGCAGTGGATCCTAAGTCAAAATCGCCTGTTACAATCAATCTGCCACCTTCTGGTTCTCCTGGATGTCCACATGTTTTTCCTAATAAAAAACAGGAGGAAGTGTACATTGTAGCATAAAATGTATAAAACTGTTTCAAGGTTTCTACCTGAATTTAGCAGAAAAATCTATTCCCTTACATACATTTACAGAATTTGTGTAATAAGAATATAAAAAGACTTACGTTTACAGGGCTCCTGAACGTTTGACCACTGCTGGTTTCTATTACATGTAATAGAATAATACAGCCTAGAGGTTTTCATGTAACCTGGCCGACACTTGTATTTCACTGTTGATCCAACAGGAAAGAAATCTTTTTCTTTATATTCATCCATTAACGCAGCAGAAACTAACCTAGGAGGGTAGTCACAGCTGTCTAATGGTAAAAAAAGAAGAAGACAGCAATGAAATTTGCCAGATTCAATTTTCAATTTACTTTCCATTTCTTCCCCTATGATCTGGAGGTGGCTCTCCCTACCTTGGAATATAAGAGAATACGATCAGTGGTTGGATTCAAATATGTGAACAACCAGTTCTCTGTGTGGATGCCTTTTCCAGAAGTCCATTCTGGGCCTGGGCAACAAAAAAATAGCTACTGGTTCTGCTGAAGTGGTGTGAACCGGCTGAATCCTGCTGATTTATTCCAGAAAGTTTCTAGACCCTTCCCTGAATGTCAACTTTTAATTTAAAAAAGCCTCTTTCCCTTTAACAAATAAAAATTTAAGGATAAGTGTGAATTTTATTCAAGAGAATAATGTAGATAATGTTTCATGGAAAGCAGTTGTTAACAAAAAGGGCAGTACATAACAAAAGGGGTTGTGAGTATGTGTGTGTGGGGGGGATTTCTTAGGACTGATCAAAAGACAATATACTAACATCTTGTGAATTAGTTTGATTTTTAAAAAATATTCTTAAAGTACCCAATACAGAAAACATTTGTTTCTTTAAAAGACTGGTTCTTTTCAATAGAAGTGCAAGTTGCATTGCATTCAACTTTAGTCCCCATTCTCTTGATTTGGCTTCTACTTTAAATATAGTAAACTATTATTTGAATCAAGGGCATAAGATGTGAGCTGGCAAATTCTTGTGCTAAGGGAAGCATTATCTTCTGTTTTCATGTCTTGTTCTTCCAGAAATCTGGGTCAGACAAAGTGATCTATTGTTATGAAGTCTTTCTGCTCATCAATCCCAGACTACTTAAGACCATCTTTGCTTACTAAGCTTTTTTATTTTCTCTTTTCCATTCAAAACACTTCCTGACAGCTCCTTAGTCCATTTCAAATTCCCTTCCCCAGTTGGTTACAGTACCTGGTTAGAAAGTGTGTGTGTGTGTGCGTGTGTGTGTGTGCGCACGAGCCATTGTATACCCATGCATTTGAAAAACCTTGTCTAGTTCTTTTTAGTCATAAATATGAGGGATCCTCGCCAATGTCTGAGCTTGGTTGTTTTCTTGCAGACATTTCATTAACCAAACTAAGTAATATCACTGATGTTATCTAGTTTGTGTAATAAAACATCTGCAAGAAAACAACCAAGTTCAGAGAGCAACAAGTACCCTTCATTTCAACCCTGAGCTACAAATATTTTCCTTCATCAGAGTCATAAATATGCCTGCATGTTTGGGAGATTACATACCAGGATTGCAGATTGTGTCTACTTTCTCCATTCTATATAGGAGTGGATAAACTGATAAATAATATATCCAATAAGAAATATGAATCTTGAATTGTCATGACTTCCTCCTAGAAGTTCTCTCATATTGTTTTCCCTTTGCTATATGTGTATTTGGATGGTCAGGACTGGCCCAGGCAGAAGTAAACAGATCTAAAATGTACATGAAACAAAAATATGGATGTTTCAAAGCAAAAACACCTTGCCTCAGTTCTCCCAAACCATCCTGGGTGGTTTGCAGTTCAGCAGAACTTTTTAAAACCTGGATTTCAGTTGTTCTGGGGTTCAGTGGAAACAAGATCTGAAATGGGCATATGAGTCAAATATGGTAAATCTTGTGTACCCTTGCCTCCTTCTTCTTTTGCATGATCCATGTGCTTGCCCACCAGCCCATCTTCCCAGAACTTTTGCTTCCCTACTTCCTTTTCACTTCAAATATGGATTTAGGAGATTCTTTCAAGACAAACTATCAGCAGATGAGAGATGCCATGAGAGGTTCATCAAATATACAGTTATGGGAATATTTTGTGAAAAAAGCTTCAAAAGCTCCAAAGACATCATACTTAATGAAGTTTTAGCAGATTATATATTTATTTGCGGTCACAGACCAAAGTACAAGTGCAACAAAAGAAAAACATGGGGAAAGTAAAATCATAGACAATTGGACACCAGAAGCCTTGGTTGAAGGGAATTACAACGTTCTCCTCTAATAGTTACAGCTCTAAAAAGAAATTTAGAAACCTGAGAAGTGATTTATGAGAAGCCATCCCCTATACCAGGGGTGTCAAACTCAATTTCATTGAGGGCCGCATCAGCATTGCAGTTGCCCTCAGGGGGCCGGGTGGGTATGACCAGGGTGGGCGTGGCCTACTGGGTGGGCATGGCTAGAGTGCGTATGGCCTACTGGGTGGGTGTGGCCAGCTCTACATCATTGGCATCAAGGGTGCCTATGGGGGCCCAGGCAGGAGTGGGACAGATCTGAGGGTCTCTGGCAGAAGGAGGGTCTCTGGGCCAGGGCCAAGGCAGTGGGGGCCGTTCCCTCACTGTTTCCAGGATGGCTTCACGGGCCACATGAAACCACTTTGCGGGCCGCATCTGGCCCCCAGGCCTTGTGTTTGACATGTCTGCCGTAGACAATATAAGACGAAATTACTAGCATTGGGACCAGAAGGGTCTATTTCAAGGAGACACAGTAATTTAGTTCTGCCTGCATTATACATAGGGCAGTATAAAAAGACATGCTCCACAGTTTCAACCTCAGCGCTATCACAGGGGCATAGTCGCTTGCTAATCGGGAGCCTCTTAAATTGCCCGTCGAGTAGTTCTGAGGGCAAGACATTGAAACGGGCTAGGGAGAAGACTCTTCTATATTTGGGGATGGTTAGAGTGTAGAACTATGAAGCCATCCTCAGTCCATAATTATTAGATTGGCAATTAGTGCAGGTTCGCATCCCACCAGGCTCAAGGTTGACTCAGCCTTCCATCCTTCCGAGGTAGGTAAAATGAGGACCCATATTGTTGGGGGCAATAAGCTGACTTTGTAAAAATGCCACTTGGGGGGGGCGAAAGCCCTAAAGCAGGTATATACATAGAATGAAGGCTATTGCTAAGCACATTGTGCTTTAGATTGTAAGCCACCCTGAGTCTTCACAGAAGGGCGGGATATAAATGGGATTAAAAAAAAAGATCAGAGGGGAGCAGGTTTTGTTAGCTCTGGCTCTTAAATATTGCAAATCTATGTCCACAAGCTGTTGGACTACCCTAGACTGGGCGTCCTTGAGGCCATAATCTCCCAAGGCATCCCCCGTAAAACCTAGCAAGTGGAATTTCTTCGTCAGGTCCCTCTCCCAATGAGAGGTATGAGAGTCAGCAAACACCAGGGAGAGGTAGCTACCAGGGACTGCCGAAAAGAGCACCCGAAACCACCATTTAAAGGTGTTGATCCACGCCATGCATTCGATTGAACAAATGCCCAGTTCCAGGTACATTGGAACAAAGCCAACACAGGGAGGGAGACCCAGAAGTTTCCTAAGAAAAACAGCCTGGGTTCTTTCAATACAATCCTTGAAGCCCCGTATCCATATGGGAATTCCGTAAAGAGTTTGGGCCAAGGTTTTGGCTTTGTATATACGCAGAGCAGAAGGGATAAACTGGCCTCCTTGGGTAAAAAAAAATCTTAGGATCTGCTGATGGCTACAGGAAGCCGAATTCAGCACCTGGGTTCGATGTCTAGTCCAGTGTTCTGAAATTGAATACCTAAATACTTAAAAGTGGAAGACCTGCCTAACAGCATTACCATTGATAGCCCAGTTGTATAATTTCTGGGCTCTAGAGAACACCAATACTTTGGATTTGTCGTAATTAATGGACAAGTAGCTCTCGGCACAGTAGGACCCAAATGCAGAAAGTAATCTTTTCAGACCGAGCCTTGATAGTGATAGAAGGACCGCATTGTCAGCATAAAGGAGAAGCGGAATCTTCGTATTTGACAGCTTTGGGGCATGGGACTCAATACGACCAATGTAAGAGGCCAAGTCAGATAAGAATAAATTAACAAAAGAGGGGCCAGGACACAACCCTGCCTAACTCCGCTCTTAATCGGGATGGGATTTGAAAGTTCTCCCTGCAAGCCGCACCTGACCTGGCTGGAGGTCTGATTATACAAGGATCTAATTAGGAACAAGAGGCGTCTGTCAATGGAACTTTTGAGCAATTTTGACCACAGCAGTTCCCTAGGGACTGAGTCAAATGCTGCCTTTAAATCGACGAAAGCAGTAAAGAGTTTGCCACCTGGTGTGATAGTGTATTTGTCAACCAGGTGCGCTAGGACAATACTTAATGAAGTTAATAATAAAGGAGTATCATATCAGTTTTTAACATTCTGCATTCTAACCCATAATTCTGTGCATTCAAACTGATTAATAAAGTCTGTGATTGTATTCTGCAGTTAAGGGGCTTGATGGTGGATATCCAAGCAGTCTCTTCCACCCGCTCCCAGCACATTTTCACCACTACCTTTCCTTATGTTATTTTTGAAAATGAGGACATCATTGGCAAATAGAGAAACAAAAAGCTGTGAAAATAGCCAGGCATACTGGATATGCTGCACTTGAAACCAAAGACACTGGTGAAGGCTATTGCACTGACCCACTTATTCCTCTTTCTAGAATCATACTTTTCTTACCTCCTCTTAGATGCAACTGTGTTACTGCCACTATTGTTTTGGGCTTTTTTCATTTTCATTTAAAACAACCCCACTTGAAATTCAAGTTTTTGAGTTTGGATACAGATCAACCGCATTTATTTTTGCTAGTTTACTGGCAACTAGAAATTAGCCTTCCCATACATGGAGCATTTTCATCTCTCTTGGGAGCAGGAAGTAGCAAGACAAAATGTTGCAGGATGGACCTGTTCTGTGCCATCTAAATTAGTCTGTTGCTGTCTCCCATCTGCCCTACAAGGTAGACCCAATCAAGAAACAGATGTCATGTATGCCTTAAACCACTTACATTGTCTACAGAAATCTTGAAAATCTGAATGTTTTCCCTCTTATCTATGTATGAATTAAGGGAGATACCTAAAGAATTTTTATAAATTTCTACTTTATGTTTATTTGTTCATTGCTTTGGAAATGGATCTTTCCTCTCTTCACCAAGTCTGTCCTCTCTACTGTCTATAGTTCCCCTTCTACCCAGCACATAGCCTACCACCCAAGGTTCAGCGTCTAGCCTGGACGACGTCTTTATATGGAAGAAGGCATTTATAAAAATGTTCAGACAGCTTTGCCTCAGGCAAGACAACCTCTTGCACTGAGTGGAACTTTCTATGAGAAATAGTTATCTTTTTTCTAGAAAGCCAGGCTACATTATATTTAAGTTCTGTCATTGTAGAATAAGCAATTTCATGTTACATCAATTTCTAGAGAGTTCCCTTTAGTTTGTAAGCCAAGATAATTTCAGCAAATTGGAATTTTAATGCTAAGCAATGAATATATATTATAAAGCTGATATTTAAAAACATGCAGGGATTACATATTCTCCAGAATGTTTCATAATTTGAAGTTTCAAAGTTTCGCAAAAGAAAGCAAAATCTATTGAAGGATCCTATAAAGATTGAAAAATAGTTAAGTCTAATTAAAGAAAAAATAATAGCTAGGTTTTATTGTCTGTGGCTATAGCTATCAAGCTGTAAAGGGTAGCTAGTTTCAAGGTCTTTGTTCTTCTTACCTTTAAAGCCAGTGGTGGGATTCAAATATGCAAACAACTGGTTCTCTGTGTGTATGCCACTTCCAGAAGTCCATTCTGGGCCTGGGCAACAAAAAATTAGCTACTGATTCTGCCAAACTGGTGCGAACTGGCTGTATCCCACCACTTCATAGCATGGCTCCAGATTGTCCGAGGAACTGTCTCACCTCAATGGCCCACCCCTCCCACCAGCAGAAGTGGTATACTGTAGACCATGTCAGTCAATGAATTCTGGCTGGCAGGGTCTAGAAGAGCTGTGAACTCTGCCATTTAGAACAGAGTTCCCCAACCTTTCTGGCTTTGGGGAGGGAAGGGATGGTTCCATGCGAGTGGCTGGCAAGCGTGCACATGCACAGCTCCACCTGCTGCTCGTGTAAATGGAGTGTGCCTGCATGCACACACCCGCTCAGCCACTGCTTCTGCGACCTGGTTCTGAATGGCTCACAGCTCAGTACTAGGCAGCAGTCTGGGAGTTGTAGATCCCTAGTTTAGAACATCCTGCCACCCCCAAGGTGAGATCTGCACCCCCACACACACACTTTTTGGCCTTGCAAAAGAGAAAAACCTGGCTCTGGCCTGGGTCCCTGAAGGGCTGTGTCACCCTGGAGGTGACTAATTGGAGCCAGTGTTGCATTGTAGCTAGATTGCTAGATGTCGATTCAAGCCATTATTTTACTTTTTTCTCTCACCAGACTGTTGAGAGGATAAAAAAGAGATAAGAAACTGCATACAGTATATAGTTTATTTTGCTGGAAGAAAAAACTATGAGTATTGGTAATATTTTTAAGAGGTACAATTATTAAATAACCTGACAGAATTGTGCAAAAAGTGAATTGGAAGGAAAACAACTTCCATTTCTAGTTGTTTGGCAAGATTCAGTTCTCAATCATACTCTTCCATGTAGTTCAGAGGATAATCAGTATTTCTCAGTTTAATCTAATAGCCAGAGCTGAGAAGCTACATTTCAAATTTCTCATTTTTAATTTCTAATACAATCAGTATCAATATAAACCAAAGCTTTTGGGGGTCCTCAGTCATTTTAATCATGTAAATGGATCCTGAATTCAAACTGTTCAAGAATCATTATTCTAGGGGAAAGACAGGCTTTAAATTCAACACAACAAAATGAATCCCTCTTAATTTTAAACCAGTTCTTAAAGTCAAGCTAATATGTGAGGTAAAAGGGAAACAAAGCTTGTAGGAAAACTAATAGCATTTTAAATTCAGTCCGGTGCTGGGGTTATATGACCATGTATGTTTACAGAAACAAATGTGGAAGGAAATTCACCCTGCAGCTAACAATTGGGCAAAAAAAGGAAATAAAAACTATCATCAACCTCCATTCAAGTTTAGATTTCTCCCGTGCCATATTTCAAGGGGAAATTTTTTTGCCACTATTCATAGGTTACTATTACACAATATAATAATGGGTTCAAAAGTTGCCAAGAAAATGATAAGGATAGCTCTTAATTGTATTAAATCTATGAATGTACCTACAAAATTCAGAATTGTACTGTATGTTTAAAATCTGAATTATAATACAGCAGAAACCTTCACTTGATTTAGAGCCATTAGATCTGAGCTGGAAATATCAAGATAATTAGTGGAAAGTAGTAACAGCGTTCCGTGCGCCTTTGGCGTCTAGTCATGCCGGCCACATGACCACGGAGACGTCCTCGGACAAGCGCTGGCTCTTCGGCTTTGGAACGGAGATGAGCACCGGCCCCTAGAGTCGAAAACGACTAGCACGCATGTGCGGGGGAACCTTTACCTTTCAGTAAGGAGAAAATCTGCCATGCAATGATTTTTCCGAAATTTGCAAGCCAGTTCCAATAGGCATAACTCCAGTGAATACAAATAGGCGAGGGGAGAAATGTCAGTCGTAACTTGAGAAAATACTGTATTTAAGTAATTGTCTTCAATTTATATATATCAGGAACTGAGCACAAAGTTAGATTTAATTCCTTTGCCTTCGACCTCTCCAGAGCTTCCAACAAGCTCTTTTCTCTGAGGTGAGGATCAAAGTTCAGAAGAAAAAGAGTTATCAGAACTGGAACAGAATACACAGCTATTTTTAAAACTATTTGCGGGGAGAGGGTTGACAGAGAGAGGTTAACTTCTCACCTTGGTTCACTAAAGCAGCAGCCAGGAAGGCAGCAGCAGACAAAAGGCTGAGTGCGCAGGCAGAAATCATTGCTCCTGTTTCAGTGATGACCATGAAGCTAGCAGCAGAACTCAAACACCTATGTATATAAATGCAAAACAGGAAGCAGCAATACTGACAAACAAAACAGGGGCTTTTATACAAAAAACCCCAGAGGAACCAGATTTGGACAATGGAACCTGTTGTTGGTGTACTATGAAATTTTTATCTTGCACATCCTGCAGTTTTGTCAGTGTGAAATCAGTTTCAAAAATACTGGTTCGGAGCACCACGTACATACAACACACAAAGAGATAAACGTGTGTGTGTAGGTCACCCCAATAGTCCTGTATCCATTTAGTCTGATGTGAGATAAAATGCTGGATTACATCAAGATTGTTTTTGCTATATTTGGCTAGGAAAAGTTGAAAAAGTATTTAAAAAACTAATGAATCTTATAATCAAGCACAAGGAGAAAGATCAGAAGGTTGGAATAGTAAGTTATTGTCAGTAATAATTAAAATAATAACAGACACCAAGCTGTATTTCCCAATTAGATTAGACAAATAGGAAGGACTTTCTGGTAAATGCTACATTTAATAACTACTAGAATAACTACTACTCTTTTGGAACCTTTGTTTTGCATTATAAATACTAAACATAGGATCTGTATAACACATTAAATAAGAATCCATCAGGCAAAAAAATCCATATTCTACGCTCAGAATTATGGAAACAATTAAGTTACTAAACTGACCAGTAAGACTTTTAAGTGCTTATGCAGTTCCAAGAACTACAGTTTGGAACTATGACACATCTCTTAGGAAAAGTATTTATCTTTATTTTTACCTGCATCCCAACTTAGGCAGACTACTTTTAATAGTAATATTAATATTATTTAACACTGAGAACACTGTGTGATTGTGTGTGTAGATCCATAAGTTTATTAGTTGCTGGATGTATTTGCATTCTTGAAGCTTGTTCCCTGCTATGTAATTTATTTTTTAAATAATATATTTCAGTAAGATATTTCTAGTGCTAACATAGTATACACACAGAATCGTGGAACTAAAAGAGGAATCTTCTATCCTCACTGATAAAGTTTATTAAGCCCGTTTGGTAAAATAAGTTCAAATGCTTTTCACCTGTGCTAAAGTGCTGCTTTTTGAGATACAAGGATGGGCTACTTTCCTAAGAAAAGAGTAACAAACAAAATTTCTTGTGGACACTTGTTTTCCATTATAAATTCTAAATTATGGGTTTTGCTTTATTTCCTTTGTAAATAAGATGCTAAGGGTGCACGTTGAATGGCATTTTGTAAACTCTTGTTATATTTTTATGTAATGTAAATTAAACTTAAAAGGGCAAACATTATCTAACTGGGGACTGGGGACAGGTTCAAAGACACCCAGCTGGCTTTCAAGACTAAGGGAGGCCTGGAACTCAAGTCTCCTGGTTTTTAGGCCAGCATCTTAACTGCTATACCAATTTGGTTCTCTCTGGTAATAGGATCATCTCCCAATTGCTTTTCAATAATGGTGCATACTTGAATGTATAGGCGGTAAATAGTTTCTACAGTGTTAATTATTACCATAGCATCAACTCCCCAAATGACTTTAAATAGAACAACAATAAATGCTCAGTGCAATTCAATCTTTAATATTATCATTGCTAGACATTTCTCTATATACAGCCATTGCATTTAATTCATTCTTCCCATGTAAGAAGGAAATACAATAAAAATTATAAATACAACTTTTGCAAATAGACAAAATACTTTCTTGAATACCACAGGCATCCATGGCTGACCAGAATAGTGTCAAAATGACAGAATGTATGTTGTGATGACACACAGAGCATAATAACAGACATTTTGCCACTCTCCCCCCCAAAACAACTAGGTTGAATATTTCAGTATAGGCTCCATTCAGCCAAAACACACCTTCTCTTTACAGTGACTGTAAAGATAAAAACTGAATCTTCCCCACTAGGACATGTATCTCAATTTATTGGTTGTAAAATTTATGTTGACTGTTAAAATATAAAACAGAACACAATTTATATTAGGCAAAGCTTATTGTTTCAGCATAAATTTAAAACCCAGAAAGCAAGTTAAGTTTTCTTTGGATGTCACATGAATTTAGAAGCTGATTTAAGAACCAGGCTGTTAAAAAAACTACACAGAACTTGCTGACTCTTTCATTCTAGAATAGTCATCTCTTGATAACAGCATAATGCATCATCCCTGAAGTAGAGATATGGAAGTCCTTCAGATTCTGTATCTGAGTGATAAGAAGCAGGCATGTTAGAGATATTCTGAAAGGATTTAAGTGCAATCTACTAGAATACAGAAGCAGAATACGAAAAAGGAGTAGTCTTGTAGATCAAATGCTGATTGCTTCATGTATTAACTGCCTCTTCCAATGGCCAAACTGTAAAACTATGAACTTAAATCTTCACCGAGTTCCTCTTTTTCAGTTCTCAAATGGGAAACTATTGAAAGGTTACTGAAGTTTTATTGCAGAAGTTCAGTAAACTCAAATCAATCTTTTGCTCGTTTTTCTTCCAAAGTCATATCTTTCACTGAAACTACATGATAAGAATCAGTAGAGGCATGAGGAGTGTTAGCTTTCCTGTAAAAGATAACATAAAAAATAAATTCATATTTACATATGCTATTTAAAAAGGTTTTCAAAAAATATTTTCTTTAATCCTAGCAAAAAGCAACACACAGATATACAACATATTTCAATCTGTAAGATAAAAGAAAATGCATCTTAGAACAATCCAACTCTGAAAACCAAAGCATCTTAATTTAACAGTTGCAGAATATTTGACATTAAAAATAATTTTTCTGTAAATATCACATCAGATTTAGTATAGAAAATAATATATATATATATATATATTTAGTCAACTGCTCTTGAATCACACATCAGCATCTCTTTTGTACCTGTGGGGAAACTATGTGGTTTCAATGCTGAAATCTCACAGGTCAAGGTGTACAGATAAAACCAAGCTTTGTCTACAGCTAGCACTGAAGCTATCTCAAGATTTATGGCAATGATTAATTAGAAGGATAGGAGACAGAAGAAGCCTTGGCATGCTAACACTTCTATGCAGTACATCTGTTCAGATAGCTATGAAGAAATATATAACTGTACTCCACACTAAACACATATATAAATTTTCAAGTTCATGTAAAAGTTTAGCTTCTCAGGTCTTGATATTGACAAAAATATTTAAATCATCTCCGTTTTATTATCCATGGCAGACCCACTCATTTGAACTAGAAGCTAAACAGCAGAAAGGTGAAGAATATATAATTATGTGCCCTCATGACAATTTTAGGAATATAGGGAACCACAGATTCAGTGCAAACATGGTTATGTGCATTTTTCCTGTATCTATACTGTATATATTGGATGCAGGCTGCATCATCTGCAAACTAGGACTGAGCAACAAGAGAGAATCCCATCAGTGGTGGAGTTTGTGCCCCAGTTGATTTACATGCAAGTGTGCCACTAATGCCAAGTTTGACATGCAAGTACGGCTTTTGGAATTCTTTCCAATCCCTTAGTTCTTGTGACCAGGAGAAAAGGGGCTTAAGAATGGAGCAAACCACAGTCTGAGCCATCGGCCAACTGCCTTTTCCAATGGGATCCAGTACATTTTCAACCTCAATTTTTCATGACATTTGGACCGCTGGATTAGAAAGAAAATGGATATTACATAAAAATCCAGCCAGCAAGAAAATCCATATTCTATGCTCAGTATCATGAAAACAGTAAAGTTGGTAAACTGCAAAATGTTTTAAGTGCTTGTGCAATTCCAAGAACTATAGTTTGGAACTATGACACATCTCTTAGAAAACGTATTTCTTATCTTTACTTTTACCTGCATCCCAAAACAGGCAAACACTACTCCTAATGGTAATGTGAGATGCTTATTTAACATTGAGAACACCGTACGATAATGCATATAATCCATAAGCTTATTAGTTACAGGATATATTTGCATTTTTGGAGTATGTACCCTGGCATGCGGTAGTAATTTATTTTCAAAAGATTTATCTTTTAAAAAAGAGATTTCAGTAAGATAACTTTAATGCTAGTGTAAGACAGATCCAGAATCTTGGAAAGTACAAGAGAAATCTCCGATCCTCATCGATAAAGAGTTTAAGGCTGTTCCTTAAATAATTTGAAAGGTTTCTTTCCACCTGTGCTAAGGTACTTGCTTTTTGAGATAAGAGATAGGCCATTCCCTCTCCTCCTCTAAGGAAGGAGTAAAGAACAAACAATGCCATTAACAGCCGAAGACAATTGTAGTAGTCTTCGGGTTTTTATTTATGCAGATATTGTAACTGAACACACATACTGAATGAAAAACGCTGGTGCAACCACTCAAGAAGCCACTGTTAAACTGTACTGAAAATGGAGTAAAATGGAATAAAATGGAGTGGCTAGGGAGTCCCTCTGCATCCAAAAGTATATTTAGTAACATAAAAGCAATGCTATTTATTACAACAATGAATACGTTATATATGTTTCCAGCCTTCAGTGGATGATATTAGATTGAAGAATGGTTCTTCGATGTTATCCTGGAGCTAAAAACAACTGTAAAACTAAAAATAAATGTTTCAGCACTTTTAATGTTACAGTTAATTAGAACAAGATGGGTAATTCCTAAATGAAGTCTGAGGTGCTCAAGTGGGGGAAGGGAGGGAGAGAAAAAGTGGGGAGTTGTAGGTCTCTGGAATAAGAGCTGTTTTAAAATATACATTATCCCGAAGGATGTTTTTGGCTTCAAGTTATTCAAAGCATTTGATCAGGAATCAAACTGTACAATTTAAATTAGTTAATTTTATATAAAAGGGAAGAAGGCAGCAAATAAAGCAAAATCAAATCAGTGGAGGAAACAGGCATTCCCACAACTTCTCCTTGGTGCATGCTTAAATCAGTAATTGTTCACCCAATATAACTGATTTCTGCAAGCCAATTAGATGATGCTAATAGAAAACCTGAAAACAGAAAATTGTTTATTTAAAGAAGTCTTTTAGCAAAATAAAGACGTAATTAGCATGTTGTGGCCTAAAAGACATATAAGGGGAGACAGATAATATTCAATTAGGAATTAGAAAAATGAACAGATTCAAGGAGGAGAGATCCAGGATTTACTAATCTTAAGTTTTAAAACTGGAGACAGTCTTTCATAAATGCTAGAAAAAAGGTAAAGTCCACAGTAATATTTTTGCAAAACATCACATTACAGCTCACCACCGATTGCCATAGTCTACTAAGACTCTCAAAAATATGTATTAATTATTCTATCAAAAGATTACACCTATATACTCTTTAAAAATAAAGATGAGTACATGTAATGATAGTGATTAAAGCATTACCACCCAAAGTACCTATGGTTAAGAAACTGATTTGAAAATCAATTTATGAACAAATCTAAATTAGTGCTTATAAACATCCTGTAACTGTATACAAATGATATAAAAACAAAGTTAATATAATGCTGTATCAAAAACAATACTCATAACACAGAGACAGAAAGCAAGCAACATAGAAGACAAGATTTCCATTATAATCTGTCTAGAAAGATACCAAAGTTGCAAGTAGACTAAAGCTACAATACAAATTTTGCATAGAACCATTCCAATGATTCCACTTCATTAGGGTACCAGTAAGTCAGAGACAGAAATCACAATTACAAGTGTCTCTTGATATCAGCAGATCAGGGCAATAAGAATAATCTTACTTTTTTCAACAACACATTGCCAAGCCTGCAGTTGAACAAATAGCAAATAGAAAGAGACAGATGATTTCTGTCACTCCAGAACACCAATGCTGGAAATGTGATTAAATTCAGATTAGCCATTCTAGACAAACTGTAATGTTTTGTTCGTCTTCCTCTTTTGCTGCAGATCTTTGCGGTTGCATTAGCACATAGCACAGAAGTTACTTCTGGACATAAAGCACATTTATATGAAAATTGTAGGCTTTAGAGATGGCACTGGAAAGTTAGAGATGGCTGCTCATGCAGCTATGAAGAAGCTAGAAAGAAATCAGAGACAGCATATCTTGGGCTGACTCACCCCTGGAGAGAGAACCTTTTCACAGCTGCAAAAATTAAAGCAGCCACAACTATAATGCCAATGACAGCTCCTTGAAGGGAAAAAGATAATGTGATAGTTTCGTATTAAAAAATATACCAATCATCATATACAAACTCCTGACAGTACTTCCAAGGTATGTTTCAGATCACTTTGCCCATATCACATCGTATATACAGGGGATACCAAGTCAGGATGTGTAGACAATTTTGTATAGAAATTACATTACGTGTTTTGAATTAGTTGCCTTTTTTCTCAACATTTCCTTATTTGCTGCATTACCTTAGTGCACTTAGTAACATTTTCTCTGAAAACAAATAAATAAAACATATTTTGATTGGCCTATTTATGTGGACTGACATTTGGTATACTCCTTTACATATGCAAAAGCATTTGACTGCAGAAAAAAATAGGAATCTGAATTGCTTTAAAAAGATGCTTCAGAATGCACAGAAACACATTTGCAGCATCCACGTGAGATTAATTAAAGTTCTACATTTTTTATTTGGGATCATTTGACTGCCAAAAGGAAGCTTCAGATACTGTTGAGCATTCCTGGAATCAGACATAGCTGTTTTAGTGAATTATACAAAGCTGCTGCTTTATGCTTGTACGTGTTCTGAACAGAATCTGATGTTCAAGATTCAATAGAATCTTCATGGAAAAAAATGTCAAACACAACAAAGGTATTGATAAATGGCAAAAAAAACCAAAACAAAACAAATTACACTTATGAGTGGCAAATAGTCATCCTGCACAAGAATAAAACTAAACCAGAGACAGATAAATAAATGTAGCATTAATATTTACTCACTTTCCTGGTATCCAATTTAATTCAACAATAAGGTATATTCTACATTTATAATAAAACCAGGAAAGGTTTAAGCTAGCCCATCAGCATAAATAGTAAGTGATTGCTGTTAATATTGATGAGAGCTCTCACTTGACAACTGGGACAAAGTCCAGAATAAAGCTAAGCATTTGTTGGATTATTGAGAATCAGGCCCCCTCTCTGGAATGAGACAACAGAGAGGGAGGGGGCTAGCTTCCTCTGATCCCAAATGGCTGAGTAGACAGTGATCGGTGGGCTGGATAATTTACCAGAGGGGAGAGGGATTCTTTGGTAATACAAACTTCAGTTTTAGACATGGGAACAGAAATTGCATTGGTTACTCTCATGGCTGACCTGTGCTGGGAGATTGTACAATGTACCTTGCCCTCATAGATCTCTCAATGACTTGCTAAGACTCTCACAAGGGTTGCGTGTTGGGGACATTTTGTTACAGTAGTCCCATATCTACCTGATCTATTAAACATTTACATAACCCCTATTGGGCAAATTAATTTGCCAAGGTAGGATGATGTATCCTCAATATGTTGATGATATCCAATTGTACATCTGCGTCCAGGCCCAATTAGAGATGTAGTAGAAGTCCTGTCCCAGGGCCTGGTGGCTATCAGGGATTGGATGGGGAGAAACGGGTTGCAATTTAAGCCAAACAGGATGGTGTTACTATTAATGTAAAAGCCTTATGATTCGAAGTGTCTGACTCTTGATGAAGTTATGGTAGTGCAGAGAGAACAGATTTGCAACTAAAACTTCTGAAGTCACAGCTCCTGCCTAAGGAGCAGATAGAAGTTATGGGTAGGAGGCATTATGCCCAGCTTTGGCTGGTTTCCAGTTGCAATCTTACCTAGAACAGGATGCCCTGAGGACAATTACAATTGTTGTCTCTCCTGACTACAAAAATTCTGTGCTGTTTACCAATGTGTTTTGGTTTCTTTAAGACTCTCTATGGTGAAGGGCTGGCTATCTAACTAATTACTTTCCTTATATTGCTCCTGCCCATTGCACTTTCCCCAAATTGCTCCTGCCCATCCCTCTTGGATATGGAGATAGTATCTATGGAAGGTCCCTACCAAACTGGAATTGCAGTGGAAGGTGTGTCGATAAGAGGTATTTTCAGCAGCAGTTCTCCAAGGGACAGCCTATCCCCCCCCCCAAAATGCCTTGCAATCCAATAGACTTTCAAAAACAGTAAAAAATGATTTTTCCAGGAGGATGTTGGGTATTATATAGGTGTGTGTGTGTGTGTGTGTGTGTGTGTGTGTGTGTGTGTGTGTGTATGAATATATGTATAGGGCAATTTTCTTATATGCTAATATTGGCATATGTGGAATTTTAAAAATGTGTATTTTTTTTGTTATTTTAGTATTTGCAAACTCCCTGGGTGTGTGTGTGTGTGTGTGTGTGTGTGTGTGTGTGTGTGTGTATGAATATATGTATAGGGCAATTTTCTTATATGCTAATATTGGCTATATTTTTGTGGAATTTTAAAAATGTGTATTTTTTTGTTATTTTAATATTTGCAAACTCCCTGGGGTCCATAAGAATGGAGGTGGTAGATTATTCAGTCTGAAAACAGATACCTTGAATAATAAGCTTAATATGGAGCTGGACCTGTTCCCTTTTTTTGGAAGGGTTGGGGGGATGACAAATACAGTTTTCCTCTTGGAATTGACTGATTTCTGGAACAACCAGATTTTTTCTGCCTTTAACAGATTCCAGCTGTAAACTGACCTGACATAAAGAAAAAAAAACACCACTGTGTAACCAAAATGATTTCTCATGTTTAAATACTCTCCCTTGAGTTTAACTAACAAGCAAACACCGGAAACAAAATCTTTAAAAATAGCCAAGAGTTTCTAAAGCATGGGAAAAATTGGGAGGGGAGAAAAAGATATTGCCTTATAAGAAGGGGTGGGAGTTACAGCCTTCTAAAGACAAAAAGGGAGGAATTGTGCATCAAATAGTCTTTGTTCATTTCTGTCAAACATTAAATGCAACCACAATAGTTCAGTCTGTAAGTACTTACCAAAAACAATTCCGACAGTCCTGCCAACACCTAAAACAGAAGAGAATCCGAAGAAAAGTGATTAAAAACCTGAACATATACAGTAAAAGTGAAAGAAAACATTTCTCTAGTTTCACACTATTTTAACAGACATGTACATTTTAATAATAACATCCATGTTATTCCCTTTTTGGGTAAACAAAATTATTCAAAGCACGTAAAAAGTAAAAAAAATATATATAAAGCAAAAAAAAATTAAAAAGATGAAATATGAGACAGTAAAACAATTAAAGCTAATTATGCCAATACAATTCACTACTTGCCATATCCTTCTATTGTCTGTACTTTCATTCATCAATACTGTTCTAATAGATTCAATCACCTTCATTTAGAATTTCAACATCTTTCCCATTTTTTAAATTTTGCATAGATAGACACATAGACAGATATAGATATGCAAAACTAAAAAAAGGGAAACATGCTGAAGTTCTAAATGAAGGGGTCTAAATCTGAATGATTGAACTTGAATTATTCAAATTAATTTGAAGGGAACAATTATTTAATTTGTTAATTTATTATCTTTAACAGTGATTCTAAAAATATTTCAGGACTTTAAGTACAATATTGCACATGTATTTTGAAGTATAGGAATGTAAATTATAAGAAAATTTGAAATACAGCACATTTCTGAAATTGATCAGAGATTTAAAAAAGGATTTCTGAATCATTAGTAATATTCCCTCCCTACCATATTTCAGAGAATTAAGAGAAAACTATTTCAGAACAAAAAAACAAAAGTGACTTCTTATAAAAATGCAAACACTACTAAATAATTACTTTCCATTGTCAACACTTCGGGGGTTTACCTGATTCATGTGTGGGAGTTTGACTTGTGGTTGGAGGTGCTGCAGTTAATATAAGAAAAATAAAAGAGGTTTAAACACTACTCTGAACCTTTTAGGCAATACCATGCATAACATTTAACAAGCTGAAAGACTTGTCTGGAAATAAAGATGCCTCAATGTATATATTACACAAGAATACCTTGCAGATTAATAATAATAATAATAATAATAATAATAATAATAATAATAATAATAATAACAACAACAACAACAACAACAACAACAATAACAATATTTTTTAAGTACCATCAGCTGCTCATTGACAAAATGGTACTTAAAAATGCAAAACGATGAAAAACAAATTTAAATATGGCGTGGATTGATTACAGGAAAGCATTTGACCTATTACCCCACAGTTGGATTAATGTGTGTTTGGAAAACTTTGGAATCAGCAAAAACATCTGTACATTTTTGAAAGCAAATATGCAAAAATGGAAAACAGTTCTAACAGCAAATGGGGAGAACATTGGTGAAATCAACATCAGACAAGGAATCTTCCAAGAGGACTCACTTTCACCACTACTGTTCAACATCACATTAATTCCATTGACAATAATATTACGAAACATAAAACTGGGATACCACATCTCAAGCCAGCATGGCAAGATAAACCAACTACTATACATGGATGACTTAAAACTGTATGTGAAAAGCCAAACTGAACTTGAATCAATACTCAACACAGTTCAACTGTTTAGCAGCGACATCAGAATGGACTTTGCACTTGGAAAATGTGCTATATTATCCATGCAGCGAGGAAAAATGGGAAAAATAGAAGGAATAGAACTGGGAAACAGAAGTGTTATGAAAGCACTAGCAAAGGATGACGGTTACAAATACGTAGGCATATTGGAAGCAGATAACATCTTGAATGGAAAAGTCAGAGTCAACACAAAAGGAATATATCAGGAGCGTCCACAAAATACTAAAATCAAAGCTGAATGCTGGAAATATAATTAAAGCCGTTAATACATGGGCAGTCCCAGGGATACACTACCCAGCTGGAATTATCAACTGGACTTTGGCTGAATTGGAACACCTAGACCGGAAAACGTGTAAACTTTTGAATATGCACCACGCTCTATATCCACAAAGTGACATCGATAGATTGTACCTTCCAAGAAGAATAGGGGGCAGAGAGCTACTGCAAATCCACCAAACTGTAGAAGAAGAAAAATGAAGTTTGAATGACTATGTAAATCAAAGTACAGAAAAATTGCTGCAGGCTGTGAAAACAGAGAGCATTATAAAAATAACAGAAACAAAGGCAGAATATAAGGAAAAACAGCTGGATGACAGATTAAATAGATGGAAAACCAAAGCTTTGCATGGACAGCATTTGAAAAATATTGAAGGAAAATGTGATAACAACTTGACATGGGCATGGCTTAAGATGGGAACCATCAAGAAAGAAATGGAAGGCTTAATACTGGCTGCTCAAGAACAAGCACTACAAACTAATGCCATGAAAGCAAAGATACAAAAATCTACTGACAATCCAAATTGCTGACTTTGCAACGACAAAGTTGAAACTGTTTCACATTTAATATGTGAGTGCAGCAAAATCACGCAAACTGATTACAAAGCTAGACATGACCGAGTTGCTAAACTAATCCACTGGGCATTGTGTAAAAAATATGACTTGCCTGTGTCTGAAAAGTCGTGGGAACATAGGGTGGAAAAAGTTGTCGAGAATGAGAGGGTGAAGATCTTGTGGGACTTCCGAATACAGACAGATCAACATTTGGAATACAACATGCCAGATGTCGCAGTCACAGAGAACCGAAGCATACAGATGATTGATATCGCTGTACCAGGAGATGCCAGAGTCGAAGAAAAAGAACTGGGGAAAATTATGAAATACCGCGACCTGGCCATCGAAACTGCGCGATTATGGATGAAACGTGTAACAGTGATACCCACTGTCATCGGGGCACTGGGAACTATGTCCAAAAACTTTGCAAAATACATGAAGAAATTGCAGCTTCCTGCAATAACTCCAGCAAAGCTACAAAAAACTGCGCTACTCAGAACATCTTACATTTTAAGGAGATATCTGGTTGATACCTAGGATGCTGGCAGCAACCCATGTCAACCACTAATGTCAATCTGAGTGTTCAGTTGACTGAGTTTCATGTTTTATGAATAAGTTTTATAATAATAACAATTGCTGTTGTTGTTTGTCACAGTCAACCAGATGTTTAGACTGGGTTTGGCATTTTTGTCTACCTATTGAGTCCTTTCCAAGGCCTTGGGATAGGCAGATCTAGATGTTTGATGATGTTACAGATATCATCGCAGGTTCCGAGTAAAGCTGCCTTTTGCAATTGACAGATGGCAAATTTGTCAATGTTGATGGTGTTCAAGTGGTGCTCCAGTTGTTTTGGGATTGCACCCAAGGCTCCTATTATTGGTACTACCTTTGCTTGCTTTTGCCACAGTTGTTCTACTACTATTTGTAGGTTTTTGTATTTTGTTATCTTCTCCAGTTCTTTTTTATTCTGCTGTCTCCGGGTACTACCACATGCACTTTCCAAACATTATTGTCTTTCTTGTCGACAATTGTTAAGTCTGGGGTGCTATATGGCAGATGCCTCTCTGTTTTTCTTGCAGCAGCTTATCAAGTGACCCACTGTTTCTTCAGCTTCTTTGCATAGGCAGCACTTACTCTCTGTTGCTGTCTTCTCAATTCTGGCTTCGTATACATTTGTTCTTAAGGCTCAATCTTGTGCAGCCAGAATTAATCCCTCAGTCTCTTTCTTCAACTTTCCTTCTCTTAGCCATTGCCAGGTGTTGTTATTATCCGCTTTCCCTATTTTTTTTAAATGTACTGGCCATGTAGTGCTTTTGTCTTCCCATGCCTCCATTCTGTTCATTCTTGTAGGTCAGTTTGGTCTCTCCAGTAGTCAGTAAGTTTTCCTGATATACTAATTTCAGTGCATCTTCTTCATTATCCTTCAGATACTTCCAAAGCCTTTTTCTTTTTCAGCCATCTCATGTACTTGCAACATTCCACGCCCATGCCCATTCCAACATCGCCTTGGTAGATTAAGAGTCTGTGAATGTTGCTACAAAAATGAAAAATGAATTGTCATTATTTTTCTGGTCCTTCCATCCACTGCTTTTAGTTCAGCTTGAGTACAGTTCACTATTCCAGCTATGTGGAATTGCCCAGGTGTTGATTGTCTTGCTGATATTTCCTCCATTGAGTTGGGATTTTAAGATCTTCTTCACTATCTTGATAGTTTCACTCCTATTTTTTTTCTTGACTTCAGTGTGCTTGATGTTGTCAGTTTGAAGGATACCCAAGTATTTGTGGTAATCATCTTCATCCAGATACTTGATATTATTTTCATAGGGCATCTTGATTTGTTCAGTTTTCACTATTTTTCTCTTTTTTGATGGCGAGAGTGACATATTTGTCCAGTCTAAACTCCATTGCGATACCTTGCCCGTATATACAGTGTTGAACAACAATTCTATTTCAGATGGTGTTTTTCCATACAGCTTCAGATTGTCCATGTAAAGGAGGTGGGATAGTCTGGCAGATGTTTTTTATGTTTGGATAATCATGGCCTACATTATTCAGTATTGTTGATAGAGGAAACAGTGCAATGACATATAGTAGTAGTGATAGTGAATCTCCTTGAAATATTCCGCTCTTGATATTAACCTCTCCCAATCTTTCACCATTGACCTGCAACTATGTCTTCCATTGTGCCATTGAACTTTGCACAGTTTCTGATGTTTCTACTGACTCCTCTAGGCACTTGATTATCCAGTCATGTGGCAGAGAGTTAAATGCCTTTTTATATTAATCCATGCTACATTTAGATTGATCTCCCTTCTCTTGCAGTTTTCCAAAATCATTGTTTTTGTTATAATTATTATTTAAATACTGACACAATGCATTGTCTGTTTAAATAAAAAAAGATTAAAATGTATATGAAGCATAAACAATTAAAGCAGAAGTTAACAGGAAAACATAAGAATAATTGTACTGAGTCAGGCTTTGTGATGGCTGTTGACAGAAGGTGCCTGATAGAATTTCCTCTTTTAAAGCCTCAAAGGAACCAAAAAGGCAGAAGGAAGGTTAAAGGGAAGAAAGAGCTGAGAATGTCTAGAATATCAAAGAAAAGCAAACAACAGAAATACATTCTCTAAATTAGACCTTTTGGGAAACTCTAGACTTGAAGGAACTCCAAAACTCCCTAGCAATGATAAAACATTTCCAGTAAAAATGAAACCAGGAATGCCAGCTACCTCCCCCTCTGAGTTAAGACTGCAAAGGTTGCTATTATCAAGGATGTTTAGCTCACATTTGGCATAATTTTAGAGTAAATTCCAGGAGTCAAAAATGTTTTACCATGGAGGACTCCAGAATGAGCTATATCATAATTTCAGAGACGTGAAATTACAGAGAACCACAATGACTTTTTTTTTCTTAAGAGGTTTAAGACACATTTTCCTCCCAGAAAATTATTTTGTTTGCATAGACTCCAGATACACTTTGGGGATAACAAAACGGTTAGAGTTCAGTAAAGAGGTTCAGTCAATTGTGTTGTACGAAAGTAGAAAGCTGGATTCTTGTAGCTACTTGCAGAGTTTTGGTAGACAAATCTCATAAACCTGCAAATGTTACCATAGCTTCCTTAGAGAGACTGCGGATCCCAGGAGGCACTGCTACTTGTCAGCTGTTGATATACATTTAGATAATGACTATGCTGCTTAATGAAAATTAGGAAGAAAGATCCAAATAGCTTTATTAGACCAGAAATAAACAAGCCCAAGCAAACAGAAGGATAGTGCTTTTGAGCCACTGAGAAAATAGACCAACTCTACTTTAAATGTGAACTGATTGAAGAAAAGGCATATATAACCAAACGCCTAGCCGACAAAGACCACCTAAAAACCGAATTACACACTCTCACTAACATATTAATTTCCAACGGATTCCAAAGAAACACTATTACCAACCTAATCCAAAGGAAGACAACCCCCAAGAACCAAGACACAGAACAGGACAACGGCATCACCCTCCTCCCCTCCATTAAAGGCACCACAGATAAAATCAGCAAAATTCTCCACAAATACAATATCAAGACAGCCTTCAGCACTGACCAAAAAATAGCCAACATCTTAAGAAACCCCAAAGACAAGTTCCAGCTTGAAAACCAAGGAGTCTATAAAATACCATGCAAAATCTGCCCAGCCACATACATTGGACAAACTAAGATTTGAACCAGACATGAGTTGCCTTGAAGGAGGATCCTGAACAGAAGGAACATCCATTTTAGGAGCTGCCACTTCAGGATCATTCCTGAAGACAATTCTAAATTGGAGACTCAGGGCTTTTAAATGAAAGAAAACAGGAAGTGAATGGGATAGAAGGACAGCACAATAAGTATCATAGCATCTTGATGCTGCATTAGGAATTACCGTATACATCAGCTGACTAGATGTGACAATATTTACTCAGTCCTAGGAAAAAAGCAGAAGCTGACGTGAAGATATGAAACTGCAGCTAACTGGGAAATTATGAACGCCAGAGTCAAAATACTCTGCAAGTTGATTGGCTTTGGATACATTTTGATAAGGGGATCATCCTAATTATCCTAGTGTGGAGCATAAATTATTTGGAAAGCAATGACTTACACCAATGTCTATCAACTATCACTGTCGTACATAATCTCAACTCTGTGGAGTACCCAAAGATTTCAGAAGAGCAAGCCCAGCAATGGAGATCAGAGAAAACTAGCATGATCAAACCTATAAATACAGTTCTAAATTAGTGGACTGTGTGTGGGCAGGATTCTCAACTAATATTACTATACTTCTTCCGCTCGGATCAGGCCTGAGTGAAGCAAATCTTTCAGGAGCCTTTAGCCTTTTACTTTATGAGGTCTATAATGCCTACATATAGTAGGTGAATCCTGAGGGCTCCAGCAGACAACCAGTATTTCATACAAACTTGAGAAGAAATGCATGAAGGTTCCCAGGAAATCTCTGAGGCATGGCAGAAGCTTTGGAAATAGTTGAAGATGAAGGAATTGGAATTTGCAGCTGCAAGAGCTTACTCTTGTGTGGTTCACAAATGGATCAGTGATTGCAAAAAACTTGTTTAATAAATATTTTGCAACATTTTCAAGAATTTACAGTATGATGTCCCAGCAAACAGAAAGTCCCTTCCGTCTAAGGGGAAGATTTGCTTCTGCAACAATGGCACTTGCAACACAGCTCCTTCAAGGTTTTTAGGTCAAGACTAAAAGGCTCAGAGAAAAGTAGTTGTCCTAAGTTCATTCATGCATAACCAACAGAAATCAATAAAAAAATAAAAAAATACAATAAAAATGGTGAAATATAAAAATGAATAAAATATAAAAGATTCCAGATCAATGACTACCTCAAAATAGACACAATATTAGTCTGGTTTTGACAGACCAGCGAGGGTTTTATCTAGTCTTCCATAAACTATATGAAGGAGAGGATTCTTGCCAAAGAATTTATAAACTCTAGAACAGGGGTGTCAAACTCAATTTCACTGAGGGCCACATCAGCATTGCGGTTGCCTTCAGGGGGCCGGATGGGTATGGCCAGGGTGGGCGTGGCCTACTGGGTGGGCATGGCTAAAGTGCGTATGGCCTACTGGGTGGGCATGGCCAGTTCTACATCGTTTACATCAAGGGTGCCTATGGGGGCCTGGGCAGGAGTGGGACAGATCTGAGGGTCTCTGGCAGGAGGAGAGTCTCTGGGCCAGGGCCAAGGCAGTGGGGGCCGTTCCCTCACTGTTTCCAGGATGGTTTTGCGGGCCGCATGAAACTACTTCACAGGCCAGATCTGGCCCCCGGGCCTTGTGTTTGACATGTCTGCTCTAGAAGATTTCCTACATTATACAGGGATTTAAGATTTGCAGAACTACCTTTCTCCACGAGTTTCTGTTCTGGTCCATCAATAAAATAATGTCTGAAGAATCCAAGAAGTATATTGTGATGCCTGCCCTTTGAAACCACACCTTAAGGCAGACAGGTCAAACTATGTATCAGAGCTTTTTCCCCATTGCCGGCAATAGGGTGGGTGCGGTTTACTTGTGGCGCGTCTGGCCCGTGGGCTGGCAGCTTGACACCCCTGCCTTAACATGACTCTGCTACTCTTTAAGAGTGACTTAAAGATCTAAACCACTAACATCTCTTTTAGAAATTGTGCAATTCAGTTACAACCATGGTGATAGTAAAGTGGATTCAGTAACACAGCAAGATAGTTTGTTTACACTCAGTGCTCTACGGGGGTCCATATTTGTTTCATAGGCAAAAGGGAGATTTACATCTGTTTTTTAAGACTTCAGCTCATGTCATACTTCTTTCAAATGGCAAAAAAATACCACATGATACATTGTTAAATGAAATGAAACATATTCCTCAAGTACACACAGTGCTTTTTTTCTAAAAAAAAAAAAAAAGCTGCCAGAACTCTCATCTTGTTAATCTTTTATTTATATAATTTTATTTGTATAATTTATATAATTAAAAATTATATATTCAATTATTAATACATGTTTCAGACATTCACCAAACATACTAGAATTTGTTGTGAGCATCTCCTTAAATATAAACAGCTCATAAGCCGGACCTACCTATATTATCAACCACATTATTGATGGCTTGTACATACCATTTTAAAGATATGATCACATTGGTTCAAGTGAATGAGATGCTCCTATAACTCAAAATGCATGCTATTAATTCATCCCTGCCAAAATAGTTATTTTCATCAGACTTAGTTCATGATGAACTAGAACACTAAGTTCTGTTTTATCAAATTAATCATGAAGAAAGCGTAGTAGGCTGCCATAGAGGTGAAAAATTGTGGAATAGCTCCCCCATGTTTATATACTGCAGGTGGGTGTAGTAAAGATGGAATATTATTTTTTTGTCCACTTTGAAAATGATGTGTTGCACTTTTAATAGAGGAGGAGACAACTTTTGCATATATAGTATGACATATATTGAGTTCCTTTTGGAAGGACTAGCAGTGGGAGATAATAGATGTCTAATACAAGAGCATATGCTGCCTTCAACATATATGTGTTTAATTGATGGAGTCATGTTACTGACAAGATAATGAATTGCAAAGAAATTGTTATTAATACATAAGTTAAACATTTTGTTTCTATTTCTTTACAACTGCTGATAAAAATGGCCTGGCTATGTTCAAATTATACACACAAGAGTACAGGCTTAGGTGAGGGGGAAAGTGTTACAATTCAATCTATTTATGAATATGAATATGTCCATAATTGCCCAATGTATTTTAACAATGATATACAACTGTGCTATGAGGAGCTTACAATTTACATTTCTTATTCTTGGGGAATTAATGACAGAAAGAAAATGGAGTGAAAAAAGTAGATGCAAAAGTAACATTAGATAAATATGAAAAAATATAGTTGCATATCCTTAAGTAATTTATGAAAAAAATGTTCAAGATTACTACTTCAGATAGACGTACAAAATCTGCAAGAATCCGGTTAACCACTAAAATAGTAGCCATGAGACACAGTTCCTGGCTGAGGGAGTAAAGGAGACTATCTTTTAGAAAGCTAACGTTCACTTTCAGGGGCCATTGAGGACCACCTCCTGAGCTTGGAGCTAAGTAGGGTCAAATCTAGTTAGTGCTCGGATAGCTGACTGTCAGGAAATCTCAGAGTTGTAGGTTAGATTGGGGAGTTGGGGGTGGGGGTGGAGGATGTAAGGACACCATAAAGGAGACAATGCATACCAGTTATATACTGTTGCAAAAATAAAGACTACCTAGATGTCTCCATGAAATGAACAAGAGAGGACTTTAACTGAAGAAAAGTTTACCTTGCTAATCCTGCATGGTTCTAAAATTAAGAAATGCCCTCCCTTGGGAAATGCATTTAGCCTCAACTTTTTTTAAGAAAATGAATTAAGACACAGCTTTTTAATGAACATTTATAAAAACATATTATTGGTCATGCGTTCCGAGATCTCATTTCTGAGAAAAAACAAAGGAAGAAAGTTTTATTTTGCCTCTAGGACAAATCGAAACATCACTGCGGCTTCACCAAACTGGCAAAGAAACAATTCGAGAAAAGCTCTGCTAAAAAACTGGCCTCCCCAGATCGGGCTGATGTAATCATGCCCTGGTGCAAACTAACAGCCAGCACCAGCCTGCAACCCGCCGAAACGCAGGGATCCGACAACAGACAGGCACAGCCAGTGTCGTAATTCACAGGAACTTTAACAGACCTCCCCTTCCCCCCAGGCCCTCCTCCTTCACACCTGCTGTTAAGCCATGGCTCGGGTGGCCTCCCCTGCCTCCTCTGAACTTTGCTCCGGTGGCCTCCCCTGCCTCCTCTGAACTTTGCTCGCAGCCGACATTGTAGCAGCAGTTCCCTCTCCGGAAGGAGAACAAAGAAAGACCCTATTGGCTTTTGAAAGCCAATAGAGGGAGAAGCACAGCTTGTGCAAAAGTTGAAAAAATCCTTTAAAAAAAGGTGCCAGAACGCCGTTCTGAGAGTTCTATGAGGAAAAAAAAAGCCCTGAGTACACACAACCCCATGGCTGTAAGCCACTCTGTAGATCTGAATCCTGAAAAAGGGCTGTAATGAGCACTCCAATTATGTGATGACTCACCTTTAGTGCCATCTTCTTTTGGAGAAACAGTGCCACCAGGCCTAGGGGGAATTTGGGGAGTAGGAGGAACAGTAGGTGTAGGGGATTTGGTTGGTTTGGAAGTGGTAGAGACTACACAAAAAGAGAGGGGAAAATGTTTATGTAGTTTTCTCCAGACCCAGGATGCTCAACTTTAAAGTTTTCAACACTGATGTTCAACAAAGATTTAAGAAAAATTACTTACGCTTAACACATGTTGGAACAGATTTCCACTGACTATCAGCACCACATTCAATTATAGAAGACCCTACCAAAGTGTGGCCAGGATTGCGTACAATCGGTATTTTATTCTATGTTAGAAAACACAGATGTGGCCACAGGATCTTTCCTCCAAAATCAAATAATCTGAATCCTGAAAAAGGGCTGTAATGAGCACTCCAATTATGTGATGACTCACCTTCAGCGCCATCTTCTTTTGGAAAAACAGTGCCACCAGCCCTAGGGGGAATTTGGGGAGTAGGAGGAAAAGTAGGTATAGGGGATTTGGTTGGTTTGGAAGTGGTAGAGACTACACAAAAAGAGAGGGGAAAATGTTTATGTAGTTTTCTCCATTCCCAAGATGCTCAACTTTAAAGTTTTCATACTGATGGTCAGCAAAGATTTAGGAAAAATTACTTACCCTTAGCACATGTTGGAAGAGATTTCCACTGACTATCAGCACCACATTCAATTGTAGAAGACCCTACCAAAGTGTAGCCAGGATTGCATTCAATTGGTATTTTATTCTGATACGTATATATAGGTTGAAACACACTTGCCACTCTCCCATTTTCGACTCTTGGTGTTCGACACTCAACCTCTGGAAAAGAAATCAGTGTTTAGTTTGCACTGAATGACCAACTGGCTTTATGAGAGGCAAATGAGAAAAGTATGCATGTTATTGGTACTCAAATGCTGTGAGTTATATATTTCAGTCAAAGAGTGGGAAACAAGTATATAATGGTGGCATGTATGCATGTAGTGGCATCACCATGTGATGTAATTATGGTTTGCTGCTGGCACTAGGAATCTTAAGCCTGGAAACCATTATCTACTTACCTTCAGCCAAAAAAAAGAATAACCATCTAATATGACTCCATCTTGTTTGCAGGAGTTGCATGAAAACAAAATTAAATGGATACACAAATGATTACCTGCTGATTTAACAATTAACTGACCCATATATATATATTATAAATATGCAACATTTACTGCTAATGAGATATAGTATTTTAGATTAGGATGAAGGAGTTCACCTAAGATTTCTATGATTAAGAAACATGGTTCTCTTGGAGTTGGGAATGATCTCATTAGATTTTAAGATACTATCCAATGTTTTACCTTGTTGTATTACTCCATGGATGGTGTGGGGCATGATAGAGATGCTTTCAGTTGAAGAAGATGCCACCCCCTTCTACTTGAGTCCTTGGTTTTTAGTCTATTCTTCAATTTTTGTAATTTTAAATGTTCTTATGTATTTATATTTATATTTTTATTGTATTGTAAGCCACTCAGAGTCACTTTGGATAGTGAGATGGGCAGCATATAAATTTAATAAAATAAATAAATCAGAAGGAAATGAAAAAGAAACTTTTTTATTATGCTTCTAACACAATGGAGCACAATAAATCCAATCCAGCTCAAGGGGATTATTACCAAATCTGAACACAAGTAATAGAATACATTATTTAAACTATGTTGGCATTTCTTTCAATACTAACTTGTACGAACCAGTTTCACTCAGGTAATTTCCACTTGGTAATCCACAGAACCCAATGCTTAGAAGACAAGATTACCAGATTTTAGCAAGAGCATAATGCATATAACTAATGGAACTAACAAAAAAGCAATTTGGCAGATTGAAGGTAAGGAAAATAACATAAATTCCATTACTTTTGCATTCAGGTGGAGACAGATCCCACTTTCCATCTACACCATTTTCTTCAACTGTACATGTAATAGTAGATTTTCCAATAAGGGAGTAATCAGGATCACACCGATAAAGTACTGTAGAGCCAACAACATATGTATCTAAAGGATCGGGATCATATCTTCCATTGGGAATTACAGGAGGACGAACACAAGGAATACCTAGAGAGAGAAAAAATCAACACTGATTTAACTAGGCTAGAATTGCAAAGCATTTGGATTAAATTACCTCATGGCCAAGGGCAACATTCCTGTCTAATAAATATCTGCTGTCCAGATCCTGGGTAGGATTTCTTCATAATGTTCTTATAATCAAAGTGGTCTTCCTCATTAGAATCTCTTCCATATGCAAGTTTAAACTAGAAAAAGTACATTCTTCCTATGGAAGAAACATGGAGGTCACCCACCCATCTCTTGACAGAATACAACAAAAGTATATACTTCATCAAGAAAAGCAATCTGACTACATTGCATGGCAGGTGTCATGCCTCTGCCCGAGCCTGAATCCAAGGAGGACAGGAAGCTGGAGCAAGACCCTGTTGAGGCTCAGGAGGAGGTGAGTGTGGCTTCAGAGGACCGTGGGGAAGAGCAGGCTGAGGCAGGCCAGGGCCCTTCAGGTTTGGAACAGGGGAGGCAGAGTTCAGGCGAGGAGCAAGCCCCCCCCCCCTCCACCTGATCCTAAAGCAAGGAGAGCAGAGAGGATGAGAGAACAAGGTAGGCAGGGTCAATTGCTCGGGAAGAGAGCGTCCTGCCCCACTCCACAAGCCACACCTGGAGATTTAAGGAGACGCTGTGGGGTGGGGCATTTGCCGGGAACAAACGTGGTATCTTGGGACTGTTGTGAATTGTGCTCTTGTCTTTATTTAACCTGGACACCTTCAATACCAGACTGCCTGGTTTCCTGCTTTAAGACCGCAGACTGCATTTCTGAGTCTCTCCTTGCAGATTGCAGGCAAGCTGAGATTTTAAAGGACTCATTAAGTTTCTGTTGTTGTTTTTTTTAATCTGTCTGGCCTTCAGGACATTGTATACTTCTCCGCTGTATTGAAAATGCCTTCAGCCAGAGGCAGCTGAAAGGAACATGTGTGTGTGCTTTGGTTGAAGGCTTGCCAGCATATGTGGGAGCTTTTGGGGAACATTGGCAGTTAGTATAGGACTGTTTCTCTTGCCAGCCGACTGCTTTGCCTGGGTCATCACAGTAGGTGAGGCTCACAATAGAAGAGCCATTGCCTGTTTACGTTATGCTAATGCAGGGGTGTCAAACTGCCAGCCCTTGGGCCGGACGCGTCATCCAGAAGCCGCGCCCACCCCATTGCCGGCAATGGCAAAACAGTCCCGATATGTCTCATGACATCACGTGACATCGCGAGTTTGACATGTCTGTGCTAATGTGACTTGACCTAAAAGTCTGAGATTTAAAGAGGCAGATTCAATGCAAGGTTGTGATTTCAAAAAGGATTCATTCATAAATTATAATGGGAAAGCGTTTAAATGCTTGCAGATGCTTATTTTGTGGCAGAATGCAATGCTAATAGCATGAACAATAGTTTCTTTAGTGGACATGAATCATACCAAGGTTAAACTGGTTATTTCCAAAGATTCCTGATTCCACTGCAATATTTTTTTCAATATTTTCTCCTACTACAAAGATAGTAAAAATTAAGAAAAGACAGCATATGGTGGCTTCCTGTATCCATTTTTCCCCCTTTGCGTACATCGGAATGACATTAGCTCATTTCCAGTCTTCTGGTAAGTTCCTCTCTGCTCCAGGTGCTATGAAAGAGTATGTTCAGTGGTTCTAAGATTATGTCTGCCTGCTCCTTCAGAATCCTGAATTTAAACTATTTGGTCAAATGTCTGTATAAATTCTCAGTCATCCAGGTCATAATTGTTTCACAGGTGCTTTTTCAAAAGGCATCTGGACTATTTTTCCCTCTGAGGAAGAACAAAATATTACACTTCTCATCCAAGAAGTGATGAAACTGATGAACCTTCTTACATGAGAAGCGAAACATTTTGTTCTTCTTCCTCAGGGAAAAAAACAATCCAGTTGTCTTTTGGAAAAGCACTTTTGAGACAATCCATCTGATCCTTTGAATTTGAGCTCATTTAGAGTGGATATATATATATATATACAGGTCATGATTATCCCAAAGGTCCTTTTTCAAAAAGCAACTGGACTGGCTTTGTTTCTGCTTGAAGATGTTTCGCTTCTCATTCAAAAAGCTTAGGTGAGGTGAAATTTCAAAACTGAAGAAGCTAAATGTAAAGGCGTAAAATAAAATATCATCTTACGTTCACAATGTGGAAGCTCTGTATCCCAGTCAACTTTGCCTGATTTCAAAGTACACCGTCGAGTGTTACCATCTATAATTCTGAACCTAAAAAGAAAAAAAGTCTCCACAATTGATTTTTTTAGTTGCAATTTCTAAAATAAGCCACAACAGGCTGAGTTCACAGAACATGCTGACTCAAACCAAACAAATTATATTATGATGTACTAAAATGTAGGACTCCAACCATTATAATACTCTGGTACTTATTTTCCCAGTAAGAATCTTTAGAAGTATATTCTGATAACTTGATAGCTGCTGTATACCAGAAGTGTTCATCTTCAAACCAGTATCAAAGCCTTATACCTCTCACTCTCGTGTCCACATTCCACATTCCCAAACAGATACAAGAAATTTACTGAGATTTAGGAAATCACAAATAAAGAAATTCTTAGGATACCAGCACAGTAGAAACTTGCTCTATCTATTTAAGTCCCAAACTACAAATCTTGGCCCTTTTCCTCTCACCTTATAGAGCCAGCGGTTTGTAGCTGTTCTTTTCTTGGTTTTAAACTAATTTATTACATCAATCTAGCCAGAAATGTAGGTTAAGATAAACAGGACTAATTAAGTTTGACAATTTCTTACATGTTGGAACTAAACTTAATATCCATTTGTAAGGCAAGACAGCAATTTGCAATGCTGACTAAACAGGCAGATAAAAACAGTTTCAGAGTTTCTTCCAGTTGATTCTGTCACTCCAAAACCTAGGGTGATTAATAAACATCTATCGACATATTGGCACAATTTTACAGGTAGCTTTCGAGTTACAAATGTAATGGAGCCCACCCATTGCATTTGCAACTTGAAAATTTGTGGGAGTGAATTTTGTACCTTGAACGAAAAAAGTCCCTGCTTGTTAAGACGCACGCAGCTTGTTAAGTGCGCACGAGGTATCTCAGGGTGGGGAAGGCCATGGAGGACCTAGTGATAGAACAGGCCCACAAGGCCTCCCCGACCCCCTAAGATACCTCATGTTTCTCCCCCCCCCCCCAGCCGCGCAGGACTCACTTACCTTGCAAAAATTTTCTCTGTTATAGTTTCTTTCCCTTTGAGGGAGAGGAGAGTCACCTTGGAAATGCTTTTTGCGCCAACAATGGAAGCTGTAATATTGTGAGAGTTCAAAAGAGATCATGACCTCCAGAAGCTTCCATTCTGGGTGTGGGTGTTTGCTTCATTTGCTTGCCTATGAGGCAAAGCGTGGCATCAGAGTCGGCTGGGAGTATGAACCAATGCCCGGGTACGTTTCTTGGTCACATGCGCTGGCCTTAGTTTGAGGGCAGGACCGAAGCCTTCAACTAAACGGGGAGGCATCGCGAGGTGAGTCACCTTGCACTGGCATCCAAGCTGCTGGCAGAGGTGGCAACCACCTGAGTGGCCACGATCTGCCCACTCCAGCCAGCCACCCAGCCCATCCCAATTACTCCTTGCCTGACTGGCCGGTAGCCAGTATCCTCACCACTCTTCTCCATGTTGTCCTCCCAACTCAAGCTCCACTCCTTAAGGAAGAAACTGGAGGTGCAGAGCAGGATTGCTCTCATGAAGATATGGGTGCGCTGCTGGCTTTATTGAGAGCAATCCTACTCTGGGCCTCTGGTTTCTTCCATTCAGACAGAGCAGAGAAACTCAAGCCACTGCCACTCAAACAGTTTTTATCTGAACAAAGACCTTGGGGAGATGGGGAGCAATTTTTGTGTGTGGATGCAATGCTTGAAAATGCAGCAAATTTGCTTTGTTTTGAACCTCCCTATTTGCTCACGGAGGAAAAATCCAGTTTCCCCAGGTCTCCCTTCTGATAAAAAGTTTATGAGAGCCTAACTGGTGTTTGAAAACGAAGCGATTTGCTTTGTTTTGAACTGCCCCATTTGCTCACAGATGGAGAATCCAGTTTCCCCAAGGTCTCCTTTCTGATAAAAACTTTATGAGCGGCAGTGCCTTGGGTTTCTCGGCTCCATCTGAGTGCAGCAAAGCAGAGGCACAGCAGCAGGATTGCTCTTAATAAGACCGGCACACGTGAACAAGCAGCACACCCTGGTCTTATTTTCTGAGACAATCCTGCTGCGGACGGAGCTGAGAAACCCAAGCTGCTGCTGCCACTTGAGTGAGGAGGAAGAGGAAAAGGAGAAGAGCAGTGAGAATTTGTGCCAGCTGGCCGGCCAGGCAAGGAGTAAGTTGGGCAGGGTGGGTGGCTGGCTGGGGAGGAGGATCGTGACCGCTCAGGTGGTTGCCACTACTGCTGGCTTGGATGCAGGTGCCAGGGACCTGGCCCCGCAATGCCTCCCTGCTCAGTTGAAGGCTTCATTCCTGCCCTCAAACTAAGACTGGCGCATGCAAGCAAGCCGCTCAGCTGGGCCACAGACGATTCCATGCTTTGCCCCATAGGCGTGCAAATGAAGCAAACACTTCCCTTCCCCCAGAGAATAGAAGCTTCCAGGAGCCATGATCACTTTTGCAAAGAATGGGTTTGAACTCGCGCGATATTATGGCACCCAGGAGCTTCCATTGTCAGCAGGAAAAGCATTTGCAAGCTGTTCTCCTCTCCCTCAAAGGAAAGAACCCACGGCAAAGGGGAGACAGATTTTGCAAGGTGATTCGGGCATGGCAGGGAGGGAGGAGGAATAGGGTGAATGTTGCAGAGCCTCTGCAGTCATTTGTAAGGGCGAACGACTGCTGTGGTACTGCGATATTCGTAATTTTGGGATTTGCTCATAAATACAAAGGGGTGCTGATCACGTAACCTTGAACGACTGTTAAGTGAACACTCGTAACTTGGGGATTACCTGTACTGACTTATATATTAATGATGTCTTTAAATAATTTCTGCAGATTTCTGCAAATCTGTTTTAAGTCACTTTGAAAGATGTGTATCTTACAAAGTAACTATATATTATAATTATCTATAGGAATACAGATAATAATATAAAGTTCACAATAATATATAGTTAACAATTCAAATTTTTATTAACAATATATTTGTCCATTGTCTCCAAATAAATTTTTACAAGTTACTTCAACAAATAATCTCTAACTTACCCATAATCACAAGCAAGGGTTATTTCTTCACCAAACCGGAGGTCACCTGCAGCTACTACTTTGCCATTTTCCAAATGTGGAACAGGACATTGCCTTCCTAAAAGATTGGAACTGATGTTATCATGTGCCCTTGCAAATCTTACAACAAAATAAACACAAGTCTAGAAATTGTATTATTCTAGCTTTACACTTCTCCAAATTACATTATAGTTGTATTCCTCAAGAGTTGTTTTGCAGTGGAGAGCTGCTTTGTAAACTATCCCCAACTTCTGTACATATCTGTTCACTTCATGCACTTACATATGAAAATAGCCAAAAGTAGTTTATGAAGCAGCTGCAAGAATCGGAAAAAAGCTGGATGCTTTATACTGTCAAAAACTTTCAAACATTCCCTGTGTATATTAAAATCTCTTGAAATTATAATTATATAGTAACAATAAAAATGACTGTTATTAGCATTATTATAATTACATGTGCATAATCTAGAATGGTAGTAAAATAAATTACATGCTTAAAAAGAAAACAAACTACACAAACTAAAAACCTTAAAACAGACAAAAAACACTGGAACTATGCAAATTTCAAAATTCCAAACATTACTTTTCAATTGTTAAACCATAAACTGAACCGCGGCAGCCCAGAATGGAATTCTTCAAACTTAACTCTTGATTTGACACAAAGTAAATTCAAAGGTCAGGTGTCGAAAAATGTCATAAAGCCAATTGTTTTCTAATATATTAACATCCCTCCATGTGTACATAATTGCCTTTTTTTGCAGAAGACAAACCAGAGCATGCAAACTAATCTTTGTAGATGGAAAAATTCCTAATTTGGAGGATATATTTCAACAGACCATTAAATAGCTTTCATTCTTAACTTTCTTCCAAGACACTCTTCATCACAGTAATAATATTTAAACAATAAGAAATTATTGGTGTATCTGCATCGTGTACAGCAGGAAGACTGTTTTTCAAAATTATTACATCTACATCATAAAATGAATGGTATCGATATTTTACATTTGTTCATCAGCACAATAACACACCTCTTCTCAAAGTTATTTTGTTTACTGAAGTTTTTAAATCATATGAAACATATTCAACGCTTTCTTTCAATCTGAAGATATAAGTGGACAATAAAGTCTAATTCTGTATTATAAACTTCTTGAATGTATATTTTTATATTTTTTTAAAAAAATCTTGATGCTAATAAATAGTGGGTTTACTCAATGCCTCTGAAGTTTCCAAAGTCTGTATGGCATCACAGCCAAACAATGAACGCATCAAAAGATTTAATTCTATGCATTATATTCCTTCTACAGAATGTCAGAAGAGGTCATGGTTTCTAAAATAAAAGCGCGACCAAGTATTTTAAGCAAAATACTCCAACACGTTAATTTCTAGTGATAATGAAAATAAAATTTTAATTTTTGCCCAGTAAGCCCCAAATACTTCTGATCAATATCAAAGGCTTAATTACTAGTAGATTTTGAATCAATCCCAGCCAGGTGCAGGGGGAGGCACCATGGAAAGTTCCAAAGATTGGCAGGGCTGTCTGTGTCTGCTGTGCTCCACTACTGACCAGGTCCTTCTTTTACACACCACTTAGAGCAGGGGTGTCAAACTCAATTTCACTGAGGGCTGCATCAGCATTAAGGTTGCCCTCTGGGGGGCTGGGGTGTGTGGCAAGGGTGGGCACAGCCTACTGGGTGGGCGTGGCTGGAGTGGGTGTGGCCTATTGGGTGGGCACTGCCAGCTCTACATTGTTCGCGTCAAGGGTGCCTATGGGGGCCTGGGCAGGAGTGGGACTGATCTGAGGGTCTCTGGCAGAAGGGATTGTGACCGGGACAAGTGGCAAGGCATGGTCCACTGGAAGAGCCTCACTGTTCCTCTCAGGCCATTGGGGGGGGGGAATGGATGGTGGCGCAGGCTGCCCAGAGCCCTGGGCAGCAAAGGTCAAATGCCCAGCCCGACCCTCGAGCACCCACGGCACAAAGCCCAACCCCACTTCCCCAAGGGGGCACGCAGCTGCACTCACCTCCTCAAGGCTGCTACTGCTGTGCTTGCTCTCCTTAGCCAGGTTGCTCATGATGGGTATGAGGGCAAAGTCAGAGGGAGGCCCACTCCTTCTCTATGGAAGGAGACCTGATTTTGTATCCAAAGCTTCCTTAGCAATAGGATGGGAGACCCCCCTGGATAGGCCAGGAGGAAGGGGCAAGGGGATGGTGAAAGGGCAGCAGGGCAGGACTTCCCTCAGACCTTCCCCTCCTTCCCTCCCTTCCTAGGAACAGAGTGGTGGGAAAATATTTGAGATGAGGAAGAAAAACAGGCAAGAAAGGCAGCTGGGGAGGTGTCACCCCTCCTGAAGAATGCACCATTGCATGGAAGTGGCCAGCACATGGCCCTCACCTACTTCAGATATCTGGCTTGGTGGGCTCTGGGGAAGGGGACACCATGAGCAGCGTGAGAGCCAACATTACCTGTGCAATGCCGCCCATTCCCCAGCTTGCCCGGTTTCGGCAGGAAGCAGGGCACTCTCCTCACAGCACCAAGAAGCTGAGCCGGGTGGTGTGAATCCAAAGAGAAGAGAGACGCCGCCCAGCTCCCAGCCTGCCCAGTTTTGGCTGGCAGTGGGGCGCTCTCCTCACAACGCCAAGAGGCTGAGCTGGGCGATGCAAATCCCAAAAAAAAGTGCGACGCCGCCCAGCTCCCAGCCTGCCCGGTTTTGGCAGGCAGCGGGGCGCTCTCCCCACAGCACCAAGAGGCTGAGCCAGGTGGTCTGAATCCGAAAAGAAGTGTGACACCGCCCAGCCCCCAGACTGCCCGGTTTCGGCAGGCAGCAGGGTGCTCTCCTCACAGCGCCGAGAAGCTGAGCCAGGCAGTCTGAATCTGAAAAGAAGGGTGACACCACCCAGCCCCCAGACTGCCCGGTTTCGGCAGGCAGCGGGGTGCTCTCCTCACAGCGCTGAGAAGCTGAGCCGGGGGGTGCAAAGCTCACCAGCTTTGCACCTTGCTGCCTGCTGAAACCGGGCAGGCTGGGGGCTAGGCAGCATTGCACTTCTCATCAGATTTTGGCCACTTGGCTCAGCTCTTGGCGCTATGAGGAGAGCGCCCGGCTGCCTGCCAAAACTGGGCAGGCGGGGGGCTGGGCGGCACTGTGCTTCTTTTTGGATTTGCGCCACCTGGCTCAGCCTCTAGGCGCTGTGAGGAGAGCGCCCTGCTGCCTGCCAAAACCCCTCCCCCAAAGCCCATCAAGCTGGATATGTGAGGTAGGCGAGGGCCATTTGCTAGCCACTTCCAGGCAATAGTGCATTTCTTCATTCCTCACAAAGGGTGACACCAGTGTGTGCCCAGGGGGCGGAGCTGATGCAGCAGGGGCCGATCCCTTGCTGTTTCCAGACGGTCTTGTGGAGCTAAGACTGAATGCATTTCAGCATAGATGGCCACCACAAAATTGTACATTGGTTCCCGGCCGGCCTGGGCCAGGGCCAAAGCAGCAGGGGCCGTTCCCTTATTGTTTCCAGAATGGCTTCGTGGGCCACATGAAACCACTTCATGGGCCAGATCCGGCCTGCGGGCCTTGAGTTTGACATGTCTGACCTACAGCTTTCTTTTCCACATTGCCCAGGACCCCTTATGCAAAACAAAAAACAAAAAAACAAAAAAAGAGTTTGCTTCTTGAAAAGAAATCTTCAACTCTATGTTTGTGGAACTTTTTCTGTCTTTATCTTTTTGACTGCCATTTTAACTTTATCCTCTATTACAAATTTACTCAGATAATTTTTAATGTTTTTCTTCTGTACTGTAGGTTCATTTTGCTAAGCAATTTTTAATTTCTTTTAAAAATAATCACATTTTTATACGCATTATTAAATCATTACATTATTCTTTTTCCTTGGTATAAATATCCTTTGCTAAATTCTCATGATGGAATAGTCAGAAGAATTTTCAGTTACTGTTTTATTCAAAGTTATAGGTTGGAAGTCAAATGTATAACTTTAAATCTGACAATTCTGAAGAACTGTATATATTTCATTCAACATTTCATAGCAGCCATTGTTGTTGGTAAAAGATACTCACCTTGACAAAGTTCAGGAAGATTTGACCACTCACTAGTATTACGACATGTCATAATAGGAGTGGTTGTAGGTTCATAACCTGGGAAGCACTGTAACCGCAGTGCAGTGCCAACTGGATAGGTATCTGCTAGGTCTCCTCCTCCTCTTACTGAAGAATGGGGAGGTAGAACTGGAGCTGGACACTGAGCTGTAGATAAGTAAAAATGAGGAAGTTCTGAAGTAGAGAATAAAAATAAAAGTCTATTATACTACTGAAGCCCGACCATTCAGTTTTAAGCCACTGTGGGCTTATGCCAAAGAATCTTCAACCCAGAAGTGTAGGATTAAGGTCAGAAAGGCAAAAGCAGAAAATGAGGTAAGAGTACCAAGAGGGCCATAGTCTAGCAAGGTTTTCTTGAAATATGTCAAGAGCCAGAAGATAACAAAAATGGCAGGCCCATTGCTTACTTAGGATGCAGAAATTTTAACAGATGACCAAGAAAAAGCAGAGAAACTGGACTTCTAATTTACCTTGAGTGGTACAGATTGGAAACAAATGCAATAGGCACAGGTCAAATCCCGAGTGCCGCGTAACAGAGTGAGCGCCTGTTACTTGTCCCAGCTTCTGCCAACCTAGCAGTTCGAAAGCACGTAAAAATGCAAGTAGAAAAATAGGGACCAGGCTTCCGGGTGGCAAGGCTCCGTTGATGGCAGCCGCTTCGGCTGTCAGCCCTGTTGTTTTCCGTAGAGCCACCAAAAACAGCGACGATCAGCTGTTTGGCAGCTCGGAAACCTGCTCCTCGGGAGAAGAGGAGGGGGTGAGCGCTTAGGCAGTGGTAGAGCTCCCCTAGATTGCCAGAGTTTAAACTCTGGTGGTTGAAGGGTGTGAGCCCCCCCGAAGCCTGAGTTTGCTCCGGACTCCAGGACGCCTCTGCTCCAAGGCTTTGGAGCAGAGCAGGACACTGCAACCATCCCTGCCATCGATAGTGAATTGTGGATTACTTGGATGCAGGCAGAGCTGTGCAGGAGAATGCTGTAATAGCAAGTATTTGAACTTTAACTCAGAGTATTTTGTGGAAAAAGTTGAGTGGTGCGTAAAGTGAAAGTGCACAATAGAAATAAGTGGTGCTAAAATGGCTTCCAAACCAACTAAAGTTCCTAGAAGTGCTGGTGCTTCGCCAGTTCAGCAGTCTTCATTACAGGCTTTGATGCCTCCTCCTGCGGCACCCGCACCCGCACCAGCTTTAACACTAAAAGATTTGCAGGATGCTTTAAAAATACAATCCCAAGAAATAGCTGAACATTGTGGAATGGAGAAGATGGATTGAATATATTCAGAATAAATATGGGACTAAAAAGTTTCATTTAGCATTTGAATAAGTAGTGGTTTTGAACGATGTATTATTAGTTATTTGTTAGTAATATAGAATTTAATGTTTTATTTTTGTTGTTAGCATATTTTAGTTTAAGTTTGTAAGTTTATACCCTGTATTCAGCTCTGGGAAGTCGGGGAGGGGGGAGGGGAGGGTAGGGGAGGGTTGATGGGAGGGGGGGTGGGATGGAGTATATTTAAAATGTATTGTAAAACTATTCAATAAAAAAAAGAAAAATAGGGACCACTACGGTGGGAAAGTAACAGCGTTCCGTGAGCCTTTGGCGTCTAGTCATGCCAGCCACATGACCACGGAGATGTCCTCGGACAAGTGCTGGCTCTTCGGCTTTGAAACGGAGATGAGCACCGGCCCTAGAGTTGGAAATGACTAGCACACGTGCGGGGGAACCTTTACTTTTAAAGGTGTTATAATAGGCAACAAAGAGAGCTGTTTGCAAGGATCTTAAAGACAATACTGTGACCCACAGTCTAACACAGCTTTACCCCACCACCCCCCCAAAATGTGAGAGAAATCTTGTCTCCTCCTCTGACAAGGTAACCATTTCACTGACCTAGAGGAATATGACTGATATAAGGAACCTGGAATTTCCAAGTTTTGAAAAGGTCTCAGTGTTCCAGAGTATATCTCAAATGACAAGCTATTAGTGTAATTTAGGAGGCATTCCAATAAAGCAGGGTTGGCTAACTACACGAGAGAATCAGCATTAATGGATATCTATCAAGATGGAGAGCAGTAACTAGGAAAGTTTCACAGAGATAGGTTTTAGACCCAGTATAACAACATTTTCATTAATGATCTAAATAGCTATCAAATGTGTGAGTGACACAAAACTGGAAGTTCTAACCAACACACAGTATTTGATTGCAATCTAGCCCCAAAGACAGGATTGAAAGGAAAAATACATCCTTTAACAGGAAAAAAATATGGTTAGTTGAGGAGACAAACTCATTGGTAGCTTCACATTGCAATGAACAAGAACATGTTTTCAACTTCACAGCTATAATTGTTGGCAGAGAGAAACAAAAATAGCCAGAGAAATGATGAAAGCTGGGAAACTGGCCCGTCAGTCAACAGGAGTACTGATTTACCACTGGCCAATCAGCTATTTAGAAGCTGAGGGCGCAGCAGCAGAATACCCAGCCATCAACACCCCAATTAATAACTAAAAGCTACATACAACCAGGAACCATATAAATACAACATGTAGAACAAGCCTAGCGCACATATTCTGGAGAGAGAGAAGTTCCCTGCCGATGGATTCTAGTGTGAGCCTGAAAGCTTGGAAGAATAAACCTTTGGTCCACTGACTGATTGGCTCCTGCAACCTTCTCAAGGGACACATATATATTCCTTCATTTGCAAGAATTATTTTATTTGCTTAACATAATTAGATATTAGTCTGTTATAACTGCAGAAGCAAAGCCCTTTGTGAACATATAGCCCTACCAGTGACTTAAATAACCCTTAAATAAACACATTCCTCTGAACCTTGGTTTCCGAGTCCAACTTTTACGTTCTGAAACAGAAGTTCACTTCTTGGCTTTCAGTCCCTGTCTTGATTGGTGTTTGGCTTCTGTAACTCAAGAAACCAACTCTTAAGAGAAAAGGTCAAGTGAACAGGTCAAGAACGGAAAAACCCTTAAGAGTTACATGTCTGAGAAAGAACAACAAACATCATCCACAAAACACCTGTGACGATGTCACCTGAAGGAACACTTGCCTTTGATTAAAGCCTTAGTTCCTATCAGGAGCAGTAACTACGATGTGTTAAAAAGAACCTCAGTTAAGGCACTCTACCACCTCTGCCTTCATAGAAGACATATCTGGCTAAAAGCCGGGCAGTTTCTGAATCCCGCAGTCAACCAAAGAAAGGGTCCAGGGCTGGGGAGGGGGAAGTGAAGGATGGAGAATCCACGGCCACCGAGGAGCCTCTAGGCTTGATACCATATAGGCCAGGGGTCTTCAAACTTGGCCCTTTGATGTCTTGTGGACTTCAACTCCCAGAATTCCTCAGCCAGCGTGCCTGGCTGAGGAATTCTGGGAGTTGAAGTCCACAAGTCACAAAAGGGCCAAGTTTGAAGACCCCCGATATAGGCGAATGGGCGTGGCCGTGCCAGCCCCCAGCCTTTCCCAGACCGCAGAGGACCCCGGCGACAGGCTCAGGCTGGCCTCGTTCTTTTTGCTTTCGACTCAACAAGCTGAAGCGCCTTGGCGGTCCGCAGCTGGAGCAGCAAGCAGCTCTGCCCGGCGAGGGGCTTTCTCGCTCTCGGTCGCAAAACAAGAAGAGATCGCGGCTCTTCGGAGCAGGGACAAAGCGCCTCCCCCGCCTCCCCGCCGGAATCTCGATAAGCTCCTCTCTCTAGGCCAGGGGGTCTTCAAACTTGGCCCTTTTATGACTTGTGGACTTCAACTCCCAGAATTCCTCAGCCAGCAAAGCTGGCTGAGGAATTCTGGGAGTTGAAGTCCACAAGTCATAAAAGGGCCAAGTTTGAAGACCCCTGCTCTAGGCAATAATTTAGGTGTTTCTCCCCCCCCCTCTCCCGCCCATTTTAGAGCACGAACGGTAGCAGGCTCCTAGAAGCGCTTCTTACTCACACAAAGCCCTGGATGAGAGGAATAGCAGGAGCAAGGCCGCTGAAGGGACCTCAGCGGAACAAGAAGCCAAAAGACCCATCGCAACAGCTGGCGTGAGTCGGGAGAAACACTCCGGGAGTCTAAAGGCAGACAAGGGCGGCACTCTCCAATACTACCGGAAGACGAAAAATACGACGCCGACGCCGCTTTTCTGGTAAATGGGCGTGAGCAGCTTTGTTTTTAATAACCCAACCTTTATTAACGTCATGACAAACAGGAAGGGAGTTTCTAAGACGACGGCGCGCTGCTCTGCGGCGGTCAGGGGTAAGGCCATAAAGCGCGGAGCACGTTGGTGCCGAACGGGAACTGGGTTTCCCCGGTTGACTGGAGGCAGGAAGCGGATGGGCGGTGGTTTGGCTTCGCGCTGCAAAAAGGAACGTTGAAGCAACTTGCGGTTGTTAACTCGGAAAGAAAAGAAAAAAAAAAAGCTCGCGAAGGTTGTTAAGGATGAATCCAGGCTAGAAAGCTGGTCTTTAGAATCTTCTCCAGCTTGTCGACAGCTATGTTAAGTCTTCAGTTCTCATAAATGGGGATAGCATAACTACCGTTCAGGTCTTTACACTCTAAAAGTTCTGGAACTGAAGACCATCAATGGTGGAGAGTATCCAACTGGGAAATATTTGTTGGTGGTGCATGCTTGCGGTTGTAGTGGTATTCTCATTAAATGCTTTTTAAAAAAAAAAAATTCACGTGATCGACCAGCTTGGTTTAGTTCAGGGGTAGGCAACCTCGGCTCTTTTATGACTCATGGACTTCAACTCCCAGAATTGCTAAGTCAGCTCTGCTGACTCAGGAATTCTGGGAGTTGAAGTCCATGAGTCATAAAAGAGCCGAGGTTGCCTACCCCTGGTTTAGTTAGTGTTTAAGGCACTAAGCCAGAAATCAGGACAACGAGTTCTAATCATGGCTTAGACTCAAAGCCAGCCGAATGTCTTGGGCCAATCACTCTCTCTGTCCTAGGAAGGAGGAAATAGCAAATCACTTCTGAAATACTGCCAAGAAGATTGCAGGGACTAGTCCAAACAGTCTTTGACTCCTAGCAACTATCTGGAGAAGTCTCCTCTACTATTGGCAAGATTTTAGAAGTGGTTTGTTATTGCCAATCATTCATGCTAGAGCAGACATGTCAAACACAAGGCCCAGGGGGGGGCAGATCCAGCCCACGAAGTGGTTTCATGCGGCCCGCGAAGCCATCCTGGAAACAGTGAGGGAACGGCCCCGCTGCCTTGGCCCTGGCCCAGAGACCCTCCTTCTGCCAGAGACCCTCAGATCTGTCCCAGGCCTCCATAGGCACCCTTGATGCGAACGATGTAGAGCTGGCCACACCCACCCAGTAGGCCATACGCACTCTAGCCACACCCACCCAGACCATACCCACCCGGCCCCCTGAGGGCAACCGCAATGCTGATGCGGCCCTCAATGAAATTGAGTTTGACACCCCTGTGCTAGAGCATCAACAGAAGTGAAAGTACAACATATAAATCTAAAAGAAGCACAAGACTTTTCGCACTTAAGATAAAGCAATTGTATATTGTATGTTTAAGTTACTTCTAAATAATTTCATTTGCTTCCAAGCAACTTAGCTTTTCAACAAATAAAAAGGAAACCAGTTTTGAATAAGCACATACAGGATTGCATAAAAAAGTAAACATGGTAGAAAAAGTGCACTAAAACATTTTACCTGTGCTTTTTATCTTATAGCTTATAGCTTATTTTCTTCCATTGACAAAATGTTTCTGCAAACATTTACATTAATAATTAGAAGTATTTGAAGGCAATTGTTTCTTAAGAACCTCATTACATACGAGGCACCATGCTGGATCAGAGAGTCCATTCTATTTTTCAAAAAGACCAAGAAGCTTTACCTTATGTTTTATGTTATGTAGTAGCAAATTCTATTGTTTAATTTTATTCTGGGTGATGGAAAATACCGAAATAAGAGCATTTTTGGCTCTTAAAATTGATAGAATGTATATTTTGAGAGCAATAAAGTTAAATCTGTATTCAGTGGTTGGTATTTTTCTAGAAACTGCTATGGCACTCAGAAAAGTTGCTACTAGTAGTTAATCTAATTTTTTTACAAAAATGAATGGCTGAGGTTGAGCATAAATGCAAAGCATTATGAAACAAGGTAAATAAGGTTGAGAAGTTGATCCCTGGCTTAGAAGTTATAATATAATTTATTTTGGAGAGGATTGCATTCTCCTAATAAAAATACTGTATTTTCTGGCGTATAAGACTACTTTTTAACCCATGAAAATCTTCTCAAAAGTCAGGGGTCGTCTTATACGCCGGGTGCTGAAAATTTAGGGACAGGGCTGGCTGGAAAATCTGGAGCGGATCTCCCATTTAGTCTGCGCAGGGAAAGTGGGACCAATTGGAGAAGAAGCTGCAGTCTGTGATTTTTTACAGGGTTTATAGGGTTTCCTGCCTTAGCAGGGGGTTGGACTAGATGACCTCCAAGGTCCCCTCCAACTTATTATTATTATTATTATTATTATTATTATTATTATTATTATTATTATTATTATTATTTCCACTTGCACTGTTTTATGTTTACATGTTTGATGACAAACAGCCTTATGTTTATAAGTGACAGTTTTCCTACTAAGCACCTGCATGTCATAAGCATTTGAATTAAAATTACCATATTAAAATCAAATCTGATGTTTTTTAATTTTTATTTAGTGTGCGTTGGAAGAGGGGTAGTCTTATACGGCGAGTATAGCCCAAATCCTATAATTTAACAGGAAATGTAGGAGGTCGTCTTATACGCCCAGTCGTCTTATACGCCCAGTCGTCTTATACGCCGGAAAATACGGTAGTACTTAGTCGAGTTTATTGTGAATTTACTATTGTTACCGGATGTTCTACAAAAGTCACTGGGTAGAACAGCCTATTAACAATACAATAGCTCCAGCCTTCCCTGACAGAAATAGTTTTAAGTTGATTTAAAGGTGAAGTTAGGGGATTTTTCTTGAGAGTAGTTCAAAATCTGCAAATAAATCAGAATTCTATATACCTCCATTTCTGAAGGATCTGCACTAATTCAAAGCCATTCAATCATTTTAATAAACCACTGTTGACTTCTCTGATCCTAAATAACTTTGAAGTAAGATTTGGATAACTTCTAACAGACCTTACATCCTGATAAGTGATTAATTGTACTGTAGAGCAGAAGTGGGCATTCTTAATTATGGTACTAAACATATGAAATAAATTCCCTATATCTGTTCAGTAGTCCCCCCACCCAATTCTGGAATGTTTCTACTATATATTAAAAGCTTATCTGTTTGTCCAGACATTTTGATTTTCTCTCTATCTTTCATTAACTGGTTTATAGTTACTTAATAGTGTTAATTTAATTTATATCTTGTATTTGTTATTTAATGTTTATCTTTTAAATGCTTAAAAAGTAAAATGATTTTTAAATGCACACAATTAGGTTAGCTATGAATTGAACAAATTTCAAAGCCTTCCTCCCTCTACAATAGGAAGAAAGATGACAAAATTGTTAATATCTATTAGTTTTTCACTGAGTTCAATTTATAATTTTTTATATCTATGTGCTGGGCAAGAACTGGGAAAGGCTAACTAAAACTTGGAAATTCCAATTTATTCATAGTAAACATCTTGAAGACTGATGAATATATAAATCCTCTGGCATCCAGCATAATCTGAAGAAGGCTTAAAGGTGAAATTAACATTTTGTAATGGCAAGACAGATCAGTTAATCCAAGGAAGGAAATGTGCAATCAATCTCTCCACTGAGTCATCTATGTTTGAATAAAGCAATGCGTTATGATACTTCAATAAATGTAGCTTGTGAACAATCATTCATGTTTGGACTTTCAGTAAAGCTGATACCAAGTGTGTGATTTTTTTTCTACTGTGGTATAAAACAAGCACTAATTCTGTTCAATAGGTCACATATTTTTTTTAAAAAAAACATTTTGTTCTTTCTGAATAGGGTGGATATTGTAACAAAAAGCTTACTTCCACACCCTTCTGTATCCTTAGCCTTGTAAGATTACTTCTTGAGTAATGCAACAACCATTTGCTGCTAGAATGAGGTGATGTTCATGACAAATCAATAGATAAGCTGAATGCTTTGTTGGAATCAAATAAAAAATTATGGAGGATAATGATATAAATAAATAATATCAAGAATGATAAATGTAGTCCCCACTAGATATCATTGGAGTAATACACAATCCAGATATTATTTAATATATGCCTGCAGCATATAAAATAAATTGTGACACAGGTTAATGGACACATACCTTAGTATATAACAGGGATGCCCACCTTGGGTACAACTAGGTCACATAAGTAGCCCTTAATAGGCTCCTTCAACCCACAAATAGAGGCATAACATTTCTGAAAATGTTGAAGCCACCAAAAAAACAAGCTTTGGGGGGGGGAATGGAAATTTGGAGAAAATAGAATTATATGCAGTATCCATTTCTACACCGTCCTTTACTGATCTAAACTGACACTGCTATTTTAAGAACATACAATGCACTAGTATAATTTGGTTTGCTCATATGTTTAATTTTATATTAAATGTTTTGAGAACTTTTATCTAGTGCTCTAGAGCTTTTGAAATGTTAGCAACAAAGAACTTTACAAGCAAATCAGGTACCCTCTTTGATAAAAGTGGCAATGCCTGCTGAAAGCACTAGTATTCTGTATACAGGAATAGTAAGATACCGAGTATACTGAGAAAAGTTCCTGTGTTCTATTATAGAAAACATTGTGAGTCAATAAAAGACACTAATGCATGGCATCATGTCTAATTGCATTCATTTTTTTTTACAAAAAGTTCATGTTTTCTCTCTACTTTTTCCATTTTTCCAGAAGAAACGTTTCTAAAAATAAAATACTTTAAAAAAAATTTTATTTTATTTTAATTCCATTTATATCCCGCCCTTCTCCGAAGACTCAGGGCAGCTTACACTTTTCCATTGGTGGAAAGAGAAAGGCCAAGGATAGGAACAGAATAAAGGTACAGAATGAGAATTATAAAAAGCAGACATTAATACATGCCAGTTGGCAAGCATCCAGATTTTGATCGCATGACCATGGGGATTGCAACAGTTGTAAGTGTGAAAAATGGTCAGAAGTCACTATTTTCAATGCCGTGGTAACGTCAGTCATTGAATGGTTGTTAAGTCAAGGATGTATAGCTGTATAAAAGGAGGAGCAGGTAGAATATTAACCTCTATTCTGAAGTCTGTCCAGCAACTCACCAGATTGCTCCACCACCCCTTAGATGGCAATGTTTTTCAACACAGCTTAGCAAATGTTATCGGAATGCGACTTGTCACAGCCAACTTGCCATGGCCAATTCGCCACTGGACAACTCACTACAGCCAACTCCTGTGGGACAACTTACTGCATGACAATTAAACTATTTAATTATTTAATTATTTAAAATCATTTGTTTTTATTTTTGCCATTCACATTTCATTCTCTCTCTCCTTTTGCATTCTTTAATGATTCTATTCCACAATTTATTTGATATTAGTGTAATTTTTGTCCCGCAGTGAGTTGTCCGTAGCAAGTTGTCCATGGCAAATTGTCATAGATCCAATGTTATTGTTAGAAATGTACCACCTCTGAAACAGATGGGAGTTATGTGAGAAACACAGCAGGATCAAAAGCTGTGCCCCTGATTCCCCTAACATAACTTTGGAGACTACTGAAAGAAACATGCAACTTTCCTTGGAGACCCAAAGATTTAAAATTTGGATTTGGATTCATTTCCCTAGTTGATGACTTCAAATCCTTTGAAAACAGTTCCTTATAACAAGGAAGCTTTTAGTGCCAGATAGTATCCAATAAAGATAAATACTAGGATGATGAAAAAATATTTCTTATGCTAATATGGCAAGCCAAGTTTTAAAAATTATCCAGTGTCTAGAATAGCACCATATATTTATAAAAGTATTTAAAATATTTTAATTTTTTACTTACACAAAGTTAAGTACATATGCTTGTTACATATAGTTGTATTCAACAAAATATATGTTTATTGTTGAGTCTAGAAATGTCATTTTGCATATGGAAGGGAGAAAGAATTTTTCTTATTTAGTATAAAATGCTTAATGGAGAAAAGGGAACAAAACTCTAAAGTATATTTCTCTTTGTGGAAGCTGCCCATATTATCTGTGGAACAGCATCACTACCATACTCAATATATTTTATTATGATGATTATTGCTATTATTGTTATGATTATGATTAATTCATTAAACATGAACCTCAGTCAACTGAACATTCAAATTTACTGGCTCTAATGGTTGACACGGGTTGCTGCCAGCATCCTAGGTATCAACCAGGTACCTCCTTAAAATGTAAGATGTTCTGAGTAGTGCAGTTTTTTGTAGCTTTGCTGAAGTTATTGCAGGAAGCTGCAATTTCTTGATGCAAAGATTTTGGACATAGTTCCCAGAGCCCCAGTGACAATGGGCATCACTGTTACATGTTTCATTCATAATTGCCCAGTTTTGATGGCCAGGTCATGGTATTTCATAATTTTTTCCAGTTCTTTTTCTTCAACTCTGGCATCTCCTGGTACAGCAGACATGTCAAACACAAGGCCCGGGGGCCGGATCCGGCCCACGAAGTGGTTTCATGTGGCCCACGAAGCCATCCTGGAAACAGTGAGGGAACAGCCCCCACTGCCTTGGCCCTGTCCCAGAGACCCTCCTTCTGCCAGAGACCCTCAGATCTGTCCCACTCCTGCCTAGGCCCCCATAGGCACGCTTGATGCAAACGATGTAGAGCTGGCCACGCCCACCCAGTAGGCCATACGCACTCTAGCCAGGCCCACCCAGTAGGCCATGCCCACCCTGGCCATACCCACCCAGCCCCCTGAGGGCAACTGCAGTGCTGATGCAGCCCTCAATGAAATTGAGTTTGACACCCCTGTGGTACAGCGATATCAATGAACTATATGCTTCGGTTCTCTACGACTATGATATATGATGTATTGTGTTCCAAATGACGATCTGTCTATATTCGAAAGTCCCACAAGATCTTCACCTTCTCATTCTTGACAACTTTTTCCACCCTATGTTCCCACAACTTTTTGGACACAATAATAATAATAATAATAATAATAATAATAATAATAATAATAATAATAATAATAATAATAATAATAATAATAATAATAATAATAGCAAACTTGGGAAAGTATCTTACCATAAAACATTAAATATGCCAAACAAACATCACATTTAATATTTCATATTTTTACCTCTTTTTCTAAAAAGCTAATAAAATCACTGAATTAAAATGTAAAACATCATTCAACTTATGGGAAAAAGTTTTGAGCTTATATTTTACCTTTGCATTCAGGAACAGATCCTCTCCAGATCCCAGTTTTATTATCTTCAGTTATACAATGGAGAAGATCATCTCCAGAAAGTGAAAATCCAAGATCACAGATATAGGTCACTTTTGAGTTAAGGGGAAAAGTTCCATTCTTTCCTCCTGTATAAGCTCCATTCATTATTTCTGGAGGAGGAGGACAAGTGGGCCCTGAAACAGAGAGAAACTTTTGTGATTTGTAAAAAAATTGCCAAAACAAATGAGTTACTATTTTTTCTAGGAGAGGAAGCTGGATTGTCTGTCAGTCACTCTATCTATCTATCTATCTATCTATCTATCTATCTATCTATCTATCTATCTATCTATCTAGACACTATGAAGAACATGCTAGCACCAAGTCAGTTGAATATGGGTCTTACAGAGGCTACTGGAGATCAGGTCTGGCTTGATTATTTCGGGGAGAGTTTGATCTTGTCAGGCCTGAGGAATTAGATAGGATCCTTCAAACTGATAGCTTGGCCATCTCAGTATTAGATCCATCTCTCTCCTAGCTAGTCAAGCAACCTTTGGTTCTGATGATAGTTAATTCCTCTTTGAGAAAGGGGGTGTTCCTGCCATGTCTTGGTTTACCTCTCACAAAGGGCCATTAGTAGACCTCACTGTTCTTAATAATTTCCATCCAGTTTCCAATCTTCCATTTTTAGGAAGGATTGTAGAGAGGGTTACTATGCTAAAGATTTAAAGGGTCCTGGAAAAGGCAAATCATCTGGAGCCTTTCCAGTGAAGATTCAAACCTGATAAGGGAGTGAGACAGCATTGATTACACTCTTGGATGACAATTCAATTCCAGAAGAGAGATTAAAACAGAACAAACACAAAAGGGGAAAAACCCATGTAGCCACAAGACATCTAGTTCCCTGTATCAGCTTTAATCCAATTTCTGAGCGCCTGAAACTAGTGTGAGGAGCTGCTAAACTTAGAGATGCTCCAGTGGAATCCCAGAGTGTTCTAAGCATTTTATACTCCTTCATTGCCCCACTGCAATCCACAGGCAAATCTTGGGCCCAGGCTGTTTGAAAGAATTAAAGAATCTTACTGAAACATATTGGAGGCTTCGGTTTCCATATGACGGTATTATTAGAAAGTGAACGTGGTAAGCACTGGCTTGTAGGTGATCCAATTAATTGGTACCTCAAGAAAAGAAAAAAGAACATAATACATTTTAATCTCTTTCTCTTTTAAAAGATTGGATAATACTATGGATAGCCAAGAAAACACCTATATTGAAGATTTACTGTATTACTTAAGACAAATTATCAGGGTCAAATTACAACATTTTGGGCATATTATGTGAAGAAGCAGGTCCCTTGAGAAGTCCATGTTTCTGGAAAAGGAAAGAAGAGGATGGCACAATTACAGCAGTGAGAGGTGCACTATTGGGAGATATGAAAATTATGTAAGCAAAGAAAATCTAGTCATTTCACAACTGGCAAAAAAGTCCAACTCCACTACAAAAATGCTCATCCATACAAAGTAAACATTGGAAAACAAATCATGAAAAAGTGGAACATTCATTTTTTTGATTCATCTTTATTGATTTACTATTTACTGTGCTATTGCCATGCTGACCACTTGCAATCTCTGTGTGCCCTCCCTGAGCCTTGCTACATTCATGTACCCTTTCTCTGAGTCTTGCTGCTTTATAAATGCATCACTTAGCAACAAAAATTCCAGTCCCAATTGCTGTCTAAAATAAAGCACAGCTTGTATCATAATTAGACTTTGCTAAGCCAACTAACTCAACACTCACCCTTCATTACAGGTGAAATTTACTTTCGCTTTTAGCAGGAAATCCATTAGAATAATGCGGTCACCATTTTCTGGTTTCCCTGGATCACCACATGATTGTCCTAATAGAAAAAAAAATATTGAGAATTATTATTCTATGCCTATATATGGCATAATTTCAATCAGTCATAAAGCTTATACATTTTCTTGGGAGAACAGTCATAGTGGAAAGACAAGCTAATTTATACATTGTAATTTAATGTAATCAACAAAATTTAATGCCCTGAAAAATGCTCAACATTAGATAGAAGATAAATTTTTTATAGTCCCTGACCAGCAGCACAGAGATCAATAAATAAAATTATGAGTTGCAGTTTCAAAATATATTCTAGCTGTATTGATGAACCCTAATAATATATTAGTGAGCTTTATTACTTAGCAGACAGATAATGGGCATCTTGCAAATAAATAATGGGCTATTTATCTGATAAAAGTTCAGAAACAAAAAAAATCATCTGGATATCCAGCAAGGATAATAAAAGAAGTGAAATGAAATTGTTGTATATATTTCCATAAAATGTAATAAATAATTAGAAAGGATTCAAAGTGCATATTGTGCAAAGAAGCAGAAGAAACAGTAGATCATATATTCAGTTCATGCAAGAACATTGCACAAACTGATTATAAACGATGACATAACACAAAATGATTCACTGGAACATTTGTAAAAATAATTATTTGCCAAAAATGAAAAATTGATGTGAACATACAGTAGAAAAAGTAGCTGAAAATATTGTGGGATTTATGAATAAAAAGTGATAAAGTCCCAATTCATAATATTCCAGATTTATCTGTGCTTGTAAAAAAGAAATCATGGATAACTGATGCAGCAATAATGGGGGATACTAGGATAGAAGACAAAAAATTAAAGAAGCAAAATATTAAGATCTGAAAATCAAAAGATTATGGGCAAAAACTGGCTATGTTGTTGCCAGTGGTTATTGCTTATCGGCCCACTGGTTGCCATACCAAAAATAACTGCACATTGATAAAATTTCCATTTGTCAATTAGGAAAGGCCACACTGCTTGGATCTCCACATATGCTATGCCAATATATTACAACATGGGTCAATATAAAAGAGAAAAAAATGTAACATTATCATATGTGTATATTACTGGCCACCCAACCAATCAGAAGAAATAGATGAACTCTTTGCCAACCAGTTAACAAATGTATGTAGGAAGCATACCACAGTAGTAATGTGAGACTTCAACTACCCAGATATCAACTGGGAGACAAACTCTGTACTGAGCGGGAGATCAAAGAGATTCCTAACCAACCTAGCTGACAACTTTGTCACCCAAAAGGGGAAGAGGGAACTAGACACAAAGCTATACTGAACTTAATCCTTACAAACAGAGAAGAAGTGATAAAAGGAATCAAAATTGCCGGAACCTTGAGTGAAAGTGACTGCGTCAAACTGGAATTTAATATAAGGGAAATACTAGCAACAGGAAACAATCCAACCAACGTCCTAAACTTCCAAAGAGCCAACTTTAACAGACTCAGAGAGAACTTAGGAAAGATCCCATGGATGAAAATCCTAAAGGGGAAAACAACTCAAGAAGCATGGGAAACCCTCAAAAACATGTTCATTAAAAGGGGAATAATTAAATGTACCATCTAACGCAGAAGATGACAGAAGTATTAAAATAGATTGGGTAGAGTTAAAATGGTATCAATCCTGGGAGTTGAATTCTGGGAGTTGAAGTCATGCATCTTAAGTAACTGAGGTTGAGAAACGCTACTCTAAAAGAATGCATTAATATGACTAAAGCATCATCCTTATCTGGGGCAAATTTGGATTTCTTGGGAAACAATGACCCAGTTTGGTTTAGTAGTTAAGGCATTTGGCTAGAAAGCAGAGAACCATGAATACAAGCCCGACCTTGACTGGCCCAAAGCCACACAGCTAGCTTTCATGGCTGATGCTTCAGGCATATTAATGCATTTCTTTACAGCAGTGTTTGTCGACGTCACTGCTCTCTCAGCCCAAGCAACCTCACAGGGTTGTTGTGGAGAAAATAGAAAAAAAGTGTATTGGATACATTTGTTGCCTTGAGTTATTTATAAAAAATAATAAAGACAGGATACAAATAAATAAAAGACACACTGAATACACAGCAGCAAAACAGAGTCAGAGTCCGACAAGAGTCAGACTTGTTTTGATAATCACCTTGGAAATAGCTTACACATGGTTTTTCAGATATCAAGAATCTTCAGAATGTCACATTTTATCACAAGGAGTGAGTTTTATGCAAGTTTAAGGACTTATAATTTTTTTATTTTGAAATAAAGCAGAAAGATTATTAGAATTTTGATTTGGGGTAATTATAAATAGATTAAATGGTCTAGATGGATTTGAAGATTTTGAAATTAATTACAGGAATCCTTTCTGAGGGTTGTTTAGAATTCTATAAAAACATTCAGTAAGATTTTGAAATTAAGTATAAGAAATCTTCCCATGGGAAAGTGTTATTGATTAGAAAATCTATATGGGACCAGAAAGAACTAAAGTTCATAATTAACTGAAATAATTAAAGAAAAAGAGATCTACGGATAAAGAATGGAGCAACATACTGTACTTTGGAATAATTCAAGAATATTTGAAAACATTATGGGAGCATCTTTGATGCTAAATATAATCATTTAAAGCTAAAAACTCTGGTGTCTGGAGATTGTCAGCATTTGGAGAGGGGTCAGCAGGCTTTGAACTCAAGCAAAGCTGAGTGTTCTTTGGATGTTGGAATTCCCTGGTTATGAGGACTTTCCTTCTTGGTCTGGATGGGGTTGCACCACTGCAACTATGGGCAACTTTTGGGACTTTCTGGACTCACAACCCATTTGAAGATCAGGTTGCAAGGAGTGCCTTCGCACTACCCATGTTGTGCACCAGTTATTCCTATTCCTGCACCAGCAGCCTTGCTGACTTTAGTCATCTCTCATATGGATTACTGCAATATGCTCTACCTGGGACTTCCCTTGAAGAGTATTCAGAAGCTTCAGCTGAAGTAAAATGCAGCTACATGTGCAATTAAGTGGATTCCACAATCAGCACAAGTTATAACCCTGCCCCACAACCCACAATGGCTACCAGTCTGCTTCTGTATCCAATTCAAGGTGCTGGTTAAGGGCTATAAAGGCCTACACAGCATGGGACCAGGTTACTTGAGAGACCAGCTCCTCTCAATCACCTCTTCCCATTCCATCAGATCCAGCAGGCTCTGGATCCTGTCAGCTAGGGAGCATCACCTAACAGGCCCAAGGAGGAAAGCCTTTTCTGCTGTGGAACCCACCCAGTGCTGCCAGAGATCTGATTGGTCCCAACCCTGCTAGCCTTTTGAAAGATTCTGAAGACATTATTTTGACAACAGGGAATGTGGCAGTATAGTGGCTGCACCAAGTGGTATTGCTACACTGTCTATGAATTTTTATGATGCTTTTTATTTGCCTTTGTATTATATTGCATTGTTTTTGTTTTGTTTCATATTGTTGTATTTGTTTTATTTGTTTAACCTTTCAAATCATATATATGAGCAGATATATTACCGTAATTGGAATAATAAAATAAAAAATAAATATCATTGATCTCCATTCTGGCATTGAAATTACATACTGTATTAAGAGAAGATAATAATTGGCAATAGGCTGAGTTTGGACTATAAATGCTAATGTATAATAATAATAATAAAAATTATAAATTAATATCAAACTTAAGTGTTTACATCTTGTAAGTGCCACTATCACCCTATGAGCAGAAAAGGTCTGAATTATTTCTACTTGAAGATGAATATAATCAATCACCCTAGATCACACCTAGATTCTCCTTTCTCACTGTGGAAGCCATTATTCCAACATGAATCATAGCCATCAACCCTCAAGTCACCTAGTGCCTAGGTTTCTGACAGAAATAAAATAATAAATCTGAATAAATATTTCATAAAAGAAGCCAATATCTAGCAGTATTCCATGAGATTAAAAACGTGCTATAACTACATGCCAGGCAGTTCACAGCCAATCCATAAGCAGTTCTTCAAAAAGGAAATAATTTAAATATAATACTAAAAATAAAGATGCCAATAAAGCTGCATATGATATCAACCAAACTAAAAATATAGTGTACCTATTAGTCTTTTAAGAGCCTCAGAAGTGTAATTCAGGAATTCAGCACCATTATAAAAATTATTTATTTTTTTTTTATTTTATTTTTTTATTTTAATTCCATTTATATCCCACCCTTCTCCGAAGACTCAGGGCGGCTTACAAGCTTAGCATGTGGCCTTCATTCTATGTATATGCCTGCTTATTAGGGCTTTCACACATACCCCAAGCGGCATTATTACAAAGTCAGCTTATTGCCCCCAACAATCTGGGTCCTCATTTTACCTACCTCGGAAGGATGGAAGGCTGAGTCAACCTTGAGCCTGGTGGGATGCGAACCTGCACTAATTGTAGGCAGCTGGTGTTGCTTAAGGAGGCATATTAATTAATTCCACACATCAGTTGGCCCATGTAGGATCATATCTTTGTAAAATCATTACCAAATGAATCAGCAATTATTCAATGCAATTTTGAAGTTCGTTGCAATGGAAGATCCTGACCTTTACAAAAAACTGGGGCTGGTGACCAGGTATAATTCGAAAGGCAAGTAATAGCAGGCCTTTTTGGACGACCAGGAATGTGCTCAGCGCTTCGATGGCAAATATGGTACACAACTGATCCCACAGGATAAAAATGAAGAAATTCATCATCCACTACAGAAAATCTGGTCTCTCGTGGACTCCCACAGCCACCTGCGGACAAAAGCAGACAGAAGCTTTATAAAAGAAAGGCTTTTTTTTACTTGTAAAAATATGTGTCATGTATATTTATTATGTGTTGATAACTGATAGAAGAAAGGGCATACAATTCACTAGCTGCTATATTTAACTGCTTCCTGGCAGTAATCTCACACCCAAGAAATGAGTCTACATTTCTTGCTTCATTCTGATTTTGATTGACCCACCCAAGTGACTCCATAGAATGACACTGGGCCAAGGGAATGTGGTTGAAAGAATGATGAAAACCAAATCACAATGCAGACATTGAAAGGAGGTAATAAAAAAATAAAACAGAAAGATGTCTGATCATTGTTAATTTCAGAAAAGGCAGGCACAGCCACACTTCTCTGTGCATTAATGATTCACCTATGGAGATGGTTACCAGCATCAAATTCCTGGGTGTGCAGCTAACCAATAGGCTGGCTTGGTCGCTCAACAGTGAGAAACTGGTGAAGTGGGCACAGCAGCACCTGCACTTTCTGCGTCCCATGAGAAAAGCACATCTTCCTTCCCCTGTTCTGACCACTTTCTACAAGGGGACAATCAAGAGCATCCTGTCATACAGCATCACAGTCTGGTTTGGAAGCATCACTGCTTCAGACAGGAAGGTGGTGCAGAGAGTGGTGAGGATGGCCGAAAAGATCATTGGCAGTTTCCTCCCTCCCATCCAGGACATAGCACAGAAGTGTTGTTTGAACAGGGTCCATAAGATTATCTGAGACACTACTCATCCTCTTCATGACCTTGTTACCTTCTGGGAGGTGGCTTCGTGGTATCCGTAGCAGAACATCCAGATTCAACCATAGTTTCATTCCATATAGCATTAACCTCAGGCTTCCTCTTTCCATTATATATTCAAGATGGACAGTACTTAATATTTTATTGTATATGTATATGTATATGTAGGGCTGTGGGTCTATACACAGGGCTTTTTTTCTCATAGAACGCTCAGAATGGCATTCCGGCACCTTTTTTTTGCAAAAAAAAAAAGCTGCCTCTATTGGCTTTCGAAAGCCTATTGGAGGGGTAAATCTTGGATCTTTTTTATGACTCGTGGACTTCAACTCCCAGAAATCCTGAGCCAGCCATGCTGAGGGGAAAGAGAGAGGTTTCCAAGCTGAGCCATGTTGGCTCAGGAATTCTGGGAATTGAAGTCCTTGAGTCATAAAAGAGCCAAGATTGCCTACCCCGCACTAGAGGAAAACATTAAAATTATTTACAAGGTTACTTCTTTAGGAACTAAACTTTTAGAATCTAAAACAGCTAATTGGTCATTGAGCAAGGTGATCACGAGGATGCCTCACTTAACCTCACAACTTATGATCATAATGGGAAGGCTTCATTATTTATTTATTTATTGATGGGATTTATATCCCGCCCTATCTCCCGAAGGACTCAGGGCGGCTAACAACAAAGCATATAATAAGTACAGAAATCAAGATAAAAATAAATTGAAATCATCTGTGCAATAAATTAAAATTAAAGAAATTAAAAAATAAATTAAATATTCTAAATATAAATTAATTAAAATGCCTGTCAGTCCAGGTCAGCCTGGTGGAACAGGAGTGTTTTGAGGCCGCGGCGAAAGGATTGGAGGTTTTGGGCCATCCGAAGCTCAGGGAGGAGCTGATTCCATAGGGCTGGCGCTCCCACAGAGAAGGCCCTCCCCCTGGGGGTCGCCAGCCGACATTGCCTAGCTGACGGTACCCTGAGGAGGCCTTCTCTGTGTGAGCGTACTGGACGATGGGAATTTGTTCCCGGCAGCAGATGGTCCTGCAAGTATCCCGGACCTAAGCCATGTAGGGCTTTAAAGGTAAGTACCAGCACCTTAAATCTCACCCGGAGGGCAACTGGTAGCCAATGCAGCTCACGCAGGAGGGGTGTAATATGGGAGTATCGGGGTGCTCCCATCACAACCCGTGCAGCTGCATTCTGCACCAGCTGAAGCCTCCGGGTGGTCTTCAAGGGCAGCCCCATGTAGAGAGCATTACAGTAATCAATACAGGAGGTGACGAGTGCGTGGGTGACTGTACGTAGGGCATCTCGGTCCAAAAAGGGGCGCAATTGGTATATAAGACGAATCTGTGCAAATGCCCCCCTAGCCACGACTCCAATATGATCTTCAAAACTGAGTCGTGAGTCTAGGAGGACGCCCAGATTGCGTGCTCTATCAATGGGAGGTAGCATCTCTCCTCCTATAGTCAGAGATGGAACCTCTTGGACTAAACGAGATGACGGTATGTACAGCCACTCAGTCTTGGCCGGGTTGAGTCGAAGCCTGTTTTCTCCCATCCAAATCTGTACCGCTTCCAGGCAACGGGACATCACATCGAGGGCATCACTGGGTTGGTTCGGGGTGGAGATGAATATTATATTATTATTATTATTATTAAGTTTAATCCACTTGCACTGTTTTATGTTTACATGTTTGATGACAAATAGCCTTATGTTTATAAGTGACAGTTTTCCTACTAAGTACCTGCATGTCATAAGCATTTGAATTAAAATTACCATATTAAAATCAAATCTGATATTTTTAAATTTTTATTTGGTGTGCGTTGGAAGAGGGGTAGTCTTATACGGCAAGTATAGCCCAAACCCTATAATTTAACAGGAAATGTAGGAGGTCGTCTTATATGCCCAGTCATCTTATACGCCGCAAAATACGGTATATCTAAGGTTGAAGGAGAATACAAACGGAGAAGGGAAGATCAAAGAAATGTACTATTAATTAATATATTAATCATGGAATTATCAAATTTAATTATTATTGATTGTTAATTATTATTCTTTTTTTCTTGTTAAAATATAAACTAAGACAACATGCTGTACACCAGGCATTGGAGATTGTTATAGTTAAAAACTAATAAAATATCTATTAAAAAAAGAAGAAAGAAGTGTTTGTTTGAAAAGTATACATCTGCCAGAAAAGACTGAAAGCATGAATGTAGGAAATTTTGAGATAATAGATATAATGAAGGATGGACTGTACTTTCATGGCAAGAGGAATGTTATGTTGTCAAGGAGAATAATCCAGCAATGGATGTTGCAGAGATATCTACAATAGAGACTTATGAACTTTGAAAATGAGATGCAATTGTTGGGAACGTTTCCAATTAAAAACCTAAGGAAAAGTTTCACTATTAAGAACCAAATGAGGGTATTTGCCCCTGGATTCAGAGATACTGATCGGGGTGATTTGTGGTAAATAGGAAAGCGCTGTAGACTTTCAAAGAGGAAATTACAATAACAGACTGATTAAGTACTTTGAACTTAAACTCTGCTGTTGTTTAACATGTTAACTATTTTACCTTTTATATATAATGTATGACAGGTCAATTGGGTTGCAAATACCTTACATTTTGGACCTGGTTTGCAAGGGGCGGAAATATTATTGTTTTTTTTTAAAGATTTTATTGGTTTTCTAATGTTACAATTACATATTTGAAAAGCAGTAATTCAACTACATACAAATATCATTAGTACAAATCTCAAACTAATACAGAAAATATTTCCTCTCTTTTCCCCTTAATATGCACTGTCTCATATTTAAACTAACAGTTTTTATTCTAACAATCAAACAGAAGCAACTTTCATACATTTATCAATAGTTTTTAGTTTATACTGTACAGTATGTATCTTAATTGCTTTAACACTCAAATCTTTTAGACAATCAATAACCTAATGACTTTTTCCCAATTTTAATTTTCCATTAATATTTAAATTTAACATTTAATATTTTTCATTTCCAAATTTTAAATGATCATGAAATCTGGTGTTCAGGGTACACGTCTTATCTATTTACGTTCTCGCCATTTACATCAGCAAATTGATATCTTAATCACCTTTACATGACCATTATGAGCAAATCAATATTCAAATTTAACTATCAATATTTATACTTCTAAATTTTAAATGGCCAAGATTTTCTTTATCTCAATTTATAATAATATCTTATATTTTAAGAACACATCTTATCTATTTAAGTATTTTCTATTTTAATTCTCATTGGTAGGCCGAAACCCCATTCTTCTTCAGTCTTATTCTAGCTTTCTTTCTTTGCCAAATCATATTCCATGTCTGTGCATTTGAGTCATCGAACAAATCTCCTTGCATTGTTATATATATTATTTGACATTGGAAAAAAACCATACAGTCACCATTTTTTTGAGAGGGCTAGCAGTTCTAGCAGGTTGTCTCTTTATTTTTCCATCTCAACATAATTGTCCTGAACTGTTTGTCTTCTCTTCCGTCTGTTCTTCTTCTTGATCCTCAGGTTCTTTCTGATTTAGTGCCTCCAACTTTCAATCTCACACCTCAATCTTCATGAACTTCTGAAGTCCAGCAAAAAGACAAGGTGTTAGCCTGAGATTACTCCATCTTGCTCTGTCAAGGATCTTCCCTCAGAAAGAACAATTTGAAAAACAATATGTGTGCACGCAGGGAAGGAACATCCTCAATTTATGTTTTCTGTAAGATAGCAGAGGAGCTTCATATAGGGAGGCATATCTTGTAGTAATTTTTGAAGCTTATTAATGATTTGTAACTTCTGCAATCTTGTAATTATTGTTGAAACTATATGCAAAATCTTACATAAGTACTCCTTTCTCACTGAGTGCTTGTGCTTGCTTTGGCAAATTATCCTCTTACACCATTGTTCTACACAGAATAAACTTTTATAGTCTCTACTTGGTGTGTGAATTGACTATTCATACATTGGCCAACTAGCCTGTTTCAGGGACAACAAAGGTAACCAGCCTGATTTCCACAAGGAAATGCTATGACAGAAAAGTATCTCCCCAAAGCCTCCTGAAAATGTAGGTTTTCTAGCTGTTGCTTCCTGTTTATCTAATCAGTCAGACTGTTATTAATTGGAAAGGAAGTCTTGTGGGCATCCAGGTGCCAAGCTATCAGGTCTTTAGAGGTCAAACCCAGCACCTTAAATTGGACCTAGAACCCAACTGCTAGTCAATGCATGGTCCAAAAATGCAGTGTTATGTGCTCCCAAGTATGTGAGCCACTGCAATTTGGATCAACTGCAGTTTCTTTAAAGGCAGTCCCAAGTAGAATGCATTACAGTAGTCAGGTGGAAATAAGTTCATGAGATTGGCTTGAATCATTGACTCCTATTAAACAGTTTCAAGATAATGACGACATTCAACTCTGAATATAAATTGCTTTTATACACTGATAAAATGATAGTTAGTCTCAATAATTATGCAATAACAGAGCTTATAACAAGAGTACTTATACTCTCATTATAACTTTACCTGGAATAAGTTTAATTTATTACGGCAGGAATTCACTATATTTATAGATTATTCTAAAAAGGCGAGATTTGAATTTGTACAAAAATAAAATACTTCCGTTTTTACTTTTCTTGCTTGATAAAAAAAACATCCATGAAAGAGACCTAAAACAAGATGGACTGACAACATTAGCAAGTACTGAGGGCCCAATTGGCAAAAGAAAGCTCAGGACTGTGTAAGATGGAAACATGTGAAAGCGACCTTCATCTGCAGTGGATAGACATGATGATGATGATGATGATGATGATACCTTTCTTGAAAAATACTGCAGTATGTTCTATTATATATGTATAAATTTAGAATAGAATAGAACAGAACAGAACAGAACAGAATAGAATAACAGAGTTGGAAGGGACTTGGAGGTCTTCTATCTAGTCCAATCCCCTGTTCAGGCAGGAAACCCCAGGGCTTTTTTCCTCATAGAACGCTCAGAACGGAGTTCCGGCACCTTTTTTGGATGGAACCTTGTAGGGTAGGCAAGGCAGGTTGTATGACATGTGTGAGTTCCGGCACCTTTTTCTTTTACAAAAAAAGCACTGGGAAACCCTATACCATTTCAGACAAATAGTTGTCCAATCTCTTAAAAACTTCCAGTGTTGGAGCATTAACAACTTCTGGAGGCAAGTTGTTCCATTGGTTATTTGTTCTAAGTGTCAGGAAATTTCTTCTTAGTTCTAGGTTGCTTCTCTCCAACCATTGCTTCTTGTTCTGCCTTCAGGTGCTTTGGAGAATAGCTTGACTTCCTCTTCTTTGTGGCAACTCCTGATATATTGGAACATTGCTATCATGTCACCGCTTGGCCTTCTCTTCATTAAACTAGACATACCCAATTCCAACAACCATTCCTTATGTTTTAGCCTCCAGACCCCTGAATATCTTTCTTGCTCTTCTCTGCACACTTTCTAGAGTCTCAACATCTTTTTTACATCATGGTGATCAAAACTGGATGGCGTATTCCAAGTGTGTTCTTACCAAGGCATTGTAAAGTGGTATTAATACTTCATGTGATCTTGATTCTATCCCTCTGTTAATGCAGCATTGAACTGTGTTGGCTTTTTTGGCAGCTGCAGCACACTGCTGGCTCATATTTCAGTGACTGTCCACTAGGACTCTAAGATCCTTCTCAGTTACTATTGTATAAATGTATAGCTATAATTTCAGTAGGTATAACTCAATGATTAGAGTTCCTATTTCTCTTTGGAGTAAGGTTAATGTTATCACAACAAATATTAAATATAAATTAATGTCTTAACAGAGTTTCCAATGCCTCTTGGATACTTTATAAAGATAAATGAATTAATGAGAACATTTTTATGGTTAAATTAATAAGAACTTGTTTATGGTAGGATAAAGCCCTTCAACTATCATTGGCCAAATTTATTTTATAAGGATGGTAACAATCAGATTTTTAGCTATATTAATTATTGGGCTTTTATTTTAATATCTGTATTTTTTCATATTATTCCAAGCAGCTTCTACATTATTTCTATGTCTATTTTCCATTTGTTCCTTTGTATGATTAAGCAATCTTCTAATACTACATACAAGAATTGAATTTTCCATTCCTACAGTTGTTGTATTTTATTTTGTTCCCTTTCTTCTACGGCCATTGTTGACCTTACTAAAACATGATCTGCCAACACTTAGAACCACTCTTCCTTCCTCCTTGTAGCCTTCACTAAATTAAATATAAAATCAATTGTGTTTTTCATATAGTGAAAGCTTGAGAGAATTATTCAGTGTTTTTATTGTGAGGTCTACAGATGCCCCAATAATTCTATAGTCTCTTGTCTTATTTCCAATTATTCATTCTCGTCACTTTATTAACACAATGAAGGTTTCCCCTGGGACAATTTCCAGTGAGGTGAGGAGACGCTATACCCCCATTTTTCATGGGGGAGTTATAGTCAAATTCTGTAGCTAGATGTGAGACCCATACTGCAGAAATACTCTCTAAAAGAAAGGGAGATCTCTAATTTAGAGATTATCTGAATAATGTTATACAGCCTGCATTCCAACAATTAGAAAATAAATGCATAGCTGTACATTCTTTGCAGCATTTTATACATCTTCAATTACTATATTGGTATTGTAATATTTAGAAATAATAGCAAATTGAGTCATATATAATTCAATGCCAATGGAATAGCGTCACTAATACTTAATTTGTCATCTTGAACTCATAAAAATAGAGCATAAATCTGTCAGAATGCAGTTACCAAGAAAATCAAGAAAAAAAGAAAATAACACCAGATTCTGAAGAAAAGCAAAGTTTACACTATTTTTAAAAAGAGTATAAAATATATAGGTATTTTAAAAAGCATTGGCCAACCTCAGTCATATTTGCCCTTTTGGTGCTGCCAGCTTTGCTAAAAGTCCAGTGGGTCCAGAACTATGGGAATCTCAATTATTATTTATTTGTGCCATTTGTAAACTTCCACCCTCATGTTTGATGCCCTGCCCAACTACTAACTGTGGGGAGATGGAGGAAAAGGGGGTTCTTCCTGCTTTTTCACTTTTTTTCTTGGCCTCTGAAATTTAAAGCTAATCTGACAAATCAATCTGCTTCCCATAATGCTTTTTTGGTGAGAGGGAGTAAGTCCTTTTTTTCACACCAGGGGAACAAGTATGGGAAGACCAAAAGAGGAGAAGCAGCAGGTTGGAAGGAGCTGATGTTCAAAAAAATTGAAAAGGGGGAAGATGGGTGGGAGGAGAAGAGAAGACAAAATAAGAGTAAAAATGGAGGCATGGGGAAAAAAGAGAAGAAAAAGCAGAAGAGGAAGCAAGAGAAAGAAGAACAGAGCAGGAGAGTGAGGATGTAGGGGAGTAAGGAAGAGAAACAGGATTCAGAAAATGTGCCTTTATATCCTTTTAAGTCTAATAAATAAATAAAGAGCCTAAGTACTAGATAATTCTTAATTACTCCCTTCTTTTTAATAAGCCACTGGTGATACAACAAGAAAATATAAAGAAGAAAAAATACTTACTCTCACAAAACTCTTCCATTGGGTTCCATCCTGTTTCTGGAAAACAAGTTGCAATGTATTTTTTGTCAAGGTTTTCTTTATAGCCAGGAAGACATTTGTAGGTTACTGACTCATAAGGTTTGTAAATAGACTTAACAGGCTCATATGGCACAGCATTTTTCAATACTGGTGGAGGTCCGCAGTCACCTAAATTAGAGAGAAAACATTAATTTTAGTCAATGTGCAGCTAGTTTGCTGTGCAATATTTTTTGACTTTTAATAGAACAGTGATTCTCAACCTTTTCTTCACTGCAGACTTCCTTTAAATATTTTTTGTGGCCCTGGACCATAGCCATGAACCCCCAAGATTTAATATTTAAATCATTTCTTCAAGCTTTCCTGGACCCCGTGGAAGGACATGGTGACCCCCCCCAGGGGTTTGCAGACCACAGGTTGAAACCACTGTAATAGAATATATAGTAATATGTTTGCACTAACTATGCAATGAAAAAGGACTTTATTTATTTATTGGGATTTATTTTTACTTTACTATTCTACCAGCTTCAATCTATGTTTTCAGCCATAAAATCAGCACAATAAAGCAGTAATTTTTGTTGCTGTTGTTCAGTCACTTAGTTGTGTCCAACTCTTCTTGACCCTTTGGACCATAGCACATCAGGTCCACCTGTTCTCACTGTCTATTGGAGTTTGCCCAAATTCAAATCCATTGCATCAATGACACTATCTAATCATCTCATCCTCTGCCGTCCCCTTCTCCTTTTGTGTTCAATCTTTCCCAACATCAGGGTCTTTTCCAATGAGTCCTCTCTACTCCTTAGGTGGCCAAAGTAGTAGAGCTTCAGCTTCAATATCTGTCCTTCTAAAGAACAGTCAGGGTTGGTTTCCCTTAAGGTAAAGGTAAAGGTTTCCCCGCACATGCGTGCTAGCCGTTTCCAACTCTAGGGGCCAGTGCTCAACTCCGTTTCAAAGCTGAAGAGCTAGCGCTTGTCCGAGGACGTCTCCGTGGTCATGTGGCCGGCATGACTAGACACCAAAGGCACACAGAACGCTGTTACCTTCCCACCGGAGTGGTCCCTATTTTTCTACTTGCATTTTTACGTGCTTTCGAACTGCTAGGTTGGCAGAAGCTGGGACGAGTAACAGGCGCTCACTCTGTTACATGGCACTCGGGATTCGACCCACCAAACTGCCAACCTTCTGATTGACAAGCCCAGCGTCCTAACCCACTGAGCCACCGCGTCCCTGGTTTCCCTTAGAATTGACTTATTTGATCTTCTTGCAGTCCAAGGGACTCTCAGGAGTCTTCTCCAATACCACAATTCAAAAGCATCAGTTCTTTAGGGCTCAGCCTTCCTTATGGTCTAACTCTCAAAGCCATACATTACTACTGGGAAAATCATATTATAAACTATACCAATACATAAGATAATAAAGAACATACAATATCAATGGTGCTGGATTGTAAAACTGCAATACACCAAATTCCTTGCAAAGAAAGCTTTGTTTGCAGATTATTTCTAAATGATGACTGCATGGGCCCAAACTGAACTTTGATGGGAAACTGTTCCCTAATGTGGTGTCATTACAGAAACACATTGTCTTTGGGTCTTCTCACATCTGGCACTGAATATTCAGCATTGAAGTACTCCAAGGTTTTCCACCTGGGTTAAATATATAGGGCAGGTGGTTTCACCTACAGATGATGGTCCTGAAGGTTTCTTAGCTCAAGCCATGTAAAGCTTTAAAACCAATATTTTAAATTTCACTCAAAAATTTGTTGCAGCCAACAATGTAACTGCAACACACATATGATGTGGCTGTACTGTTTTTTTTTTGGCTCGGAAAAGGCAGAAGGCTCCCAGTTGAGCAACTGAATTGAACACAGCAGCATTTAAAATAAAATGAAAGTTAGTGAAGATTCAGATTAATAAAAAAGAACCTTAACAAGCAAGGGAAGAGAAAGTTTGGGCTCTAGGTGATAGCCAATATATTACCCCAGGGCCTCACCTACTCAGAAGACTAGAAAGGAAAAAGAAAAAAGTAAGTGCTTTGTTGGGGCAGAGAAAAGATTAAAGGAGAAAAGAGACCCTGGGGTGTGGAGGAAGCTGATAAAGGTGCACCTTCTGAAATCTCAGCTGACCATGTGAAAGCCATGATGAGACAACAAGAAGGCCATATCAGAGTCCTGTACAGTAATGAAAAGGAAGGAAGAGGGTAAGGAGAAACATGGAGAGAAAATGAAAGCTCTGAATATCTAAAGACAGTAAAGTCAATGTGAGATGTGTGGTGAGAAGCATCCAAAGACCTGGAGGTGGGGGTGGGGGTATTGCTAAAGGGAGCTCAGACCTCTAGAGAAGTTAACTGAATCATCCCTTGAGCCGGAGATATTGGCAGATTTAGCCATACCAAACTCCCCAATTTAAGTGAAAAAAGGACAGTGAAGCATTTTTTACAATATTCAAAAGTACAGGTGGCTATCATTTAGCAACCATAATTGGGACTGGCACCTAGGTCATTAAACAAAGCAGTCACTAACTGAAATCATGATTGTACTTACAATCTTACTTCAGCTTTCCTTTCCTTTATAAACCTACAATGATCATAAATGCAAGGATTGGTCGTAAAGTTATTTTTTTACTATTGTCATAATGGTAAAAGACTGATATAAAAAGTGACTTCAGTAGGACAGTTCTCTAACCTCCAGCCATAGATTCCACCTGGCTAACCAACTGGACACTGGGTTCTTAAATCATACCCCTTTTAAGTTTTTTTAGTCAAAAAACATTACAAAGGCACTCCAAACATTCCAGGATTGTGGCTTTTCAGACTACTCTGCATCTTTCCTTTCTCATTCGGAAGACAGTCCAGTAAAGTTGGCTGTCAAGCCCACTGAGGTAGTCAAACTCAGGAAACAAGAACCACTTGGATTTCTGGAAATATTTATTGCCAGTACGCTATTTTAACAGAATCCTGAAAGCTTGTCAAAGCCACTCTCCATATCACCCTGCATTTATCACTTTTTCTCACACTTCTCCTCTCTGCTGGACTAAGAAATCTTTTCTGCAACGGCCAGGCCTTCCTTCCTTCTTTGTATTCTTAGGTCCTGCTAGACAATCCATCACAGAGGCTTATTGAGTCAACGCCTATTTATGCCTCTTCAAGATAAGTACCATGAAGTTTTGTTTCATCTGAGCTAGCTTTATTTAGCCCACATCATTCTAAACCAGGAAAGTAAATTTATAACACAGGCAAAATAACTACCACGCTAGGACCAATACTTCCACATCTATCTGAATGGAGAACAGTTCAGAGAGGGTGGGTTCTTGTTTTCTCTCTCCAGACCTATTAATATTCTGAAATATTCTGAATATGACAGGAGAGTGACTGAGTTTGTCAGGAGAAGGTAACCTCTGGCTAGTTTCATTTTTTAAAATTCTCCCTGTAAATTGGTGAGGCACTTTTTTCTAACTTCCTCATTTTTCTATAGTACATATCATACTGTTCGATGTAAAAGAAAAAGGTGCCGGAACTCACAAGTCATCCAACCCACCTTGCCTACCCTACAAGATTCCATCCAAAAAAGGTGCCGGAATTCCGTTCTAAGCGTTCTATGAGAAAAAAAGCCCTGTCGATAAGAACGTTACGACAGCCCTCCTGAATCAGGCTAAGGTGCATCTTAGTTTACATGTGTCTGAGGTGCTTGTAACCAGGATGTAGTGACATATGTTATTCCTGTTGATCCCCTGCAACTCATATTGCCAGGCATATTATCCCAGCCTGAAGATAATGTTGAATACACTATTAATATTCCAGATAGACCTGCGCTCCAGAAATTCATCTTGTTCCTTTTTTAGGCTATTCAAATTTACAGCCCCATATTTTGTGGCAATGAATTTCATAGTTTAATTATATACTGTATGAAAAAGTACTTTTTGTCTGTTCTAAATGTCTTTCTAATCAGCTTCATTGGTGATCTCTATTCAAGGCAAGAGAAAACTTATCCCTGTCCACTCTCCAACAAGTATGATTTTTAGACACATTGATTATGGATCCCATCAGTCACTCTTTCACAGTTAATAATCTCAATGTTTATTTTGAATATCCTTTTCTGTAGCTTTTCAGCTGTATTATATTTTTCCCCAAACTTAGCAATGAGAACTATACACAGTATTCCAAAGATGGAAATGCATTACGATTACATGAAGGTGTTAAAGCATTGAAAATTTCACTATCAGTTTCCTAATATAGTAAGCCTAACCATAAACAGTTTGAAATTTTAATGACTCTTTTGTGCCTGTGTAAAATCCAGAAGTGCAGCAGATGCAATTAACTTTTAACTGAATTATGTTCACAGTATTTAAACCCACACAACTCAACGGTTATACACCGTTTTGCCATTTTTTTTCTTGCAAATAGTTGCTTTCCAGGCTGAAGCATTTTACACGTAGAAGCAAATGTAAAAAGGGTGGAGTGAGATCGAATCTAAAGTTTGACAGCACCACGGTTGGTAAATTTATGTTTGGTGTCCTGACAGTTCCCAGGATTGCCTGGTCAGAAACAATATTAATAAGTGGCTTCACAAAACATAAAATGCGTTTTATTTTTATTATTTTTTTCTTGTCTTTTCTATACTTATCGATGTTTATATGTAGTAGTAATTGTGATCACGGACTCCCTCCTGTTAATATATTTTGAAGATTAATTTGGAACGGAAGAGAAACACGGATATCCTTTTTCGGAACAAACGTTATTTGGAGGATCGGAAGGCAAGGCGGCTAGAGGGACCAGCTGGCTCATTGTCGAGTAAGTGGCCCTCCAAAAGATGGGGCGCAGTTCCCTCCTCCCTCCAATCCTTCCAGTTACTTACCCAGTATTCCGGAAAACAGGGAGAAGAGCACCAAGATTGTCGGAGCCAGGTGGGAAAAGAAGTCTCCAAACATTACAGTGCAACTTCCACTCATTTTATTCTTTCTTTCAAAGAATGAATCTTTAACGCGCCAGGAATGAGGGTGGAACTGCATAGGGTGCGGGCGATAAAGACTAATTTGGGAAATCCCTCCGCGGACAGTAGGCTTAAGTAAGGGCTTCCCCGCGACCAGTTGCTGGGGAAACAGGGCGGTGGATAAATGAAACTGTTGCGAAACTTCGAATTACTTTGCCTTGCATTTTTTTTATAATTCACTCCAATTCTTGCCCTAGTCCCCTTCAAAAGTCTGACAGGGCTATCTTTGTGGTTCATTGCTAGGCGTATGTTGTGTCAAACACATTCTGTCTTACACGTTTTTAGAAATCCGGAAATGACTGTTTTACCACACCTAACAGGCAAATATGTCCATCTATGGTACGCATCCTTGCGGACTTCATTTTCTGTTCTTTTAAAAGACTCAGATCTGTATGTTCTACCACAAAATTCTGCCTTTTCCAAAATACAAAATACATGACTGCTTTACTTCCCTTCCACAAGAACACTAATTCCAGGTTATATCATTACATATTACATGAAATATACTCCTTCTGAACTTGAAGTATGTTTACAAATGTTATGATTTAAAAATAAAATTATTTCATCAGAAAATATTACTTTACATTTATTGGATACCCCCACCCAATTTGAATATTCTTCCACTATGATCTGGTCTAATCCAGCTAGTGCCTTGTTTTGGTTTCATATTACTACCTTTGTTAATAGATGTTTGGAAAGAAATATTATAGTTAGGGAACATAATGTAATATTGAACTATATTCCTAAACTACGGAATTTGTCATCTCATGAAGAACTTTGATATACAGCATAGAGTATATTTTTGTATAGGTGTAAAAAAATGTATCTTCTTGATTTTAAGGAGTCCATGGCATGAGATTATTTTTTCTTAATAGTCTTTTTTAATGAAATGAGTACTTTATGATAGGGTTTAGATCTTTAGATTATAACCTTCAGGATTGAATTTATTGTTATCTGTAGTTATATGGCTCTCCTCCCCCCCCCCACACACTAATTAGGGTTTTCTAGGCACAGGAGAACATCTCAGTTCATTTTAAATCACTATTATGTATATAGTTATTCTTTTTTCCTTTTTAGTCAATATGTTATTGGTGGTGCTTTTTATTTCACTTAAAAATGAAAATGCCATGTTAGTTTGGATGGTCTGAAAGCTATTTACTGTATATTTAAGTAGAGCCATAGCTGATAAAGTACTGTACTTCATGCCACAGACAGCATCTAGCATCTAACCTAGTAGACTGATACAGAAGCAGTGAAAGCTATAAATGTGATCCTTTTAGGGATCTGCAACTTTTAGAACAAATTGAACACCACTAACTTAGTTTAATAAATCATAAACTAACAGCATTTCTCTCGACTGGATTGAATTTCGGTTGTTAGTTGTTATCTGGTCTAGTACTGTGGCCAGATACTTGTTTAGTAGTTCCTCTTATCTCATTAGATATGAATAAAAGGAGAAATAGAGCTGGGTTTCACCAATATTCTGAAGACACTGAAGACACTTTTTTTCTAAATCACTAAATTATTCACTCAAGGGTTTCATATAGGTATTGAACAACATGGAGGATAAAATGTATTGGTCTCACAATGGCTTCATTTAATAAAAGTGGAACCAATCTTTCTACAGGGGAGAAATGTATAGCTTCAGTGCCTGAGGTGATCTACTACTAAATGTAATAAACCATGAGGAACAAAAGACAGCATAAAATGCAGTTGATGAAACTTTTCCAAACACTTTATTGACATCAATGGGCCTTAAAAACAAGGTGATCACAAGAAAAAGAGATGGCCCTGCATTCTTTTACAAATTCAAATATCAGAATTGCAGAGATTAAATATAATTAATTTGATCAAATACTTTGCTTTCAAAGTATTTACCCAACATGTCTCAGTAAGCTGCTGAAGTACTGATTTCTCACTGGGCTGGATTCCCCAAGTCCCCAAACCGCTCAGAGAATTCCAGTAGTGATACTGAAAGCATGTAGTAGTAAGGGAAAATAAGATTTTCACCTTCATTACTACCACAAAGTTGGCTCAATAATGAATTCTTACTAGAGTTGGATGAGAGCTGAGTTTTCCTTTACCAGCATTCCAGTCACTTCTAAATTGCTCCTTTGCCCTCAACTGAGATATGTAGCAAGCAGCTGAATGGGCTTGACATCGGAGATAACAAACTAAAAAATTACTGTTCAATTGGCCTGTTCTCATCTTTATCTGAATAGACACATTTTTACACTAAGCTTGCAGCATAAAACTTGCCAGAACCTTCTACAACAGGGGTGTCAAACTGCTGGCTCACAGGTTGGATGTGTCATGGTGAAACCACACCCACCCCATTGCTGGCAATGGAAAAAAAGTCATGATACGTCACAACACATCACGTGACATCGCGAGTTTGACACCCCTGTTCTACAACATCTTTCCACGCTGGCCTGAACTAATAGGTTCTCCATGCCTGAGGAATGGTCATTGATCAATCTCAGTGGAAAGTTATCTGATCATGGCTGGTGTAAAATTCTCCATTTTCAGACCATCTGTTTCCCCAATAAAAAAAACAGATCCCCAGTGGCACGCATATTAGGCCAATAACAAGAACAATTTTCTGAATAAAATAGTACCCCCAAAGCAAGCCAGTCCCAGCATGAATATTGACATTTCTCAGAACTTTCTGGGAGTCCTAAATACCAGGGCCAAGGTCTCCCGGTGCCAGCTCAATTAGGGAAATTCTTGGATAAGGGTGGGTGGTATATCAGCAGAGTCCTCACTTTGTTCTGAATGCTCAGTGAAAGATATACATATTCTCAGATGGCCTGTGAATGAATAGGAAGCCTACAGAGAGAAAGGGAATTCCTGTAGCTTTCAATTTCCCCTCCTACATCCCTTGACTGCTTCTGCTGTTACACTGAGTACCTAGAGGTCACAGCTGGAAGAGGCTAACATTTTCCCATGTAGTAGGGCTGTATTACTATTATCCTTCTCATCTGCCCTATCACCTGCTCCTATTGGTATCTTATGACCATCACTTTGTTGGTTGTATCCTATGATTATGACTGTATCCTATGATTTGTGATTATCACTTTGTTGCTTATATGTATACTGATAGCCTATGCACCAGAGACAAATTCCTTGTGTGACCAATCACACTTGGCCAATAAAGAATATTCTATACTTTTCTCTTCTTATTCTCTTCTTATTCTCCTCTCTATTCTCTTTATGGAAGGGATTAAGCTGCTGCTTTACAGATTCAGCATTGGCTGCATGTGTTGTCACAATATCTACTTTGGTGTTATATGTGCTGTCTTACTCACTTGCACACATATGTAACAATGGTTTAGTGGATTTATTAATATTTCCCAGCAATTCCCTTCACCAAAACCTGAGAACTGTCCCAATTTAGTCCAGCCAAAAAAAAGACCAGTGCTAGTCCACAGAGCAATGGCCAATGAGTCCACAAGGTTCCCAAAGAAGACAAATTCATCAGGCAAAATTAAATCCACAACACAAGAGGATTCAGGAGGCAAGAACAGTCCACAGTTCATAAAGCATGATCCAAAGTCAAGGCACAGAGTCAACCCAAAGCAAGATAGGAATCCCAACCAGGAAGCATACAGCTAGGAAATGAGCACATTGTTCCCAGCATCATCTCCATCTGCCTGATGTGCTAAATAGCCAGCTTCTGGTGCAGCCCATCAAGAGAGATGAGGCTCCTTCCTCACAAGTAATCAGGCTGACCAGGCTACTCTTGCTTTTTCTCTGCCCTACTTGTTTTGAAATCAGGTGCAGAAGGCAGTTCTTCCTCATTAGTAACCAGCTGCAGCTACATGCTTTCCCCACTTGAAGCCTCAGGGCTGTCCTTCTACATAAATTCAAACTTCTCAACAAAGCAGGAAATTTACCAAACAGGCAGGCAAGGCAGTAGCTTTTGTGTCTCTCTTTCTAGTATTTGAATCCTTGGTTTCAAAACATATGCTGTACTTCACCTTTTCACCATCATTCCCACCTATAATGTATGATCAATGTACTTCTGAAAGAGCTATTCCACAGGCATGAGGCACCAGATGGTCCACCTAATTACCACATCAAGAAAAAAGGGTGGGGGTCATTAAGCAAAGCCATCTCTTTAACAGCTGTCACCACTTGCAGCTGTAATGGGCAGACTCCCATTCATCTACAGGTTTGTCTTGGATCTACTTAAATGAGAGAACTTTTATTCTGTATCTACCTAACTTGTCTCTGTTGAGAAGACTGAAGAAAGTAATAAGGCAACAGCCATATAAAGTTCTGGAGAAGAAAGGGATTGTCTAGAGCACAGGTGTCAAACTTGCCATGTCATGTGACTTTTTTTGCATTCCATGATGCAACCAGCCCGTGGGCCAGCAGTTTGACAACCCTGGTCTAGAGTTATGGCAGTCAGGATTCAGATCTGGGTATGAAATTGAAACTGTACTGTGCTCTGATGGATCACTTGAGGCAAGCCTGAGATGATAGGATCATGGCCAACCTTTTGTTCCCAGACTTTTCAGCAGCTTATGATGCTGTTGACTATAGAATTCCTCTGGACCACTTATGAGGGTTGGGAGTTGATGGCATCATATTATGTTGATTTTGCTCCTGCTTGAGTAAGTTTTCCCATCAGTTGTCATTGGGTATAGTCAGTGGTGGGATTCAGCCAGTTCGCACCAGTGAACTGGTAGCTAATTTTTTGTGGCCCAGGCCCAGAATGGACTTCCGGAAGTGGCATCCACACAGAGAACCAGTTATTCATATATTTGAATTGCACCACTGGCTATAGTAGAGTTTGGGGCCTTAATCCCATAAATCATTATGGAATGACTCAAAGCTTAGGCATTTCCCATTCTGCTTGGCATCTGTATGAAACCACAACTTAATCTCTTGGTCTGCCAAAGTCATAAACACTTTGCTATTTCAGATCTGAGTGCTGTTGAGCTTTTGGTGCCAGAGATACAGTATTATTGAAATAAGTTTAATGTAATTTTACATTCTAATTCTGTTGTTGTCTACCATTGTATACTTATGTTATTTTACATTGGCTGTTGGCTATTGCTTTTATACAGTGTGGACTGAAGCAGCTCATAAAATAAGTAAAAATCCAGCCAATTGTGGACAATTCTGTCCAGTAGCAGGAAAAACTTTTTTGTTATCTAATGGGACTTCAAATCTTGATGGGATATTGAAATATTCAAAAAAAGTGAGAAACATGATAATTGTATTTCTCCTGAACTTGGAATGTTGGAAACAGCTATGTTGATCTCAAAATATATTTTACTTAGAATGTTTTGCACACCTCAAGGATTCCAGGCTTCCTAATATGAATAGTGCTGCTATAAGATATGTGAATTAGCTACAGATTAGCTTTTTGCTGCCAAAGGTACAATCTAGTTGGTTGGAGACAAGCCATAAAAATGAAGAAATATCAAAATAAATTAGAAATATGAAACATTTGCTATGTTTGTCAGATCAAAAGAGAAACTACTGTTCCATTGTTCTTAAAATTCTGCAAAAATATGTGAATTTGTGAAATACCCAGATATTTTAGTGTATTTGTTATGCAGAAAGTGGTTCAACTCGAATGCTATATGGTTGCCAAATATAATAATGGAAATGTATTAGCAAAAGGGACCAAAAACTCAAAAACAGCAGTAAATGCATTTTTTAAAGCAGGCTATTATAGGTTTATTCAATAGTGTCCTGGCACACAGTTTTCAGCGTGTTGCTATGTGCTTAGTCAGTCTTAAAAGCCATTAACAGAACCACCTCAATAAGCTTATCCCTTGGCTGTGCCATGCAGTGTAGCAGAATTGGCTTCTGTTACAGCTGATAGAGGATCTGCAGAAACTGATTACTGTGTGTTTGTGGATATCCTTCGTTCCTATAGCATTTCCCTTCCTTTTGATTTTAAGTTTCCTTTCAGCAATCAGAAATCCATTTCAGATGTCAACTGCTCAGGCTTCACCACTACACATTTCTTGCAATACCTTTAATTTTGGAGTTAGAAGTTAAGAATACTAAACCCCAGAAAAGAGACAGGCGCTCGTGGCGCGTAAATGAGAATTTGTTTAGAAATCAGAGAAATGTGGAAGAATGCAAACAGCGGATGAAGGATTTTTTTGAGATTAATATGAATAAGGGTACCTCTATGGACATGGTTTGGGATGCTAGCAAGGCCTATATGAGAGGGGTGTTGATATATATGAATAATAGACATAGACGTACAGTGGAAACTAGAAGGAAAGAACTGGAGAATGAAATAAAGGAAAAAGAAAAGGCTTTGATTTTGAATCCAGAGGATGTGAAGATCAAGGAGGCTATTAGACTGCTAAGAGGACAATTTGATAAATTAATGGCAGATCAAGTGGCAACCAATCTGCGGTTTGCTAGGCACAATACTTTTTGCAACGCTAATAAACCAGGCAGGTGGTTAGCTTATAGACTGAGGAAAAAACAAAGGGCCTCTAATATAGATAAGATTGAGTATAAAGGAAGGGTTGTGTTTCAACAGAATCTTATTAAGGATGCTTTTGTGGATTTTTATTCGAAATTATATACTAAAGAGGAAATTAATGTAAAAGATATTGATATATACTTGGAGAATGCTAGCATCCCGGTTCTTACGCAAGTACAAAAAGAGGGGATTAACCAACTGATTACAGAAGAAGAAATTCTTACAGCAATTAAGGAACTGAAGGTGGATAAAGCGCCAGGCACGGATGGCTTGACTGCGGCCTATTATAAAAATTTACAATTTGAGATGATAAAGCCGTTAAAGGAACTGTTTCAGACAATTCAGAGGGGGGGAAAGGTGCCACCGTCTTGGAGAACAGCTTTTATCTCTTTGATTCCGAAGGAAGACCAGGATGCTACTCAAGTTAAAAATTACAGACCGATATCGCTTTTAAATACAGATTATAAGATATTTGCTAAGGTTTTGGCTAATAGACTGATGAGGGTTCTGCAACAGGTGATTCATGGGGATCAAACGGGGTTTATTAGTGGTAGGCAAATGAAAAATAATGTGAGACATATAGTTGATGTGTTAGAGTTTTTGGAAAGGCACAACCAGATCTCTGCAGCGCTAATCTTTTTAGATGCTGAAAAGGCCTTTGATCAATTGAATTGGCAATTTTTGTTGAAAGTTTTAGATAAAATGGATTTTGGGGAAAAATTTTTACAGCCGATTAGGGCATTATATCAAAAACAAACTGCCCGAATCATAGTTAACAATAGCCTGACAGCAGCATGTAATATTGAGAAGGGCACAAGGCAAGGGTGTCCGTTATCGCCCTTGTTATTTGTGTTAACATTAGAGATACTATTGGTTAAGATTCGGAACTCGGAAAAAATTAAGGGGATACAAGTTGGAGATCAGGACTATAGATTGAGAGCATTTGCAGATGATCTGGTTGTTACAGTGACCCAGCCAGAGAACTCTGTTGTGGACCTGATGGAGATAATAACACAATATGGGAAGGTTTCTGGATTTAAAGTAAATACACAGAAAACTAAAATTTTGGCTAGAAATATGACAGTTTCACAGAAGGCTCTCTTAGAAGGACTAACTGGATTTGAGATTGTTAAAAGGGTTAAATATCTGGGGGTGATTTTGTCGCCCTCTAATACAAAGCTATATAAAAATAATTATGAAAAACTATGGGGGAAAATTCAAAAAGAATTGGAGAGTTGGCAAAAATTGCAATTGTCTTTCTTGGGACGGATTGCAGCAGTTAAAATGAATGTCCTGCCCAAATTTTTATTTTTGTTTCAAATGATACCGATTCTTAAGAAAGATTCTAACTTGGAGGAATGGCAGCGTGGTATCAATAAATTTGTGTGGGCAGGGAAAAAGCCACGAGTTAAACTTAAGATTATGCAGGATACTCGTGAGAGAGGTGGCCTTAAATTGCCTAATTTTAAATTATATTATGAAGCTGCTGCATTAGTAGGAATAAGCGATTGGATTAATTTGACGCAATTGAGGTTATTAAATCTTGAGGGCCATGATTTGTTGTTTGGCTGGCATGCATATTTGTTGTATGATAAGAAGGTAGATACTGTGTTTAGGATGCATATTTTAAGACAGGCATTGCTGAGAGTTTGGAAGAAGTATAGACATAAGCTAAGCAGCAAGATACCATTGTGGGCAATTCCAAAACACGCAATAGAAAATATACATGCTGGTTTCAAACATGATGTGACTACGTACAAGGAAATTTTAAGCCTGGAAAGGAATGTTTGGTGTTTGAAATCATATAGCCTCTTGCGAGAAGAGAAGGTTGTTCAAACTTGGTTTCAATATATCCAATTACGGGCCAGGTGGAAAGAAGACCAGAAAAATGGATTTACAATGACTGATGAAAATTTGATAAAGCAGATTAGAAATCAGGGATCAGCACATATTAAACGGATATATCTTGCATTGATAGAGATTGACTCGGAAACAGAGCTTGTTAAGGATTGTATGATAAAATGGGCCCAAAATATCCAGGAAGTTATTACAATGGACACGTGGGAAAAGATTTGGGTGAGGAACGTAAAATTTACTCAAGCTCAAAATTTAAGAGAGAACTTTTACAAAATGTTTTATAGATGGCATCTAGATCCTAAAAAGCTTGCAAGTATGTATCCGAATTATCAGCCTAAATGTTGGAGGTGTGGTGATGAAGATGCAACATATTTTCACATATGGTGGACATGCAAGAAGGTTAAGGCTTTTTGGATAAAAGTCTGGTGGAATATGCAGAAGATTTTTAAACAGAGGATAAAGTTTTGTCCGCAACTTTTTTTGTTGGGAATAATTGCAGACGCTACAGTTGTGGACACCAAGCTGATGTTGAACTTAATTACGGCGGCAAGACTTTTGATAGGCCAATATTGGAAGAAAGAGGAACTGCCGACCATAGAAGAGTGGACTTTAAAGGTTTCCGACCTGGCAGAGATGGCGAAGATTTCGGCCTATTTGAAAGATCATTCGCAAGAACGTTATATTATGGAATGGAGAAAATGGATTGAGTTTATCCAGAACAAGTATAGGGTTAAGAAGTTTTATGTAGCATTCGAATAAGTCTTCTTTCGTTTTTTTTTCTTTTTTTATTCTAGTTTTTTATATATATTTAATATTGTTAAGGTGTGTCTTATCCTATATAAGCTAGAGAGTGATGGATTTTAGAATTTATAGTGGTTAGTATATGGTTGTTTATGATTGCCTTTTTATATATATATACCTTGTATTTAGCTCTGGGAAGTCGGGGGGGGGAGGGGGGGTGGAGGGAGGGGGGGAGGGAGGGAGGTTGGGGGGAGGTAGGGGGGGAGCAGGGAGGGGGAAGGGGGGCTTTTTAAAGGAAAACTGTATTTTAAAACTTTTCAATAAAAAAAAAAAAGAATACTAAACCCCAGTCAAAGAAGCCATCACCTGGACAATCCAACTACAGTATACATTTTAAACAAGAGAGATGAAATTTTGCCAATAGGATAATCAGATGTTTCCTTGTGGTAACAAATCAGAAGTCTAGAAACTAATTTCTATGAAGAGTGATTGAAGACTTTTAATTAGGGAAGCACCAGTTCCTTCAGTGTTGTCTTTCCTTTCACTTTCATTTGTACAACATCTTAAACTGTAAGTATATTATAAATACGACGTGTTGATGTTCTTTTGGCAAGAAGGGGACTGTGAAATGTGAATATTGTCTATTCTCTTTTAATAAATAAATAAAACATCAGTTTAGAAGTTGTTGTTCTAACAAGTAATTCCAACAATCATATTCCTGTGGGTCTAATCTAGTAAGGGACAGGATGTGCAAAGAGCAAAGGGCACTGTACTTTGTGGCTTTATTTTGCTAGTAAGAAAATAGAAGCAACTCTGAGTAAAGAGAGTGCAGATAGGCTGGGGGAGGAAGCAGCAATTCATCATACTCAGCTCACTACAAGCAAAAAACATTTCAAACAAGAGTTATTTGAATGTTTCTACTATCAAATGATCCACCCATGATTAGAGAGGGGCTGTGGAATAAGATAAGTGATATCTGATAGGACTGCTGGAAACTGTACAGCACTTGTATTCTTTGATCCAGGATTACATTTGCCTGTGAGAGAATGTATTCCTTCAGTTTTGCTTGAAGAGGTTTGGTATGAATGTGGTTTTTTAAAAAAACTTGTCTTTTTGTCAGCAGTAATCTGTTCAAATATCTGTGTTCAGGATCACAGCATTAAAAGAATAAGACTCAAACCCACAACAAAGTATTCTGTTGAACACAGGCACAGGCTGCAGGGGATAAGTCTGCACTGTCTGCATCTCAACAGTGAAGGGACAAAGGGCAGAACACATCCTGCAGAAAGCACAGCTCCACAACACAGTCCTTTCAGCAGTTCCAAGAAGGCTGCACACCCATTTACACAACACAGGTGAACCTGGGGACACAGACAAATCTCCAAGTGGCCTCAGCTACTCTCCAAAAGAGTACAAATGATCAGCTGTCTGCGAGGAATATAAATTCTTCCATTCCACACCATCCAGACAGAGCTGAAGAAGCTTCTTGGATGAGAAGTGAAATGTCTTCAAAGAAAAACAAGAAAGTCCAGTTGCCTCTTGAAAAAAAACACCTTTGGGACAACCTTGTCCTGGATGACTGAGAATCTCCATAGATTTTCACAGACAGGGTCTATGTACTGTCCACTTGCCAATAAATTCCTCTGGAGCCAACTATTCTTGTGTCCCCATCCCATGGTCTCAAAGCTGACCTTCTGGTTATATATGTAGCTACTCGAAATTTCAACCAAAATAACAGATTTGGAAGGGACCTTGGAGGTCTTCTAGTCCAACCCCCTTCTCAAGCAGGAAACCCTCTACCATTTCAGACAAATGGTTATCCTATCTGTTCTTAAAAACTCCAGTGTTGCAGCTACCACAATTTCTGAAGGCAAGCCATTCATTCCACTGATTAATAATTATGTCAGAAAAATTCTCCTTGGTTCTAGGTTGGTTATTTCCTTGATTAGTTCCCATTCATTCCTTCTTGTTCTGCATTCAGGTGCTTTGGAGATTAAATTGCCCCCCCACCCTTCTTTGTGGCTGCCCCTTAGATATTGGAACAGTGCTATCATGTCACCCCTAATTCTTCTTTTTATTAAATTAGACATACTGAATTCCTGCAACAATTTTAGCCTTCAGTCCCCTAATCTTTATTGCTCTTTTCTGCATTCTTCCTAGAGTCACAGTCCTTCCAGTCTTAATCTGAAGAGATGGACACTGTGTCACTATTAGAAGTAGATAAGGAGAAAGAACTGGAATCACACTGCAGAAGTGTCAGGCCTAATTGGTTCAGTTTGGATAGCTGAGAAATAAGGATAGCTAAGTTTTTCTGCCTGGGGTCTCCAGGGAAATGTTTGAAGGAATAATTTTAAATATTCCAGGTTAACAATTGATACGAGATAGTCCAGACATGTCAAACACAAGGCCCGGGGGCCAGATCCGGCCCGTGAAGTGGTTTCATGTGGCCCGCGAAGCCATCCTGGAAACAGTGAGGGAACAGCCCCCACTGCCTTGGCCCTGGCCCAGAGACCCTCCTTCTGCCAGAGACCCTCAGATCTCTCCCACTCCTGCCCAGGCCCCCATAGGCACCCTTTATGCCAACCATGTAGAGCTGGCCACGCCCACCCAGTAGGCCATACACACTCTAGCCACACCCACCCAGTAGGCCACGCCCACCCTGGCCATACCCATCCCGGCCCCCTGAGGGCAACCACAATGCTGATGCGGCCCTCAATGAAATTGAGTTTGACACCCCTGAGATAGTCTTTGCTTAGGGAACAACACAAGAAACAAGAATTGGAGCACGAAACCCCAGTTACACTATGTGCATGGCCGCTCCATTCTCCATTTATTCTGTCTTTGTAGTAAGCAAATAGAAGCATTTCCAATGAGGGGGTAGCCTTCATCATGCGCATATGTTACACCTGTCCCATAGGAGACATATTCCAAATAATTTCCAGTGTACTTGCCATGGAGAATATTTTATGGCGGCAACATGGAATAACTAGAAAGAAAGGAACAGTGGCAAGGCTTTGTATACTCTTCTCTCCTTCCTCTTTTGCATGGTCCATCTTCCCAGAATTTCTGCTTTTCACTTCAAATGTTAATTTAAGAGATTCGTCCAAGACAAACCATCAGGAGATGGGAGATGCTATTACAGACTTATCAAATAAACAGTTATGGAAACATTTTAATATAACTTTATTAAATTTCAAGAAAAAATAAAGTATAAAATAACAAAGGGGAGCAGGTAACTCAAAACGGGAAAAGATTTAAAAGTGTAAAGAGGGGGAAAGGGAGAGAGGGATAAACATCTACAGTACATGCAAGTTTAACAATATACACAATAGTCTTACAATTTTGAATCCAATAAGAAAATCATTAAATCAAAAATATTTATCCATCATTAATGAACAAGATTTAAAATAATTTCTAAAAAAATAGTTTAAAAATAAAAGTAAACAAAATATTAAAATGACTATAATTTCAATGCCTCCATATATTCATTTTTCCAACATTCTTTATGCTACTAATTTTTACATTTGTTTGATCTTTACCCATTATATTACTTCACTAATAACATCATTAATGAACAAGATTTAAAATAATTTCTAAAAAAATAGTTTTAAAATAAAAGTAAACAAAATATTAAAATGACTATAATTTCAATGCCTCCATATATTCATTTTTCCAACATTCTTTATGCTACTAATTTTTACATTTGTTTGATCTTTACACATTATATTACTTCACTAATAAACTACTTTTAAAAAATTCACATTTTCTTCATTCATTTTTCTTTTGAAACATAAGATGTATTTATAAAATATCTCTAAAAATAGTTTTCATTTTTTTCCATCCCCCTAGTGGCCAAGAGAAGTTTATGTTTTTTAAGAGAAAGGGAAGAAAGTAGGGCCAGAAAGCTGCTCTGATTATGACAATATTCCCACAAAGTCTAAAATTAGAAAGAAAAAAATGCAGCATCAAATATCACAGATATGGATTTGCAGAAAAGTTTTACTCCTTTCATAAAAGAAACAGCTTCATTCCCCACCCCAAAGTTTTAATATCCAAAACTCCATCTTCTTGTTCTATAAACTAAATCCAAGTCCCAGATCAGAAAGCCAGACACATGCTTAGCAGAACTGGTATATTCAATTCTAGCCTCCCTGCCTTAAACATTTTGCCCATTTTCCTTTTTCCAACAGTTAGTCATTATTTTGCGACTTACGAGCCTGCTCAACACTTATTGGGCCAAGTCATTTTGGGGTGGTATGTGTAACATTGAACAAGTTTGATGTAGTGATTAAGGCATCAGGCTAGAAACCAGGACAGTATGAGTTCTGGTTCTGTCTTAGGCACAAAGCCAGCTGGATGAGCCAATCCCCCTCTCTCAGCCCTGTGAAGACAGCAATGACAAACCCACTTCTGAAAAACCTTCAGGGCTTCTTTAGAAGTGGTAAGCCAAAGGATAAATTTTATTTATGGTTACCAGAAAAATCTGTTAAAGTTCTGAAGGATTTCCTTGTTGAAACACAGATAAGCAACAAAGTAATTCTAGGAGTCAAAGAATATCATTCTCTTTTTACAATGTTTTGATTGCAGTGCTGGAAGCAATTATAGTTTAAACTTTGACAGCTTAAAATCGCAGATAATCTGAAAGTAAATATTTTAACTATGTGAAACAGCCCACATTAATAGCCATATGCTATGGGATATAATAGTTTCTTTTATCTAACCTTGATTGCCCATTCCAATGTAGTAAGTAGGAAAATGCCCACAATTTCCATTTACACATTATCTATCTTTTTTCATACCATTTTTCTAAACTGAGAACCAAAAGGATTGTAACATTTGCATATATAGGAATAAACAATGTTCTTACAGCCAAATTCATAAAAGTCTGCTATTCCTAAAAGTTAATTACCATAGTTTACTTGAAGTTCAGAATTAGTAAAACACTTAGGTTATTCAAATTTTGTTTTATTTTATTCCAATTTCATTTTAAATTGTATTTTATCTAATTCCATTTTAAATTGCTTTTATCAAATTTTAGTAATAATTTGTTTCTGGAACTTTGCACTTTGATATGGCCCAAGGGCTAATCAATAAATAAATTAATAAATTAAAAGTAAAACACTTAGGATAATTGGGAAACACAGGTGGAAAAGTGCATCACACAGTTTATGTGCTTCATACACACTAAATAGAAATTTAAATAAATACTTAAATGTATTAAATATAAATGTATATTTATTAAATAATTAAACACACACATAGGCTAGATGAGCCTTTTATCAGATTGTACATATTTGTTTCATTTCAAGTTACCAGCAGATAACAATTTAATAGTTTGATCTAGTGAGGTCATTTAAAGTTTTGTTGATGAAACTAGATAAATGATAGCATTTTTTTATCTGATAGCATTTTAATGACCTAAAAATCTTTTCAACATTATTGAAGATTTTCTTTGGAATGCATTTGCCACCTTGAGCTCTCAGATGAGAGGAAAAATATAAATTTAATAAATGATAAGCAAGAATTCTGATTCATCATAAATGATAATACAGAGAGTAAACTTTTGTTGACAGAACTTTTCTGACAGAACAATAAATCAGTGGAATGACTTGTCTCCAGAAGTTGTGGATGTTCCAACATTGGAAGTTTTTAAGACGATATTGGACAACCATTTGTCTGAAATGGTATAGGGTTTCCAGCCTGAACAGGGGTTTGGACTAGAAGACCTCCAAGGTCCCTTCCAACTCTGTTATTCTGTTAAATCTGGGTAGCATGATTTCTATCCATCTCTTAGGTCAGGGGTGTCAAACTCAATTTCATTGAGGGCCGCATCAGCATTGCAGCTGCCCTCAGGGGGCCGGGTGGGTATGGCCTGGGTGGGCGTGGCCTACTGGGTGGGCATGGCTAGAGTGCGTATGGCCTATTGGGTGGGCATGGCCAGTTCTACATAGTTCGCATCAAGGGTACCTATGGGCACCTGGGCAGGAGTGGGACAGATCTGAGGGTCTCTGGCAGAAGGAGGGTCTCTGGGCCAGGGCCAAGGCAGTGGGGGCCGTTCCCTCACTGTTTCCAGGATGGCTTCGTGGGCCACATGAAACCACTTCATGGGCTGGATCTGGCCCCCGGGCCTTGTTTTTGACATGTCTGTCTTAGGTGGTAAAGGTTCTGGAAACTGAAGAGCAAGTCTTCTGGAGAATTTCCAACTGGGAAATACTTATTGATGTTGTGTGCCTGCAGTTATAGTGGTATCCTTGTTACCATTTTGTTAATAACTTCATAAAAATGCTTTTTTATTTGATTATTGTCTAGTTTGACGTAGTGTTTAAGGAACCAAGGTAGAAACCAAGACAGCATGAGTTCTAGTCTTGCCTTAGGCAGAAAGCTATTTGGGTTACCTTAAACCAGTCACTCTCTCTCAGCCCTAAGAAGGAGAAAATGGCAAACCACATTCTGATACACAGCCAAGAAAGCTGCAGGGACTAGTCCAGGCAATCACCAGGAGTCAATACTGGCTCAAAGACATAATAAATGTTTATTGATATTCAAGGGACAGATTGGAGCAGAGGTGGGAGGTGGGGGAGCTCTTAAAGTTCTTGAGATTGTAGTGGGTATGAGGGAATGATGCAGACGTGTGTAATAACTGCTGTGACTTAAAGTTTATGGCAGGATGCAAAGTTGGCATTAGTCACAGCATGAGTATTGTCATTTTGGCATTATTTTTCTTGTGTATATTGGAATCGCCTAAAATCATAATTTATGTAGTTTCCCCATTAACAAAACTCAGACTACCATACATACTGGTAGTCTACAGACGTTTGAATGGTAGCAAAGAAGTACTGAAAGTGTGGGCGAACTGACCCTAGCAGAAAGCTCAAAGACCGGCAAGACAGAGAAGTTGTTTTCAGTTGGATAGGTGAAAAAAAGGGTCTCAAAAGGCTCAAATTGGTGGCGTTTTATTCAAAAATGTGTCCAAATTATCAGTAATTTTGTTGGTGAATGTCATTAGACAATTTATATCTCTAATATTTGTGATATAAATGCTGTTAAATAAGTTTTAATTGTTTGCTGCGAAGAGTCCTCCACTTAAAACCACAATTAGGACCAGAATTTCCATTGTTAACCAAGGTGGTGGTTCAGTGAGTCATGCCTGATTTTATAATTTTTTTTGCCACAATTAAGCAAATTAGTGCAGTTGTTAAGTGAATCATGCAATTGTCAAGTGAATCCAGCTTCTCTCGTTGACTTGCTTGTTGGAAGGCAGATTGCAAACAGTGATGAGATCCTGGTCCTGGGATACTTCAGCTGTCCTAAATATCTACTGGCTGACGAGCCCCCTGAAGGCTGCTTAGGGGACTGTGGGGATGCTGCAGCGGTTGTAAGCGAAAGGAACAGTTGCAGAGCACTTTTTTTCAATGCCACTATAACCTCGAACAATCACTAGATAGGTAGTCCTTGATTTACGACCACAATTGAGCCCAAAATTCATGTTGCTAAATGTGAAATGTGTTAAGTGAGTTTTGCCCCATTTTACAACCTTTCTTTCCACATTTGTTAAGTGAAGCACCAGAGTCGTTAGGTTCAGTTCAAGTTGTTACTAACTTAACATTGAAAGGAACGCCCAGAGTTATTCTGTTTACTTTTTAACATAGCTATTATATCCACTTGCTATACAACAAAAAGTCTGTCTAAGTACAGCCCTACACAGTGACGTAAGTCAGGGGTCTCCAATTTTGGCAACTTTATGACTGGTGGACTTCAAGTCCCAGAATTCCTCAGACAGCCTAGCTGGAAAGAAGAGCTGGCTGAGGAATTCTGGGAGTTGAAGTCCACAAGTTCTAAAGTTGCCAAGGTTGGAGACCCCTGACTTAAATAATCCTTAAATAAATAGTGTGCAATCTGGTGACAACCTGGACTTGTTTAGGCCTCTGCATAACTTTGTGTTATAGGTCAGTTATGTCCCTTTCTGGACCACTGAACTCTGCTGACAATCACTCATGCCCTTTTGACCTACAGATTGGTTTTATTATCTTTATTATTTCATTTTATTTTACTAGATGTGTATTTCATCAGAAGAAATGGGAACTGTATCTTGTTCAAAGATCTACTTAGTTTCTTTTTTTCTTGCAATTTTTACTTTATTCAAAAGATTGAAATCCAAAATAAGAAAATTTTAAAAATGCAAAATTAGACAAAAATATTTAAAAATGTGTGAATTAAAAGAACAAAAACCCATATTACCACCCTAGTTGAACACTGACAAATCTATTACAATAATAGCTTCCCCTCTTGGAAAACAGACACCAAATTTGAGCTTCTATAACTATATGCATCTCTGTTGACCTGACATACATTACAAACATTGAAGCAAAAAATAGTTAACAGATTAAACAACAGAGAAGCTAAAGTTCAAAGCACTCTGTTAACAGTCTGTTATTGTAATTTAGTTATAGAAAGTATGCACAGTTTATCACAAAGCACCCTGACCATTATGTTTGATCAGTCCAGGATCAAATACCCTTAATTGGTTCATAGTAATGAAATGTTTCTTTTTTGCCAGCAGTTCCATCTCATTTCCAAAGTTCAGAAGTCTCTGCAGCATCCATTGTTGAATAATTTTCCTTGATAGCACAGCATTCCTCTTGGCAGGAAAATTCGGTCCATCCTTCATCTATTTCATTATCTCAGAATTTCTTATATTTGTATTCTTTCCCATCTTTTCTGGCAGATCTTCTTTATGTCAGGTTAATTTTGTAAGATTGGGGTATAATATTAATTTTGATTATTGATAATTATGTAGGTTTAAGGAATAAATTTTGTGGTGAAATGTATTATTTATTTTTATGTATTTTTATATATAAAAATGTAAAGATGCATATGTCTTTGAGGTGGGATTTTTTTTTTGTTATAATGGATCAATAGAATGGAGGAAATATGGGACTTTTTTTTTCTTGTTATGACTATATTAGTGAGGAAATATAATGTACAGAGAGGAAGTTAATGTAAAAATGAGTAACAAAAAGTGAATTTGGAAAAATGGATTGATGAAGATGTTGAAATTGAATAATATTGTTATTTTATTATTTTGTTTAGGCTTCTTTTTAAACTAGAGTTTATTTTTACAATCTTGTTCTTTAATAATGGCTAATTTGGGGTTTCCAGTTTGCACGCATGGCGCTTTTGAATGCGCAGAGAGAGCTCCCTCCCTGCCATCTGATCTTTCTTCATTGGAGGACCCTGAAAAGGGTCGAAAGTCACCCTGAAGGGGCGACCACCGCAAGGAGGCCCTCCTGTGATCATGGAAGGGTGACAGCCCTCCACTTGAATCCAGAGCATCTCCTTTTGGCCTGAAGAAGAGACCGGCCATCAACATGGCCGATCATTAAGCCGTTCCCTGCCGAAAGCCAAAAGCACTTTCTAGCACAACAAAGCAATCTGGAGGACTTGGGTGAGATCTTTCCTTTCTTATCCCCCTAACTGCCTGCCTGTGGAACTTTTCTGAAAATTTCCTCACCCCCTTTTTGAAAAAACAGCTTTTGTATACTTGGGGGAATAACATTTTAAGCCTTAAAGTGTAGAAGAAGAAAAAAACACCATCTGATTAAGTAAAGAAACTAAGTAATCTCATTCCTACCTATTAAAAAGCTCATATTTTTGTGGGGATCTACTACCCTATTTTCTGTTTAAGATGTGAAATGGACTAATTATATAAAAGCTTTATATTAATTTGGGGGAAAAAGAATTTTACAACTTATTCTATATGCTACTGATGACATCCTGTGGCTAAACTTGGAATTGCAAGTAAACCTTTTGCTTATTCTGACAGCTGACTGAATAACAGAGTTGTCCTTGATATTATCTTCAAAGACTAGTGTGGGAACACCTGGCACTGAAAACAACTTTTAGGAGCTTTGGAGGTGGAAAATTACTGACTTCTATTAAAATAGCCTCCATGGAAGACTTAGCTGTAAACACTAATGAAATGGATGACTATATCCCACCACTTAACTACAAATTGATATTAGACACAATCTTGGCTATAACTGAGCAAATTAAAGCCAAATTGCATGATAAACCTGACAAAACCACCAGACCAAACTTTGACCTTAAATGATGAACTGACAACCCAAAAAGAAATAGAAGAACTGGAAATTAACACTGAAATAGGAGACTTCAAAGAGCAACAAACGCAGCCTACAGAGAACTTTGAAGTCCAAACTCCAACTTTAACTACAAAACTTACAGTTCAAAAAACAACACCCGAAGAAAGCAACATTAAGAGCGAAGATATCAAAGGCCTTCAAATACAGTATGTTGAGGATTCAGCTAATCAAACGATAATAACATTAGCTACTACTTCTACCTAACCCAGATGGAAATGGAACAAGAATTACATCAAACATCAAAAACTGAGCTATTAAAGCGATATTTCAATGATTATAAAGGGGACACCAGGTTGGCAAAACTGTCATTTGGATGGTCTCCGTGGATGCAAATAAGAGGTGGAGGAAGAAAGGGAGACACATTTGAGAATTTAAAGACACTAAGATGGAAGCCTGATTGGCACAAAACGAAGGCAAGAGTTAGATTTAAAGATTTAGACTTGTCTTTTTTGGGATTTATAAGGACAGAACTTAAAAAATCTTTTTTGATGGACCAAGGGGAATCTTAAAATATAAACTGATTTCATATTTAGGTTTTAGAGTTTCAAAGGAAAACAAAATTAAGCTTTTAGAATTAAACTTTGAATTATACTACAGAATTTAGAATCTTATAATATAAGATAATATTTTAATAAGTGTTGAATGGTTAAGACAAAAATCTTTTCTAACAATTGGTGATTTGTTAAGATGAAAACTAGAATTTACTGTTAAATCATAAGAATGATTTGTAATGAACAATGTAAGTTTTGTAGACAAGAGAATTATTCTTTACTGAAATAGGGAATTGTAGGTTACCCCAAAAGTAAGCTTTCTTCTGTATATTATAGGCCACTTTTTATTGCAATTAGGTAAAATTAGTATTTTATTGCAATTAGGTAAAACTTAAAAACAGGATTTTGATATGTATTAGTCTAATTACATTGAAAACTTTCTTAATTGATTAGGTCATATCTAGAAATGTATTCAAAGCTGAAGAGCCAGCGTTTGTCCTAGGATATCTCCATGGTCATGTGGCTGGCATGACTACACGCCAAAGTTGCACGGAACGCTGTTACCTTCCCACCGTAGTGGTCCCTATTTTTCTACTTGCATTTTTTACATGCTTTCGAACTGCTAGGTTGGCAGAAGCTGGGACGAGTAACAGGCGCTCACTCTGTTACGCGGCACTTGGGATTCGACCTGCCAAACTGCCGACCTTCTGATCGACAAGCTCAGTGTCCTAACCCACTGAGCCACCGTGTCCCTTTTGAAATATTGCCAAATTCAGTTATATATTGGTTATGTTATGTTTGACTTAGAGTAAAGATTGTTTGATTAAATATTTGTATCTATATTAAGTAAGTTGGAAGCCTTTCCTCACTTTTCTCCTTCCTTTTTTCTTTTTTCACTTTTTCATCTTTTCACCTTTTGAATCCCCCTTTTTGTATTTAGTTTGTTTTTTTATTTTTTTCTTGAAATTTAATAAAGTATTAAAAAATACGGAACTCATGAGGTAACCCTTGCTCAGTCATCCTCAGGACAATTTTTTAACAGGGCTGCCATTTGGGGAATAAAATAGAAGTGACCCATATATTCCTGCTTTCAGGAAAAAAATGGAATATAAATACAATAAACAAATTGAGAGATAAATCATTTTAGGAGTTTGTATTTTATGTTTAGCAATGAAATTAAAATAAATAAGCAAAGCAGATATTCAATGTAGTCAAATAAAATCTTGATAGATTTTCTATATGTTCAGTCTCAGAACTTCACCAGCAATTATACAGAACAGCCAGGAGGATGATCAGTTTTCCTAGGAAAAAGTTGTAATAAATAATTCAAAACCTTTTACCTTAGGCAAGAATGAAGAACTCAGGATTTTCATACAACATCCAAAATCATTGTTTACCTCATAGAACAAGTGGTTCCTTAAAGTATTGGCCAATCTTTGGGAATTAGATGATTTTTTACATTTGAGTTTCCCTTAAAAATAAAATCTCCCAAAATTGGGCTGGAGAGATTTATGGACAGCATTTGTTTTGTCCCTTTACACATTTATCCTCCTACCACTAGTACTGCATAGGGTCAAAAACGTTGGCTTTCCCCTTTGGGTGATAACATTGCCAGAAGAAAGAATAGAGGAGAAGGGAAGGGAGAGTGGAGGGAAGGGAGAGGAGGGGGAGAGGACAGGAGGGGACAGGAGAGAAGAGAAGTTGTATGAATATGTACGTATGTATGTTTATATAAACATAACAGAATAGATCTGAGTCTAGTAGGGATAGTCTGGGGAAAATGCCATGTACTGAATGTGCCTGCTGTTTCTCCTTCCATTAGATCTTTCAGCTTTTCCAATAAAAATAATAGAGTAAGACTACTAATAAGAAAGGACTGGAAGAAGAATTCTATGAGACTCTTTGATCCTTCTCCTGTCATTCATATTTACTTTTATTTATTTATTATTAAACTTCTATCCATCTCACCAAGGAGATGCTAGGCAGATTAAGCCTCTCATCTTCCTTTCCCAACAAGTATAAAAGGATAGGATTGCCAAAAGCAGTATCTCTGCTTGCTTTATAACCTTGTGGATTTATAAGGAAGATTTTAAGATTTTCACATTCAGGTGGTTTTTATGTATGTTGATGAACATAAATAAAATAAGGGCTTTATTTAGAGTATCTGATTTAAACATCCTGAGACAGAGAAAACATATTCAGTCTAACTGAGATGACACCTATGCACTATTCATACGGTTTCATTTCTAGATCCTTTGACCCTATTTCAAGTTTCCCTAAACTTTATAAATTGTGATGCTCAAGAATTATTGCAGTAATCTAAATGCAATCTGATCACGTATGCATTGGAACTATTACTTCCTATGAATCAGGACATAAAGGTTAATGCAGCCCAAGAATTTGTTGACCTTAGCAGTTGTTGCATCACATGGCTTGCTCATATTGAATGCTGTATTAGAATCCCTACATCTTTCTCATACTCAGTGCTCCCCTGGCAGGTCTCCCTTGTCCTATACAGTATGTGTGTCTATGATTTTTCCTGCCTAGATGCAGAACATTAATTTCTAACTACTGAACATCATCCTGTTGAATATGACTCAGTATTTTATTCAGTTTTTTTGAATTGTGATTTTGTCACAAGTCACATCTCCCAATACCCCCATCCAACTTGGTTTTATCTGCATGTTATCTCTCTTCTGTTCCTTTAGGCTATTTATAAAAGGTTAATTAGCACATAGCCAAAGACAGAGACTCTATTCAATCTTTTGCTTCAGTAAAATGCAGTGTGTTCTAATTTATTGTGTTGGGATTTTTTTTAGCCCTACATGCCACCTTACCCCTCTATCAAAAATAGCTCAAGAACAAAGGCTCCTTCAGAAAAGCAGGATGTATGACAGAAATCATAGAAACTGCCCTTCCAAATGAGCAAAAATATTTACTTTTCACATTAATGTCCTTGTGGTAGCATAATTTTTGATATTGGATTTTATGATCAATATCTTTGTTTCTCAGGTATGGCCTGAATAAGTACGGTAAAGGGTTTTGTCTATTTCATTTCTATTACATGATCTGCAGTAAGATTGGGTTTTGGGGAGTTTGGGCTTCAGTGTGAGCTAGGATTCTGATTGTGAGTTTTTGCACATCTAAATAAGTCAATCAGTTTTCACTACCAGGATTCCATTCACATGAAGACTTTTATATGTATATTTGGAGGTTCTACATTACACAGAATTAGATTGCCTTTGTTGGACGTGTAAGCATTAGTTTACATGCTGATAAAGATTCAAGAAATAGTTAGTAAACAGAGAACTGTAAAACTTTCCATCAACTCAGTTTCTCACCACTCCATAGAACAGTCAATAAGAAAAAAATGATTTTTCCCCAAGATGTTTTAGGGGTAAAATATGACAACTATTTCAGTTATTGAAGTTCATGTATTCTTAAAAAGGTGTAAATAAAGTTTCTGTGAGGTTGGAGAAAGATACTCTCAATTAAGACTGCTGCCAAAGTCTAAATTCAATGACAGTTGCAACATATCAACACTAGAGAGAGAAATAGTTTAGCACAATGAGCATTTTGAGTTTTACATAATACTGAACCCTAAGTGTTCCAGTCCCAGTGTAATATATTATTTAAGGTGTTAAATTGAAATTGGAAAAACAAAAGTTCAAGACCTCATTTGTCTATATAACTCACTGGATGAGTTTGGGCAGTCAAACTACATCATGCCAAGCTACTGTGTATGGATTATGAACAAATGGTAACAATAACTAAATAAATTTTCATCATTCATGAAAACAGAATAGCACTGGCTACACTTTGAAATATCTCACCATATAATTACTTACCAAGTGCTGTAGTTTTGTTACATTCTAAAAGAGAAAAAAAGGGGAAGAGAAATGAGTTAAACTTTTGACCCTCATTGGAATCAATGTATGCTTTCTCTTTCTGGTTTATTTAAAATATCATTATCATTTGTTATTAAAAAATAGAGAGCCGGTGTAGTGTGGTGAGTAAAGTGCTAAATTGTGAATTTCAATATGTGAACTAAAATGTGTACAGTGTACAAAAAGGACTCCCTGAAACAAAAATGGAAAAATACTAGGAGTAACATCACATTACAACCAGTACTATTGAAAGCTTTGATCTGAAGGTTACTTTTGGTGGTGGGGGGCCTAAATTGGGCTAAATTGCTCTCCATTTGAACTAATTTTGGACAAGCCACTTTGCACAACAGATAGAAATATGGTGATGAATATGAAAAATGGACTTTGTTGTGTCTATGTTGCCTGGAAGGATACGAAGATTGTACAATTGTTTCCATACAAGTGTTGAATTGAAGAAAATGCCATTTTTGTTTTTTTGTTTTTTTCATTCTTTCCCAAGTCTTTTATTACAAACTGGCACAGTTTCACTATTTGAAAAGAAACCATCTTGCTAGTACAAGTGCATTAGGTCACCTCATACTATTTTAGTCTTACCTGCATAATCTTTTGAAGTTGTAGCTGGCTTTTCTGTAATTTGAGAGAAAATGTTGATAAAATAAAATTCATTTTGAAAACATACAGTCCATAGGGGTGAAACGGAAATATTTTTTAGCAATATATAAAGAAATAGTTACTTTCTTGCAACTTTTTCCTTTCTTTTTCTTTTTTTTAGTTCATATTATCTTTTAATGTTCTAGCTAAACTTTTAATAAAATCATTATGAAAAATATTTTAACTCTGAGCAAGGGAGAGCCAAATAAATGATTTCTAAAGAAAAAAAAAGCTCTACCTTTTAATGAAAATCTGTGATATAGCAAAAAAATAAAATAAAAAAATACTGTGTCGAGTTATCAATATTGAACTCAAAGAAAAAGAAAAAAATGTTTCCACCTAGGGAACACCCATGTTAGGTTAAAAATATAAGCTGTAAAATTGCTTTTATATTTCTAAAAATAATAATAGATAAAATAACATCTAAAAACATATTACAGATAATACTTATATGACACATAAAAGGACAATTTTCACTATAAAAGCTACGTACGAATGAAAACTATTATTAATAAAGGAGAATAAAAATATAATTAATAAAAATGGATATTCAATATAGGATCATAAATCCAGCAGTCCCAAAAACTTCAAACTTCTTTTGAACATTTTTAAACAGAAAACATTAGCTATTGTATTTTGAAAAACTGTTTGGGACCTACATGTAATAATAATAATAATAATAATAATAATAATAATAATAATAATAATAATAATAATAATAATAATAATAATAATAATAATAATAATAATAATAATAATAATAATAAGTTGTTGGAGGGGACCTTGGAGGTCATCTAGTCCAACCCCCTGCTAAGGCAGGAAACCCTATACCATTTCAGACAAATGGCTGTCCAGTCTCTTCTTAAAAACTTCCAGTGTTGGAGCATTCACCACTTCTGGAGGCAGGTTGTTCCACTGGTTAATTGTTCTAACTGTCAGGAAGTTTCTCCTTAGTTCTAGGTTGCTTCTCTCCTTGACTAGTTTCCATCCATTGCTTCTTGTCCTGCTTTCAGGTGCTTTGGAGAATAGCTTGACTCCCTCTTCTTTGTGGCAGCCCCTGAGATATTGGAACACTGCTATCATGTCACCCCTCACCCTTCTCTTCATTAAACTACACATACCCAATTCCAGCAACCGTTCCCTATATGTTTTAGCCTCCAGTCCCCCAATCATCTTTGTTGCTTTTCTCTGTACTCTTTCTAGAGTCTTGACATCTTTTTTACATCGTGGTGACCAAAACTGGATGCAGTATTCCAGGTGTGGCCTTACCAAGGCATTGTAAAGTAGTATCAATACTTCACATGATCTTGATTCTATCCCTCTGTTAATGCAGCCTAGCACTGTGTTGGCTTTTTTGGCAGCTGCAGCACACTGCTGGCTCATATTTAAGTGATTGTCCACTAGGACTCTGAGATCCCTCTCACAGTTACTATTATCGAGCTAGGTACCACCTAAACTATACCTGTGCATTTGATTTTTGCTGCCCAAATGCAGAACCTTACTTTTTCACAATTGAATTTCATTTTGTTAGATAGTGCCCAGTGTTCGAGTCTGTCCAGATCCTCCTGTATCTTAAGCCTATCTTCTGGAGTATTGGCTATTCCTGCCAGCTTGGTGTCATCTGCAAATTTGATGAGTTCCCCATCTATCCCCTCATCCAAATCGTTGATGAAGATGTTGAAGAGCACTGGGCCCAGAACAGAGCCCTGGGGCACCCCACTACACACTTCCTTCCATGTAGATGCAGTTCCATTGAGGACCACATGCTGAGTACGGCCTGTCAGCTAGCTACGAATCCATCTGGTGGTGATAATATCTAACCCACATTTTTCTATCTTATCAAGTAGTAGGTTGTGATCTACTTTATCAAATGCCTTACTGAAATTCAAGTAAATTATATCTACAGCATTCCTCTCGTACACTAGTTTTGTCACTTGGTCAAAGAATGCAATAAGGTTTGTCTGGCACAATCTGTTTTTGACAAACCCATGTTGGCTTTTAGTGATAACTTTGTTCGCATCAAGGTGTTCGCTGATTTGTTGTTTGATTATCTTTTCCAGAATCTTCCCAGTTATTGAGGTCAGGCTGATAGGTCTGTAATTTCCTGGATCCATTTTTTTCCCTTTTTTGAATATGGGAACTACATCAGCTCTCTTCCAGTCCTCTGGTAGTTCCCCAGTGCTCCAGGATTTTTGAAAAATATAGTTCAGTGGTTCTGAGATCACGTCTGCCAGTTCCTTGAGAACCTTGGGGTGTAATCCATCTGGTCCTGGTGATTTGAACTCGTCTAGGCTGGACAGGTGCTCACTTACCATTTTCTTGCCTATCTTAACCTGCGTTTCTATTCTGTTTTTTATGGCACTGGTTTTGGTAGGTTGGACTGTTTTTTCCCTTTGTGTAAAGACAGATGCAAAAAATGAGTTAAATAGTTCTGCTTTCTCCCTGTTGCTTGTCACCTTCTTGCCACTTTCCCCCACTAATGGACCAATCATTTCCTTAACTTTTTTCTTGTTTCTTATATGTTGAAAGAAGCTTTTTTTGTTGTTATTATTTGACTTTGGTCGCAAGCCTTAGTTCATTTTGAGCCTTAGCTTCCCTCACTTCATCTTTGCAGGCACGGGCTGTTTGCTGATATTCTGCCTTAGTTATATGCCCCTCTTTTCTTCTTTGTTGGTATTGTGCTAGACTGGGCCTTTATTATCTCACTTTTCAAAATTTCCCAAGCTTCTTGAGTTGTTTTCCCCTTTAGGATTCTCATCCATGGAATTCTTCCCAAGGTCTCTCTAAGTTTATTGAAATTAGCTCTTTTAAAGTCCAAGACTCTAGTTTGGCTGTGTTCTATTGCTTGTGCTTCCATAATGTTGAATTCCAATATTGCATGATCACTTCCCCCCAAGGTTCCTGTGGCTTTGACACTTTCTATCATTTCATCTCTGTTAGTGAGAATTAAATCCAATATGGCTAATCCCCTAGTTCCCTTCTCTACTTTTTGGGAGAGAAAGTTGTCTACTAGGTTTGTCAGGAATCTGTTTGATCTTCCACTTGGTGCAGAATTTGTCTCCCAGTTGATATCAGGGTAATTAAAGTCACCCATTACTATTGTGATGCGCTTTCTACATACCTTAGTTAACTGACTAGCAAAAAATTCATCTATTTCCTCTGTTTGGTTGGGCGGCCTATAGTATACACCTATGGCAATGTCATTTTCCCCCCTTTTATATTGACCCAAATTCATTCAAGTTTACAGTTTTCATCATTGTTGTGCTCTATTTCTGTAGAGATAAAGTTATTTCTTATATATATAGCAACTCCACCTCCTCTTTTGTTTAGTCTATTTCTTTTAAATAATTTACCGTATATACTTGAGTATAAGCCGAATTTTTCAGCCCACTTTTTGGGCTGAAAAATTCCACTTCGGCTTATACTCCAGTCAACAAAAAAACTTACCGAGGACTTGTGCGCGGCCGAGGCTTTGGTGCTTCCGGGATCGCCCGCACCTCTCCCAAGCCACCGCCGTCCGAGACCTGCCGAAGTTTGGGGAGGTTTGGGGAGGTGCGCGCGCACCTCCCCAAACTCCGCGCCTTGCCTGCCTGCTTCTTTCCGCAGCGGAAAGTAGCAGGCAGGCAGGGTGCGGAGGAACGGAGACTTGCCGACGTTTGGGGAGGTTTGGGCGCCTCCCCAAACCTCGGCAGGTCTCCGTTCCTCCGCGCAGACCTGCCGACGTTTGGGGAGGTTTGGGCGCCTCCCCAAACCTCGGCAGGTCTCCGTTCCTCCTGCCGACCTTTGGGGAGGTTTGGGCGCCTCCCCAAACCTCCCCAAACCTCGGCAGGTCTCCGTTCCTCCTGCCGACCTTTGGGGAGGTTTGGGCGCCTCCCCAAACCTCCCCAAACCTCGGCAGGTCTCCGTTCCTCCTGCCGACCTTTGGGGAGGTTTGGGCGCCTCCCCAAACCTCGGCAGGTCTCCGTTCCTCCGCGCAGACCTGCCGACGTTTGGGAAGGTTTGGGTGCCTCCCCAAACCTCCCCAGGTCTCCGTTCCTGTTTGGGGAGGTTTGGGCGCCTCCCCAAACCTCCCCAAACCTCGGCAGGTCTCCGTTCTTCCTGCCGACCTTTGGGGAGGTTTGGGCGCCTCCCCAAACCTCCCCAAACCTCGGCAGGTCTCCGTTCCTGTTTGGGGAGGTTTGGGCGCCTCCCCAAACCTCCCCAAACCTCGGCAGGTCTCCGTTCCTCCGCGCAGACCTGCCGACGTTTGGGGAGGTTTGGGCGCCTCCCCAAACCTCCCCAAACCTCGGCAGGTCTCCGTTCCTGTTTGGGGAGGTTTGGGCGCCTCCCCAAACCTCGGCAGGTCTCCGTTCCTCCGCGCAGACCTGCCGACCTTTGGGGAGGTTTGGGCGCCTCCCCAAACGTCCCCAAACCTCGGCAGGTCTCCGTTCCTGTTTGGGGAGGTTTGGGCGCCTCCCCAAACCTCCCCAAACCTCGGCAGGTCTCCGTTCCTCCGCGCAGACCTGCCGACGTTTGGGGAGGTTTGGGCGCCTCCCCAAACCTCCCCAAACCTCGGCAGGTCTCCGTTCCTGTTTGGGGAGGTTTGGGCGACCTTTGGGGAGGTTTGGGCACCTCCCCAAACGTCCCCAAACCTCGGCAGGTCTCCGTTCCTGTTTGGGGAGGTTTGGGCGCCTCCTCAAACCTCCCCAAACCTCGGCAGGTCTCCGTTCCTCCGCGCAGACCTGCCGACCTTTGGGGAGGTTTGGGCGCCTCCCCAAACGTCCCCAAACCTCGGCAGGTCTCCGTTCCTCCGCGCAGACCTGCCGACCTTTGGGGAGGTTTGGGCGCCTCCCCAAACGTCCCCAAACCTCGGCAGGTCTCCGTTCCTGTTTGGGGAGGTTTGGGCGCCTCCCCAAACCTCCCCAAACCTCGGCAGGTCTCCGTTCCTCCGCGCAGACCTGCCGACCTTTGGGGAGGTTTGGGCGCCTCCCCAAACGTCCCCAAACCTCGGCAGGTCTCCGTTCCTGTTTGGGGAGGTTTGGGCGCCTCCCCAAACCTCCCCAAACCTCGGCAGGTCTCCGTTCCTCCGCGCAGACCTGCCGACCTTTGGGGAGGTTTGGGCGCCTCCCCAAACGTCCCCAAACCTCGGCAGGTCTCCGTTCCTCCGCGCAGACCTGCCGACCTTTGGGGAGGTTTGGGCGCCTCCCCAAACGTCCCCAAACCTCGGCAGGTCTCCGTTCCTGTTTGGGGAGGTTTGGGCGCCTCCCCAAACCTCCCCAAACCTCGGCAGGTCTCCGTTCCTCCGCGCAGACCTGCCGACCTTTGGGGAGGTTTGGGCGCCTCCCCAAACCTCCCCAAACCTCGGCAGGTCTCCGTTCTTCCTGCCAACCTTTGGGGAGGTTTGGGCGCCTCCCCAAACCTCCCCAAACGTCGGCAGGTCTGCGCGGAGGAACGGAGACCTGCCGAGGTTTGGGGAGGTTTGGGGAGGCGCCCAAACCTCCCCAAACAGGAACGGAGACCTGCCGAGGTTTGGGGAGGTTTGGGGAGGCGCCCAAACCTCCCCAAAGGTCGGCACGTCTGCGCGGAGGAACGGAGACCTGCCGAGGTTTGGGGAGGTTTGGGGAGGCGCCCAAACCTCCCCAAACAGGAACGGAGACCTGCCGAGGTTTGGGGAGGTTTGGGGAGGCGCCCAAACCTCCCCAAAGGTCGGCAGGTCTGCGCGGAGGAACGGAGACCTGCCGAGGTTTGGGGAGGCGCCCAAACCTCCCCAAAGGTCGGCAGGAGGAACGGAGACCTGCCGAGGTTTGGGGAGGTTTGGGGAGGCGCCCAAACCTCCCCAAACAGGAACGGAGACCTGGGGAGGTTTGGGGAGGCGCCCAAACCTCCCCAAAGGTCGGCAGGTCTGCGCGGAGGAACGGAGACCTGCAGAGGTTTGGGGAGGTTTGGGGAGGCGCCCAAACCTCCCCAAAGGTCGGCAGGAGGAACGGAGACCTGCCGAGGTTTGGGGAGGTTTGGGGAGGCGCCCAAACCTCCCCAAAGGTCGGCAGGAGGAACGGAGACCTGCCGAGGTTTGGGGAGGCGCCCAAACCTCCCCAAAGGTCGGCAGGTCTGCGCGGAGGAACGGAGACCTGCCGAGGTTTGGGGAGGTTTGGGGAGGCGCCCAAACCTCCCCAAAGGTCGGCAGGAGGAACGGAGACCTGCCGAGGTTTGGGGAGGTTTGGGGAGGCGCCCAAACCTCCCCAAAGGTCGGCAGGAGGAACGGAGACCTGCCGAGGTTTGGGGAGGTTTGGGGAGGCGCCCAAACCTCCCCAAAGGTCGGCAGGAGGAACGGAGACCTGCCGACGAGCCTTGGCCACACAGGGTATTCCTGTGTATTCAGGCTTGCAAAATGGCGGATCGAGCCTCTGCTGGCGGCAGAGGCTTGCAGAACGGCGGATCGGCTTATACTCGAGTCAATAACTTTTTCCAGTTTTTGGGGGTGAAATTGGGGGTCTCGGCTTATACTCGAGTCAGCTTATACTCAAGTATATACGGTAAATCCCTCTAGCTGTGTGTTCCATTTGTGGGTTTCGTCCCACCATGTTTCTGTAATGGCAACAATATCATATCCGCCCTCATTTACCTGAATTTCTAGTTCACCCTGCTTACTGTTCATACTCTGCGCATTGGTGTACAGACATTTGAGTCCTTTATGACTTATGTGTAAGTTATTGTCTAGAATTATTTGGTGTTGCAGCCAAATAAAGCTTTCTTTCAGGATACCCTATTCATTCACTCTGCAAGCTTCTCTATATGACAAAGACTACAAAGTAGGGATCCTTTTGTATGGAGATTTCTGTAGGTACACCCAAACCTCATTAATGGTTCTGCAACATTATAATTCACCTGCCGTCACAGTTCTGCCAACTTCAGATTGAGGAGTTGTGGAGAGTGCAACTGGGAAAAACAGAAAACGATGACTCAGATTAGTCAGGCAGAATGTTGTATAGTAAATGTCAACCCAACTCTCCTGTAAGACTGTAAAATATACTGCTCAAAAAAATAAAGGGAATACTTAAACAACACAATGTACTGTATTTAATAGTAGGATGTCTTATTTTCTGTTCCCTTTAGTTTTTTGAGCAGTATACCGGTAGTTACCTTCGACACATTTGGGGATGGCAGGAACCCAAGAACTTTTAGCCCCACATTTAATTAATATGGAGGCTTCCCTGAGCAGAAAACCCAGAATTGCATTCAATGCTGACAGCCTCATTATAGGTATATGAAGGTTTAGATAAAGTAGTTATTTTCCCATTTTCCCCTCTGGCCGATTACATTTGACCTCTGAAAAGAGAAAAGGAATTCAGGTCAAAATAACAGCCTAGGGGGCTAAAAATAAAAAAGAAGCAAGTTCTGTTCTTGGCTCAAAAGGATATATAATTAGCATTTGCTTCCCCCCACACACTTCTGACCCAGAGAATCATGTCTCCCACTGTTTTGAACCACCCAGCTCAACAACCTAGGGGCTAAAAATAAAAAAAGACTACCCCTTGGCTAAAAGGGGTATATAAGCAATTCTGTCAAGATGAGAACAATGGATATCTGAGGGACAGGATCATTTCTTTGAATTAGCCTTTTAAATTATAGCAGAATTAGAGTTACAGTTCTACTATATACTACATGCTACTGTAATATTTTTTATTTGTATTTATTTATTTAGGAAATTTATATAGCTGCCTAGATCACTCACGTGACTCTAGGCAGTTTACAAACAATAAAACATAGAAAACACACACACACACACACACACACACACACACAAAACACACAGAACAGTATATAAGTATATATATATATACAGTATATATATATATATATATATATATATATATATATATATATATATATATATATATATATATATATATGTATGTATGTATGTATGTATGTATGTATGTATCTATTCTATTCTATTCTATTCTATTCTATTCTATTCTATTCTATTCTATTCTATTCTATTCTATTCTATTCTATTCTATTCTATTCTATTCTATTCTATTCTGTGTTTTTATTGTTTGTTAGCTGCCTAGAGTCCCATGAGCGAGTAGGCAGCTGTATAAATTTTCTCATCCAAGCAAGTAGGCAGCTATATTAACTTAAAACTTCCCACTCCCCTGGCAACAACACATTTAATGGACTCTATCACGCTCTGGGTTCTCCAGGGCCTTATGAAAGACTGTCAAAGTGGGGGCAAGATTTGCTTCCAGCAAGAATTTTATTTACCAACAAAAGCAACTAATAAAGCAATTTAGCTAATTAGAGTTTAAAGAGACTTCTATTTTTCCTTATGTTTACATTCAGGCGCAGGCAAATTCCTTTGAATTCATCTTTTAATTAGAATTACAGCCATACATTGGCACTGGAAGAATATTCTGGCTATTTCAAGGTGTTATTACAGGGAAGTAAATAATCGTTCAAGGGACGTGGTGGCTCAGTGGGTTAGGACGCTGAGCTTGTCGATCAGAAGGTTGGCAGTTTGGCGGGTTGAATCCCGAGTGCCGCGTAACAGAGTGAGCGCCTGTTACTCGTCCCAGCTTCTGCCAACCTAGCAGTTCGAAAGCACGTAAAAATGCAAGTAGGAAAATAGGGACCACTATGGTGGGAAGGTAACAGCTCTCCATGCGCCTTTGGCATCTAGTCATGCCGGCCACATGACCACGGAGACATCCTCGGACAAGCACTGGCTCTTCGGCTTTGAAACGGAGATGAGCACTGGCCCCTAGAGTCGGAAACGACTAGCACGCGTGTGCGGGGGAACCTTTACCTTTACCTAAATAATCATTCAGAAAACAAAGTAGACCACAGTCCAACCCATCGTGACCCTATGGACAACGTTCCTCCAGGCCATCCTGTCCTCAACCATCTTCTAGAGTCCATTTAAGCTCCCACCTACTGCTTCAGTGACTCTGCAACATTATAACTCACCTGCCGTCACAGTTCTGCCAACTTCAGATTGAGGAGTTGTGGAGAGTGCAACTGGGAAAAACAGAAAACGATGACTCAGATTAGTCAGGCAGAATGTTGTATAGTAAATGTCAACCCAACTCTTCTGTAAGACTGTAAAATATACTGCTCAAAAAAATAAAGGGAATACTTAAACAACACAATGTACTGTATTTAATAGTAGGATGTCTTATTTTCTGTTCCCTTTAGTTTTTTGAGCAGTATACCAGTAGTTACCTTCGACACATTTGGGGATGGCAGGAACCCAAGAACCTTTAGCCTCACATTTAATATGGAGGCTTCCCTGAGCAGAAAACCCAGAATTGCATTCAATGCTGACAGCCTCATTATAGGTATATGAAGGTTTAGATAAAATAGTTAATTTCCCATTTTCCCCTCTGGCCGATTACATTTGACCTCTGAAAAGAGAAAAGGAATTCAGGTCAAAATAACAGCCTAGGGGGCTAAAAATAAAAAAGAAGCAAGTTCTCCAGCACCATAGTTCAAAGGCCTCAATTCTTTGGCGCTCAGCCTTTTTTATGGTCCAACTTTCACTGCCATACACTGCAACTGGGAAGACCATAGCCTTGACTATACGCACTTTTGTTGACAGGGTGATGTCTCTGCTTTTTAGTGTGCTGTCTAGATTTGCCATGGCTTTCCTCCCCAGGAGCAAGCGTCTTTTAATTTCTTGGCTACAGTCCCCATCTGCAGTTATCTTGGAGCCCAGGAAAATAAAATCTGTGACTACCTCCATTTCTTCCCCATCTATTTGCCAGGAATTGAGAGGGCCGGATGCCATGATCTTGGTTTTCTGAGTTATTACTATTTAACTAAAAGGATTGTATATGTAAGAATTTTCTTATACAAGGGAAGACTAAGAGTAAATCAAGTTCCTTTTGGTATGGAGAACTGTAGAGACATAGGCATATTTCCGATAATTTAGTCAGTAAGACCTGTCATCTGAATGAACAGTGGTGGCCACTACTTGTAGGAAAAGAGTGAGTAGCAGAGGCAATAATTAGGGAAAAAACAGAAAATGATGGTTCAGATTAGCCAAGCCGAATGTTCTGTATTAAATGTCAACCCAAGTTTCCTGTAGGACCATAAGATAGTTAGTTACCTTTGACACATTTGGGGATGGCAGGAATCCACGAACTGTTAGCCCCACATTTAATATGGAGGCTTCCTACAGCAGAATAGCCAGAACTGCATTCAAAGCTGATGACCTCATTATAGGTATATGAAGGCTTAAATGAACTAGTTATTTTTCCATTTTCCACTTTTGGTCGATCACATTTAACATCTGAAAAGAGAAAGCAGCATTTAAACAAAACAAAAAAAAACAGCTGCGAACAACAGCCTATGAATAAAAACAAGCAGGCTAAAAAGGATATTTAATTAGCATTTGCTTTTATTTTTCTTTTTTCTGTCAGTTTCGGAGATTAAGCAACTAGAATATAATATTTGATTAATATTTTATTCATTTTGTGTTTTTGCAGTTGATTTTCATACCATCAAGTACATGGTTTTCTTTACTACAGGTAGTCCTTGATTTATGATCACAATTGAGCCCCAAATTTCTGTTGCTAAGTGAGACAGTCGTTAAGAGAATTTTGCCCCATTTTACGACCTTTCTTGTCATAGTTATTAAGTGAATTACTGCAGTTGTTAAAGTAGTAACCCGGTTGTTAAGTGATTCTGGCTTTAACATTGACTTTGCTTGTCACAAAAGGGGATTACATGACCCTGGGACACTGCAGCCGTCATAAATATGTGTCAGTTGCCAAGGATCCAGATTTAGACTACGGGACCATAGGGATGCTGCAATGGTCGTCAGTCATAAGTCATTTTTTCAACACCATTGTAACTTCAAAGATCACTTAATGAACTATGGTAAGTCAAGGACTATCTGTATTTTCATTACTACCGCACATTTTGGGGTTTCAAAATGGTTGCTTATCTAACCTAGCAACTGTGTTGGATGACTGTTACTACTTATTGTTGCAGAAATTGGAAATCTCAGTCATTTTACAAACAATCCCCCCAAAGAGATGAACAATATAACAATTTTTTTCATAGTGAATCTGAATATTATTATCTTCCAATAAGACTTAGTGGTCACTAAGTGGTCACTTGGACTCAGCTGAGAAATCCAAATTTTGGAAAAAGCAGCGTATTTATATGTCCATGTAGGGATTGTATAATATTAAATACTATGTGCTACAGTAATATTTCTCATAGTTGCCTTATGAATTGCACTGTACATTTAGACCATCTCCTGGAACAATGCTTGTGTTCCTTGACTTTCCAAAAAGGGAAAATCAGTTTGATATATTACTACTCAGTTTGATAGATTACTACTCATCCATACTAATATTTGTAATTAGAATCAGGAGAAAGAGATCATTTTTTGAATTAACCTTTTAATTAGACCAGAATTACAGTTACTCTATATATTATATACTACTACAGTATTTCTCAAAGTAGTTTTATGATACTGCCCCCTTTGTTATTTTTAAAATTCCCCTGTCATGTAGAGACCCGAGAGCTTCAGCAAGATTTGCTTCCAGCAAGAATTTTATTTACCAACAAAAGCAACTAATAAAGCAATTTAGCTAATTAGAGTTTAAAGAGACTTCTATTTTTCCTTACGTTTACATTCAGGGGCAGGCAAATTCCACTTTCCATTTAGGCCATCTTCTTCAGTTATGCATGTGATTGTTGAATTTCCAATCAGGGAGAAATCAGGTTCGCAGCGGTAGATTACAACTGATCCAACGTAATATTCGTCTTTAGGGTCTGGATCGTATAGTCCATTGAGAATTTTGTCAGGACGCTTACAAGGGATGTCTGAGGGAGAGAATGATTTCTTTGAATTCATCTTTTAATTAGAATTACAGCCATACATTGGCACTGGAAGAATATTCTGGCTATTTCAAGGTGTTATTACAGGGAAGTAAATAATCATTCAGAGAACAAAGTACACCACAGTCTACTGCTTAGTAAGCTAGAAAAAGATGGAATGGATAACATCATCACCAGATGGATTTGTAGCTGGCTGAGAAAAGTACTCAGTGAGTAGTCCTCAATGGTACTACATCCACATGGAGAGAAGTAAGCAGTGGGGTACTACAAGGCTCAGGCCCAGTACTCTTCAATATCTTCATGAGTGACTTAGATAAGGGAATAGAAGGGGAACTCATCAAATTTGTGGATGACATTAAACTGGCAGGAATAGCCAACATCCCAGAAGACAAACTCAGGATCCAAAAAGATCTTGAGAAACTGGAACAATGGGCCCTATCCAACAAAATGAGTTGCATTTGGGCATTTAAAATCAAAGATATGAGTACAGGTTAGGTGAGATCTGGCTCAAAAACAATAACTGTGAGAGCGACCTTGGAGTCCTAGTGGATGATCACTTGACTATGAGCCAGCAATGTGCAGCCGCCACCAAAAAAGCTAATACAATCCTGGGTTGTATAAACAGAGGCATAGGATCAAGGTCATGTGAAGTATTAGTACTGTTTTATAAAACCCTAGTGAAACCACACCTGGAGTACTGCAACCAATTTTAGTCACTATTCTACAAAAAAAAATGTTGAGACTTTAGGGAAAAAAATCAGAGAAAAGCAACCAAGATGATCAAAGGCCTGGAGACTAAAACATATGAAGAACAGCTGCAGGACTTGGGTGTGGCTAGTCTGAAGAAAAGAAGAAATCGGGGTGACATGATGGCAGTGTTCCGGTATTTGAGAGGCTGCCACAAAGAAGAGGGGGTCAAATTATTCCCCAAAGCACCAGAGGGCAGGACAAGAAACAATGGTTGGAAACTGATCAAAGAGAGAAGCAACCTGGAATTAAGGAGAAAGTTCCTAACAGTGAGGACAATTAATTAAGCAAATCATGTGGTTGTTAAGTGAACAGTTTGGTTGATAAGTGAATCCAGCATATCCAATATGCCTTTTTGTCATTTTCTGCTGGAAATAGAAAGTCATGAATCAAAGTCACTATGACTTCAGGTTGCTGCACCTGGTCATAAAATATGACCCAATTTCCGAACTCCTGAAATGCATTGAGGGGATCTGTATGAACCACTTGTAAATTCAAGGACAGGTAATAGCTACATTTTTTGACTCTGTCATGACTTTCTGTCTGTCAAATTTTCATTAAGTGAATAATGATTAAGTAAGGATTGCCTGCACTCTTTACATTCAGGAATCCTTAGATTCCCCCCCCCCTTGTATCTTAGCCTAGACATTACACTGCAACTTTTTGGAAGTTGGACCAAACACTACTGGCATAAAGTTTAATGAGTTTAAAGCAAAATCTCCTCTTACGTTCGCAATGTGGCAATGTGCTATTCCAGACAACCTTGCCGTCTTTCAGAATACACATACGTGTAGCTTCACCAATAAGCCTATACCTAAAGAAAAAGAAAAAGAAAATCCCGAATATACATTTCTAAATCTTATGTTGTTATTCATATATAAAAGCGGCAGGTAGATGTACTTTTCTTGATTTATATACAAAAACAGAGGAGGTGGACTCTTTATATATTGTTACATTTGAGAAGAACAATTTAGAACAAACTTACTTTTATTTTTAACTGTTTTTCGTGGCTATTGTTTCTAAGCAACTATTTTAAGAGATAAACTACAACTCACCCAGATACACAGGAAAAAGTGACACTATCACCAAGGCGGACATCATCCTCAGCATCTACCTTGCCATTCTCTATAATTGGAGCGGGACATGTTTTCCCTGGAAGAATAATTAGCATGTAGTTCACTCTCTCAGTTTAGTGTAGAAGTGATTTAGATCTGATATATGACAGGGCTGGAAACAGAGGTCCCCACAAATGGTAAATCAATCTTGTGGGAATGCAGCACTTCTACCTCTGGGGTATAATGCTAATCTAAATCCAGACCGATTTGACAACCTTCTCTCATTACTGCACTAGAGAAATGCAGCACCCGCCAGGTTAACCGAGGCATCTGCAGAACTGCAGGCTTACTTCAAAATGACAAAAGGGGCTTTGCATTCTTACAATGCAGTGTTTCCCCACCCCTCCCGTGTCATATTCTTCTGTGACATCATAATACGTCTGCCAAAGGGGTGGCACTGACATTGGAACTATGCAGAGCTGCAAGTTTATCTGAATCCGTATTATCTATATTGAGATTGATGTTTATTGATAAGTATCAATAAATAAACAGAATTACAAAATTTATATAACTAGTGCTTAGTGTAACAATTTATGTGTAATCTCAAGATTGTAAGAGATTGGGTTCCTCAAGGCAGAAGAGTCAGTAGTCTGAATCCTGCTTGCAGAGGATACATCCTATGCAGATTAGACTCCTGCCATATAAGGTAGTTTTCAGAAAGAAAGAAATTTGCTCTCTCAATTTACATTCATTATTAACTCACCATATATAGTAGAATGCCATGGTTCTCAGCTAGGAGATATGAAGCAATGAAGTTGCTTGTTTTGTATTTTTATGGGACATTATATTAATGTTTGGGAGGAGCAAGCGAAGGTTAAGATATAGAAAACCTAAACACAGATGATATGTTTTTCAGAATGGAACCATCATGAAGATACTCACCCTGACACAATTCTGAAATTTCAGTCCATTTTGAAGTGTTCAGACATGTAACTGAAGGGTTAATTCCAGGTATATATTCATAACCTAAGATGCAATGGATTCTCAGGACAGTTCCAACTGGATAGCCTTCTTTTGGGATGTCTTCCTTAAGTGTTGAATGAGGTGGCAGTACGGGAGAGGTGCAGTTATCTGGAAATTGATAAGGAGGTTCTTCAAGAAGGAGTAGTAAAGAGAGATTTATAATGGAAGTGTGGGATGATTTATAAAGCCACAAACCATTTGTGTGTGTATTTGTGTGTGTATGTATGTGTGTGTTCGTGTGTGTATCAAGGAGACCATGTTCTAACAAAATATTGCAGCTAAATTTCCTCAAATATGGCCAGCATCGAGAACCTTTTATGTTTTTCCATCTGTATTGTACCAGGGCAATTCCCAACAAAGCCAACAGCAAAAGCCAATATATTGTACATGAAAAGGTACTGGAAATTCTCCTAGTAAAATTTGCCCAGTATTACATGAATTTCAGACCAAAAAGGGAACATTCGATGGTGGCCAGAAAAGGGGGGCCTGTATAAAGGTCATTTTATCATGGAACCAACAATGCTCTTAAATCTACAAATTGACCTCGGAGGCTGAATGAAAATTTCAACAGCAGTTGATGTACTACAGTGGTAGGGATGGTCTCTATATTAGCACTTTATAGTATTGATTATATACTAGAAAAATTGATTTTACCCAAAAATTGTAACAAGAAACTTGCAAGATCCGGCAATCTTTTGTCTGTAATAATGGCATTGGTCTGAGGCATCCTTCTCATTTTTGTGACTTAAATTTTATCCCATTTTGCAACCAATACTATCATCCAGAGCAGCCCATAATTCAATATGAAAATTGCATGTATTCAGAAGCACTTTCAATATTGCGTTTTTTAAGTCATTTAATGGATACTTAAGAAATAAACCACCATATCACCTTTAAATAAACAAATAAATAAAATCACTGCAGAAAACTTGGTAGATTTAAACTTTTGCATTTGCTGGCATGCTACTTGTGTTCTATCCCATTCTGAAAGTATGCATCAGAGGATTCAGAAATCATTTGGATTTTGGTGTAGCATAATTTGTGAACTCACCTTATAAACCATTCTTTATAGGTTAGTTATATCAACTTAATCTGGCATGTCAAATAAACAAAAGTTCAACAAAGCATTGCTTAGAACAATGTACATATTGTTTTCCTGGCCATCATTATGGTTCGACAAAAGCTCTATTTATATAATTCAGATTTGGAATGAAGGTGTAATAAGTGAGTATGCAAAATCACGCCTGGTTATGGAGTAAGCTTCATAGGAGGCCTCCATCTTTCTGCTTCACAAGATTTGATCTCTTATTTCAGTCTCATCCATTAAAGAAATTTAAGTAAATGGGATCCTAATCTGTAACTATGAACAAGACAGTCAAATACCACATTCTACAAGGATGAATCTAGCTAAAGCAGGAGGAGGAATCAGGTGTGTAGGAAGATTTTTCATTCACTGGGCCAAAATGGGTTGTGTACATATTTCTCTTTTGAAGAAACTGAGTTGTTGTTGTTAGCTGCGAAGTCGTGTCCGACCCATCGTGACCCTATGGACAACGTTCCTCCAGGCCTTCCTGTCCTCAACCATCTTCTGGAGTCCATTTAAGGTCCCGCCTACTGCTTCAGTGACTCGAACCAGCCACCTCATTCTCTGTCGTCCCCTTCTTCTATTGCCCTCAATCTTTCCCAGCATTAGGCTCTTCTCCAGTGAGTCCTTCCTTCTCATTAGATGGCCAAAGTATTTGAGTTTTAGCTTCAGGATCTGGCCTTCTAAAGAGCAGTCAGGGTTGATCTCCTCTAGGACTGACCGGTTTGATAGCCTTGCAGTCCAAGTGACTAGTAGGAGTCTTCTCCAGCACCATAGTTCAAAGGCCTCAATTCTTTGGCACTCAGCCTTTTTTATGGTCCAACTTTCACTGCCATACATTGCAACTGGGAAGACCATAGCCTTGACTATACGCACTTTTGTTGACAGGGTGATGTCTCTGCTTTTTAGTGTGCTGTCTAGATTTGCCATGGCTTTCCTCCCCAGGAGCAAGCGTCTTTTAATTTCCTGGCTACAGTCCCCATCTGCAGTGATCTTGGAGCCCAGGAAAATAAAATCTGTGACTACCTCCATTTCTTCCCCATCTATTTGCCAGGAATTGAGAGGGCCGGATGCCATGATCTTGGTTTTCTGAGTAATTACTATTTAACTAAAAGGATTGTATATGTAAGAATTTTCTTATACAAGGGAAGACTAAGAGTAAATCAAGTTCCTTTTGGCATGGAGAACTGTAGAGACATAGGCATATTTCCGATAATTTAGTCAGTAAGACCTGTCATCTGAATGAACAGTGGTGGCCACTACTTGTAGGAAAAGAGTGAGTAGCAGAGGCAATAATTAGGGAAAAAACAGAAAATGATGGTTCAGATTAGCCAAGCAGAATGTTCTGTATTAAATGTCAACCCAAGTTTCCTGTAGGACCATAAGATAGTTAGTTACCTTTGACACATTTGGGGATGGCAGGAATCCACGAACTGTTAGCCCCACATTTAATATGGAGGCTTCCTACAGCAGAATAGCCAGAATTGCATTCAAAGCTGATGGCCTCATTATAGGTATATGAAGGCTTAAATGAACTAGTTATTTTTCCATTTTCCACTTTTGGTCGATCACATTTAACATCTGAAAAGAGAAAGCAGCATTTAAACAAAAAAAACAAAAACAGCTGCGAACAACAGCCTATGAATAAAAACAAGGAGGAGCTGCTCTTGGCTAAAAAAGGATATTTAATTAGCATTTGCTTTTATTTTTCTTTTTTCTGTCAGTTTCGGAGATTAAGCAACTAGAATATAATATTTGGTTAATATTTTATTCATTTTGTGTTTTTGCAGTTGATTTTCATACCATCAAGTACATGGTTTTCTTTACTACAGGTAGTCCTTGATTTATGACCACAATTGAGCCCCAAATTTCTGTTGCTAACTGAGACAGTCGTTAAGAGAATTTTGCCCCATTTTACGACCTTTCTTGTCATAGTTGTTAAGTGAATTACTGCAGGTGTTAAAGTAGTAACCTGGTTGTTAAGTGATTCTGGCTTCAACATTGACTTTGCTTGTTACAAAAGGGGATCACATGACCCTGGGACACTGCAGCCGTCATAAATATGTGTCAGTTGCCAAGGATCCAGATTTAGACTATGGGACCATAGGGATGCTGCAATGGTCGTCAGTCATAAGTCATTTTTTCAACACCATTGTAACTTCAAAGATCACTTAATGAACTATGGTAAGTCAAGGACTATCTGTATTTTCATTACTACTGCACATTTTGGGGTTTCAAAATGGTTGCTTATCTAACCTAGCAACTGTGTTGGATGATTGTTACTACTTATTGTTACAGAAATTGGAAATCTCAGTCATTTTACAAACAATCCCCCCAAAGAGATGAACAATATAACAATTTTTTCATAGTGAATCTGAATATTATTATCTTCCAATAAGACTTAGTGGTCATTAAGTGGTCACTTGGACTCAGCTGAGAAATCCAAATTTTGGAAAAAGCAGCGTATTTATATGTCCATGTAGGGATTGTATAATATTAAATACTATGTGCTACAGTAATATTTCTCATAGTTGCCTTATGAATTGCACTGTACATTTAGACCATCTCCTGGAACTATGCTTGTGTTCCTTGACTTTCCAAAAAGGGAAAATCAGTTTGATATATTACTACTCAGTTTGATAGATTACTACTCATCCATACTAATATTTGTAATTAGAATCAGGACAAAGGGATCATTTCTTTGAATTAACCTTTTAATTAGACCAGAATTACAGTTACTCTATATATTATATACTACTACAGTATTTCTCAAAGTAGTTTTATGATACTGCCCCCTTTGTTATTTTTAAAATTCCCCTGTCATGTAGAGACCCGAGAGCGTCAGCAAGATTTGCTTCCAGCAAGAATTTTATTTACCAACAAAAGCAACTAATAAAGCAATTTAGCTAATTAGAGTTTAAAGAGACTTCTATTTTTCCTTACGTTTACATTCAGGGGCAGGCAAATTCCACTTTCCATTTACGCCATCTTCTTCAGTTATGCATGTGATTGTTGAATTTCCAATCAGGGAGAAATCAGGTTCGCAGCGATAGATTACAACTGATCCAACATAATATTCATCTTTAGGGTCAGAATCATATAGTCCATTGAGAATTTTGTCAGGACGCTTACAAGGGATGTCTGAGGGAGAGAATGATTTCTTTGAATTCATCTTTTAATTAGAATTACAGCCATACATTGGCACTGGAAGAATATTCTGGCTATTTCAAGGTGTTATTACAGGGAAGTAAATAATCATTCAGAGAACAAAGTACACCACAGTCTACTGCTTAGTGAGCTAGAAAAAGGTGGAATGGACAACATCATCACCAGATGGATTTGTAGCTGGCTGAGAAAAGTACTCAGTGAGTAGTCCTCAATGGTACTACATCCACATAGAGAGAAGTAAGCAGTGGGGTACTACAAGGCTCAGGCCCAGTACTCTTCAATATCTTCATCAGTGACTTAGATAAGGGAATAGAAGGGGAACTCATCAAATTTGTGGATGACATTAAACTGGCAGGAATAGCCAACATCCCAGAAGACAAACTCAGGATCCAAAAAGATCTTGAGAAACTGGAACAATGGGCCCTATCCAACAAAATGAGTTGCATTTGGGCATTTAAAATCAAAGATATGAGTACAGGTTAGGTGAGATCTGGCTCAAAAACAATAACTGTGAGAGCGACCTTGGAGTCCTAGTGGATGATCACTTGACTATGAGCCAGCAATGTGCAGCCGCCGCCAAAAAAGCTAATACAATCCTGGGTTGTACAAACAGAGGCATAGGATCAAGGTCATGTGAAGTATTAGTGCTGTTTTATAAAACCCTAGTGAAACCACACCTGGAGTACTGCAACCAATTTTAGTCACTATTCTACAAAAAAAAAAATGTTGAGACTTTAGGGGAAAAAATCAGAGAAAAGCAACCAAGATGATCAAAGGCCTGGAGACTAAAACATATGAAGAACAGCTGCAGGACTTGGGTGTGGCTAGTCTGAAGAAAAGAAGAAATCGGGGTGACATGATGGCAGTGTTCCGGTATTTGAGAGGCTGCCACAAAGAAGAGGGGGTCAAATTATTCCCCAAAGCACCAGAGGGCAGGACAAGAAACAATGGTTGGAAACTGATCAAAGAGAGAAGCAACCTGGAATTAAGGAGAAAGTTCCTAACAGTGAGGACAATTAATTAAGCAAATCATGTGGTTGTTAAGTGAACAGTTTGGTTGATAAGCGAATCCAGCATATCCAATATGCCTTTTTGTCATTTTCTGCTGGAAATAGAAAGTCATGAATCAAAGTCACTATGACTTCAGGTTGCTGCACCTGGTCATAAAATATGACCCAATTTCCGAACTCCTGAAATGCATTGAGGGGATCTGTATGAACCACTTGTAAATTCAAGGACAGGTAATAGCTACATTTTTTGACTCTGTCATGACTTTCTGTCTGTCAAATTTTCATTAAGTGAATAATGATTAAGTAAGGATTGCCTGCACTCTTTACATTCAGGAATCCTTAGATTCCCCCCCCCCTTGTATCTTAGCCTAGACATTACACTGCAACTTTTTGGAAGTTGGACCAAACACTACTGGCATAAACTTTAATGAGTTTAAAGCAAAATCTCCTCTTACGTTCGCAATGTGGCAATGTGCTATTCCAGACAACCTTGCCGTCTTTCAGAATACACATACGTGTAGCTTCACCAATAAGCCTATACCTAAAGAAAAAGAAAAAGAAAATCCCGAATATACATTTCTAAATCTTATGTTGTTATTCATATATAAAAGCGGCAGGTAGATGTACTTTTCTTGATTTATATACAAAAACAGAGGAGGTGGACTGTTTATATATTGTTACATTTGAGAAGAACAATTTAGAACAAACATACTTTTATTTTTAACTGTTTTTTGTGGCTATTGTTTCTAAGCAACTATTTTAAGAGATAAACTACAACTCACCCAGATACACAGGAAAAAGTGACACTATCACCAAGGCGGACATCATCCTCAGCATCTACCTTGCCATTCTCTATAATTGGAGCGGGACATGTTTTCCCTGGAAGAATAATTAGCATGTAGTTCACTCTCTCAGTTTAGTGTAGAAGTGATTTAGATCTGATATATGACAGGGCTGGAAACAGAGGTCCCCACAAATGGTAAATCAATCTTGTGGGAATGCAGCACTTCTACCTCTGGGGTATAATGCTAATCTAAATCCAGACCGATTTGACAACCTTCTCTCATTACTGCACTAGAGAAATGCAGCACCCGCCAGGTTAACCGAGGCATCTGCAGAACTGCAGGCTTACTTCAAAATGACAAAAGGGGCTTTGCATTCTTACAATGCAGTGTTTCCCCACCCCTCCCGTGTCATATTCTTCTGTGACATCATAATACGTCTGCCAAAGGGGTGGCACTGACATTGGAACTATGCAGAGCTGCAAGTTTATCTGAATCCGTATTATCTATATTGAGATTGATGTTTATTGATAAGTATCAATAAATAAACAGAATTACAAAATTTATATAACTAGTGCTTAGTGTAACAATTTATGTGTAATCTCAAGATTGTAAGAGATTGGGTTCCTCAAGGCAGAAGAGTTAGTAGTCTGATTGAATCCTGCTTGCAGAGGATACATCCTATGCAGATTAGACTCCTGCCATATAAGGTAGTTTTCAGAAAGAAAGAAATTTGCTCTCTCAATTTACATTCATTATTAACTCACCATATATAGTAGAATGCCATGGTTCTCAGCTAGGAGATATGAAGCAATGAAGTTGCTTGTTTTGTATTTTTATGGGACTTTATATTAATGTTTGGGAGGAGCAAGCGAAGGTTAAGATATAGGAGATCTAAACACAAATGATATGTTTTTCAGAATGGAACCATCATGAAGATACTCACCCTGACACAATTCTGAAATTTCAGTCCATTTTGAAGTGTTCAGACATGTAACTGAAGGGTTAATTCCAGGTATATATTCATAACCTAAGATGCAATGGATTCTCAGGACAGTTCCAACTGGATAGCCTTCTTTTGGGATGTCTTCCTTAAGTGTTGAATGAGGTGGCAGTACGGGAGAGGTGCAGTTATCTGGAAATTGATAAGGAGGTTCTTCAAGAAGGAGTAGTAAAGGGAGATTTATAATGGAAGTGTGGGATGATTTATAAAGCCACAAACCATTTGTGTGTGTATTTGTGTGTGTATGTATGTGTGTGTTCATGTGTGTATCAAGGAGACCATGTTCTAACAAAATATTGCAGCTAAATTTCCTCAAATATGGCCAGCATCGAGAACCTTTTATGTTTTTCCATCTGTATTGTACCAGGGCAATTCCAAACAAAGCCAACAGCAAAAGCCAATATATTGTACATCAAAAAGTATTGGAAATTCTCCTAGTAAAATTTGCCCAGTATTACATGAATTTCAGACCAAAAAGGAAACATTTGATGCATGGCCAGAAAAATGTGGGCCTACATAAAGGTCATTTATGTTTATCGTGTACTTGTTCCTGACAAAATCCCCTCCCTCCAGCGTCTGCCTAAATCCTATTCCCCAGGTGAGCCTCGTGAGGAGAGGCGGGGCGCCCTCCTCCTGAGTAGTTTGGTCACTGTATTTTTAAAGTCATTTAGTGGATACACAGCCAGTAAACTACTACCATATCACCTTGAAATAAAGAAATAAGTCAAATTATTACAGATAACGTACATTTGCATTTCCTGGCATGATGGGTTGTGTTTTATCCCATTCTGAAACTATGCATCAGAAGATTCAGAAATCATTTGGATTTTGATGTAGCATAATTTGTGAACTCATCTTATAAATCATGCTTTATAGCTTAGTTATATCAACTTAATCTGGCATATCAAGTAAACAATATTTGAAACAAAACATGGCTTAGCATAATGCACTTATTGAGTTGCTGGCCATGCTTTGTTCGTATTGTGGTTAGACAAAAGCTCTACTTATATAATCCAGTTTGGGAATCTAGGTGTAATAAGTGAGTGTGCAAAATCACACCTGGATAGTGAACACTGGTTATAGAGTAAGCTTCATAGGAAGCCAATGTGAGTCTTCATAACACAGAGAGTTGCTTGGGAATGCGGCACAATCTTGAGCAGAGCTGTGTTGCTATGAACCCACAAACTGCAATGCAAAGCAAGGCATGGCAAAGCAACACAGCAAATTATTGGTAACAGCAAGGCTTCTCGAAGCATGGCAAGTGTTGCTGGCAAATACAACACTTGTTCCTGACAAAGGCCCCTCCCTACAGCATCTGCCTAAATCCTATTCCCCAGGTGAGCCTTGTGAGGAGAGGCGGGGTGCCCTCCTTCTGAGTAGTTGGGTCACCCTGCACTGACTCCACCTCCTCTCCATTTTCTGTACTCGGGTATTGGGTGAGGGAGGCATTTGCTTGTCTCTGGAGCTTCATCACTCCTCTGCTCCGCTGCCTGCCTTTTCCGTCTCCTCCTCCTTCGCTCGGTTATCCTACTCCCTCTCTTCCTCCCTGTTGACACTTCTGAGGTCCGAGGGACCTAGGACTGCCTCATCCTCCTATCTAGGTCATTCCTCCTGGGCCAGAGGGACTACGCCATCCCCCTCAGTTGGCCCCAGCTCCATCTCCTCCGACAGGGCCATGACAAATATAGCCATATTTCCAATAACTTAGTCAATAATATCTGAAGCTTATGAATTGTTCTGTGACATTATAATTCACCTATAGTTATTGTTTCTTATTATCTGAGTGAACAGTAGTGGCCACTACTTGTAGGAAAAGAGTCAGTAGCAGAGGCAATAAGTAGGGGAAAACAGAAAATGATGGTTCAGATTAGCCAGGCAGAATTTTTGTACTAAATGTCTACCCAACTTTCCTGTAGGACCATAAAATAGTTACCTTTGACACATTTGGGGATGGCAGGAATCCACGAACTGTTAGCCCCACATTTAATATGGAGGCTTCCCACAGCAGAATAGCCAGAATTGCATTCAAAGCTGATGCTCTCATTATAGGTATATGAAGGCTTAGATAAATTAGTTGGTTTCCCATTTTCCACTTCAGGCCGATCACATTTGACCTCTGAAAAGAGAAAGCAGCATTTAAACAAAAGTAGTTGAGAAAAACAGCCTAGAACTTAAAAAAAGCAAGAGCTGCTCTTGGCTATAAAGGATATTTAATTAACATTTGCTTTTATTTTTCTTTCTTCTGAGAGTGTCAGATATGAAGCAACTACAAGATAATATTTGATTAATCTTTTATTCAGTTTGTGTTTTTGCAGTTGATTTTCATACCATCAAGTACATGGTTTTCTTTACTGCAGATAGTTGTCAATTTAGGACTGCAATTGAGCCCCAAATTTCTGTTGCTAAGCGAGACAGCTGATAAGAGAATTTTGCCCCATTTTACGACCTTTCTTGCCACAGTTGTTAAGTGAATCACTGCAGCTGTAAACACAGATGATATGTTTTTCAGAATGGAACTATCATGAAGATACTCACCCCGACACAATTCTGAAATTTCAGACCATTTTGAATTGTTCAGGCATGTAACTGAAGGGTTAATTCCAGGTATATATTCATAACCTGTGATGCAATGGTATGTCAGATTAGTCCCAACTGGATAACTTTTGTTCGGGGGATCTTCCTTTTGTGTTGAGTGGGGTGGTGGTACTGGAGAGGTGCAGTTACCTAGAAATCGAAAAGGAAGTTTTCAAGTAGGAATACCGGTAATAAAGAGAGATCTGCAATGAAAGTGTGGGATGATTTATCAAGCCACAAACCATATGTACAAAGTATTGTAGCTAAATGTGCTGAAATACGGTCCTATTCAACAACCATCTTTCTTTTTCTTTCTGTTTTGTACCAGGGCAATTCCCAACAGAGCCTTTTTTAATTACATTAGTTCCTTAACCATAGATTTATCTACATTATTATTTGATGTAGTTCTTCCTCTATGGTGTAATCTAAAGCTAAAGTTGTGAGATGAATTAAAAGACTGGTTGGCCTGGAATCATTGCAGGGGAGGAAACAGCAGAAGACAGATCCTCCTTGAACTTTGGAGTGCTTATCTAGTTGTTCTGTAATTAGTGTAAGTTGGCTAGATTCTTATAAATAGAATAAGCATATTGCTCTGCTCAATTTCTAGTATTATTCTGGTCCCTTGTACCTGACATTCTCCTTATTTATTTAACTCCCTCCTTTTTCTCTTTGCTACAAACCTGAAGACTCAAAAAGAAAAGAAAAAATCCAGTCAATATAATTTCTGGTACTCCATAGCTCAATGGAGTATTCTTAACTAATCTTCTGCTTGTAGTTGATTCTGTTTTGCACAGTTCCAAAGGCAAATGATAGATACCTTCCTTCACCCATCTGCATCTCAGTCAGAGTTCAAATAACTTTTTGTCTTTTTGACATAAAAACAATTAACTTGAAAGGAAAGCCCTATCTGTATCTAATTTCATTCTGCATAAGTTTTTCTATCAGCAGCTTGACTGTCTTTTTTTTGCTGCAGTTCAATTACACTGATAACTTGGAAGAACAATATTCTCTCACAGCCCCATTTAATCACCTTCAGTTCACATGTTGTTTTTATAATGTTATCTTTCATATTTGAGCTCACAATGTCCATATGTTTTGTGTGCTCCTAGGACCTAGGACATAGGTCGGCAACCCGTGGCTCTGGAGCCACATGCGGCTCTTTAAGCCGTCTCCTGCGGCTCCCGGTCGCCCGGTGCGCGCGCACCTCTCCGAACGGGCGGAGGTGCGCGCGCACCACTCTGAACGGGAGGAGGTGCGTGCGCACCACTCCAAAGGTTTGGAGAGCTGCACGCGCACCTCTCGGAACAGGCGGAGGTGCGCGCGCACCACTCCGAATGGGAGGAGGTGCGCGCGCACCACTCCAAAGGTTTGGAGAGCTGCGCGCGCACCTCTCGGAATGGGCAGCGGCGGTACCCGTTTGGAGACCTGCTGGTGCCAGTTTGGAAAGCTGCTGCGGCCCGTTTACAGAGCTACCGCCTTCAGTAGCTCTGTAAACGGGCCGCAGCAGCTTTCTAAACCGGCACCAGCAGGTCTCCAAACGGGTGTTCGGGTGGAGGTGCGCGCGCACCTCTCCAAAGGTTTGGAGAGCTGCGCGCGCACCTCTCCAAACAGGTACCGCCACTGCCCGTTCCGAGAGCTGCGCGCGCAGGTCTCCAAACGGGTATCGCCGCTGCCCGTTCCGAGAGATGCGCGCACAGCTCTCCAAACCTTTGGAGAGGTGCGTGCGCACCTCCGCCCGAACACCCGTTTGGAGACCTGCTGGTGTTCGGGCGGAGGTGCGGTTTGGAGACCTGCTGGTGCCGGTTTAGGAAGCTGCTGCGGCCCGCGAAAACTTTCTAAACCGGCACCAGCAGGTCTCCAAACGGGTGTTCGGGCAGCAGTTTGGAGGTCCCGGGGGTGGCTCCGGCGGCGCCCGGGCTGAAGGCGGCGCCGCAACCCAGCGCCCGTCACCAGGGAGACCCATCGCCGCTGGCGTGCAGGTGCATCAACATAAAAGAAAGTGGAACTGCGCACATGTATCCACGCACGCGCATGCGCAAAAAACAAAACATTTTGTGCATGCGCAAAACATTTTATTTTATGTGCATGCGCGTGCATGGATACATGTGCGCGGCTCCCACTTTTTTTATGTGTGATGGAACCGGTTCCCAGTGGCTCTTTTGCTTTTTCAGGTTGCCGACCCCTGTCCTAGGAGAGCAAACCCAGTGAGCATGTTCAATATCTTTATCCATCAATTTCACATTAGAGCTCAGGTCATTTATTTTAAAAATGAGATAAGTAGTCAAATTATTTATTCGGCTTTTCCCTGCCACTCCTTTAATCCATAAATTATTTCTCTTGCTACAGTCCAGTAAATCTGCCAGTTCAATCTTTATTTCAGAAACACACTTTTCAGTCTTGTCTATGTCAAGAGTGTTATTTGTAGCCATATTACAGTATAAGCATTGCAGGCTCTCTGAACACTATCTGCTATTTGCCATGATATTTCCTTAACTTGTTTATTCATTTGTTCTGACATATATGCCAAGTGTTTAGATATCCCACAGCATGTTTGTCCCATTCTGTCTTGTTGTTAGCCTGTTTTATTAATTGTCCAATTACCATTTCCCACTCTGTTCTTCCTCATGGACAGTCCTTCCCTCCATTCCTCCTTCTTTTGCAGAAAGCCTCCTCAACCTTCTTCAAGTTTGCCAAGTAGGCATTAATCCCTTCTCCTTTGCACAGAGTTTCTTTCTTGAACATACTGCTTTACTAATTTCCTTATATGATAAAATATGTAGCAAGGGTAACTGACTATATTAAACTGGATATATATTAACTGGCAAGTTGGATCAAGGGAAGGGCAGAAAACTTAACATGCTGTCCTCACCAGTGGCAATAGACATATTAATGCAGTTAAAATTAGCAATAATCAGATGTGGCCCTAATCAATTTAAACTTTTTTTTCAACATTTATATTCTTCAAATAATCCATCATCAATAAAAATTAACCGATTGTTAAAAACATTCCCTGAACTGACTCTTAGTGTATGAGTGTATAAATATATACTAGTTAATCAACTAAAACTGATTATTAGTAAAATTAATATGAATCAATCAATTAAGATGACTCAATCTGGCTTTATTCCAAATCAAAATATATCTACTATCAAGAAATTATTAAATATTATACAGCTTAGTCAAATTAATAAGGATTTGCTAGCCATTCGATCTTTAGATATATTTAAAGCTTTTGATTCTTTTTTTGACAATTGTTATAACAAAAATTAAATTCAAATTTTGGACTGATTTTCAAAAGATGTATGAAAATATTTAAGCACAAACGAAAGCTCAGATAAGACTATTATGATTCAGATCCCATCACATCTTCAAGAGGTACCAAGGATTTTTGCCCCTTATCCCATATACTATTCAACTTAGCTATAAAAGCATTGGAAATAGCATATTGATATAATAAGCAGACTTGTAGGATGAAAATGGGAAATAAGATCTACAGTAATGTGAAAAAGAAAGTAAACCTTCTTTGAGTTCTATGGTTTTACATATCAGGAAATAGTAAAAAGCATCTGATCCTTGGCAGTTTTTTACAAAAAGAAAGCCACAAAATGAAAAGGAGAAAAATGAAGTACTGTGTTTTCCCGAAAATAAGATCTACCCTGAAAATAAGCCCTAGCCTGATGTTTACATGTGCGCCCAATATAAGCCCTAGCCCAAACGTAAGCCCTACATAAGACCCCATCCACTCCATTGCACCTGGTTGTATGAGGTGGGGTGAGGTGCACACATAAAAATCAATCTAGGGCAGGGATGGGGGGGCTGGAGCTTCCCACACACCCCACAGCAGCTTACTTTAGTACAGTTGCAGCCAAGCCTACCACGCCCCAACACCTGCCTCGCCAGCCCACTTTTTCTGTGGCTGTTCGTTGCCGCTTGCATGCACCCCCCTGGCCTCCATTTTGCTGTTAGAGGCCTTTTCTGAAGGCCTCTGATGGTGAAATGGAGGCCGGGGGAGTGTTGCACATGTCAATCTGGAGCTCATTTCTCAGCTGCAGAGGCCTTTCCAGAAGGCCTTTGATGGCAAAATGGAGGCCAGAGGGTGATGTGCGTGAGTGGTGGTGAGCAGCCACAGAAAAAGTGGGCTGCCAACAGCCACATGGGCTCCTGTAAGGTGGGGCTGTCAGTGCCACTGCTATGAAGGGAGACAGTTGAAAAGACATCCCTCCAAAATAAGACCTAATGCCTGTTTTGTAAGCAAAAAATATTAAGACCAGGTGTTATTTTTGGGAAAACACAGTATACCCTTAGTGCTTCCATAGGTATGAAGAGGCTAAGTAGCAGCCAGGTGCTGATAATCAAGTGCCCTTGATCAATTGTTCATCAGCAAGTATGACTACCTCTATATATGCTGAAGTTTTAGGAGTTTGCTGGTCTCCACCATTATGTGTATGTGTTAATACAATGCCAAAGAGGAAAGATATCAGCTGTTTGGTCCAGACAGACGAATGACTCAGTGAGGGTTAACAGCAATAAGGTTTATTAATACACATATGTCAACTGACAACTGTCAAAGTAACTCCGGCTTATATACTCGAGCTGTTTGAATTGTATCCAATCCCTAGCCCGGGTTTTCCCGCTTTTACAACATTAACCAATAATTGCACCAGAATCTCCCGCTTCAAAGGAACCTTCTTTGCAACAAAGCTACTGACATAACACCCCTTCCCCCCCAGTTGATGTTATTTGTTGACGTAATCTCTCAAGTATTTGGGTGGCCTATGGACCCTAGATGGGTATCTATTGGGTTGGCTACTTAAGTCATTGTTAACTGACTGTCTGATTGGCTGGCTGATATTTATGGGTCTGGAATTTTGAATTACAGGCTCTGAAGCTTCACTACTGACTGATTGTGATTGCTGTTGTGTTTGTTGTTGTTGCTCCGGTACTGTTGGTCTGTTCATAGGGGACAACTCCCAATCAATTTGACAATGTTGTGGGTTAGCTGCAGCCGCACTGGTTTGAGTTTCCGCTTCTCCGCTAACTGGCAAATTGTTTTGATTAAGCCAAGATGCAGTATCACCCCCGTGTACGTTTTGACCCCCATCAACTGGCATACTTCCGGCAACCCTCTTCCTTAATTGATCAATATGTCTTTTACTTACTCTATTCCCTTCCCCCTCAATGGTGTAAGACAACGGCCCCAATATGTCAGTGACTACCCCAGGAACCCATTTGTCCCCCTGTCCATAGTTCCTGGCCCAGACTAAGTCTCCAATGTTGAAGGACCTGTTTGGGATGTCAGGTTCCGCACTTGAGGATAGTTTGTCAGGATGTAACCTGTCCAGTTTAGTGGTTAGCCGTTTGCCCCACCTCATTTCCGCAGGGCTTTTCCCGGTAGCCGTGCAAGGGGTTGTGTGTTGAGTCAGCAAAAAGTCTGCAAGTCTTTGGTGCCAGTCGCCACGGATGATTCGCTTCAAGGCGTCTTTGGTGGTTCTCACGTTGCGTTCAGCCAAGCCATTGGTGGACGGGTGGAAAGGTGCTGATGTTGCATTTCTAATCGAGTTGGCCCTGAGGAAATCCTGAAATTCAGCAGAGGTGAATTGTGGCCCATTATCCGATACAATCACATCAGGTAACCCATGAGTGGCAAAGAGGCCCCTTAAAACCTGTATTGTTCTACCAGATGACATTGAATTAACAGGCACTACCTCCAGCCACCGAGAGAAACTGTCCACCACAACTAGGAAGGTTAGGCCTTGAAATGGCCCAGCAAAATCAATGTGAATCCTAGACCAAGGATTCCTGGCCAATTCCCACTTATGTGTGTGTGCGTGTGCCAGCTCAGGTCTAGATCGCTGACACAGATAACACCCTGAAACGCATTCTTCAATATCTTTATCAAGCCCCAGCCACCACAAATGACTTCTGGCTAATGCCTTCATTCGCACAATTCCGGGGTGACCTTCATGTAATTCAGATAAAACTGTATTTCTGTGAAGTTCAGGAATAACAACACGGTTACCCCACAATATACATCCCAAATGGGATGATAGTTCATTCTTCCTCCTAAAATATGGGATGTACTTGGGATCAGGGTTAGTGCTTGGCCAACCCCCTAGAACCCAGGTCATAATCCTCTTGAGAATATGGTCTTTCTTTGTAGCCTCAGCTATTTCTCTAGCTGTTACTGGGCATTCAGGAATATCATGTAATGACATAATTTGTCCAACTGGGGCAGGGTCCTCCTCTGTGTTGGTTAAAGGCAGTCTGCTAAGGGCATCCGCATGGCCCATTTCTTTACCTGGTCTATGTTGCAGTGAAAATGAATATGCTGAGAGGAAAATTGACCACCTCAGCATTCTGGGAGACATTATTTGGGGTGTCTGCTTATCAGTTGTAAACAGTCCCAATAATGGTTTGTGGTCAGTGAGTATGGTAAAGTTCCTACCATAAAGGTAATCATGGAACTTTTTTACTCCTGCCACAATAGCTAATGCTTCTCTATCAATTTGTGCATAATTCCGTTCGGCTTTAGTAAGCGTCCTGGAATAGTATGCAATTGGCTTTTGAATGCCCTGACTATCCATGTGGCTGATAACAGCCCCCACACCATAAGGTGAAGCATCACAAGCTAAATAGATCGGTTTGTTCTCAATAAAATGAGTAACTGTGGATTGGCTTGATAGGATATCTTTTAAAGTTTGAAAACTGACTTTATGTTTTTCTTGCCACTGCCATGGGGTTTTTTTATCTAATAGTCTATGTAATGGTTCCGTGATGGCAGCTTTATGTGGCAAGAATGTATGATAGAAATTGACTAATCCTAAAAAGGCTTGTAATTCAGCCTTGTTTTTTGGTTCTGGTGCCAATTTAATTGCCTTAATTTTATCAGCTGTAGGGTGAATTCCATTCTTATCAATCCTAAATCCTAAAAATTCTGTGGATTTAACTCCTATACAGCATTTTTCCCTTTTTAATTTAAGTCCAGCCTCCCTAAATCTTCCCAATACCTGTTCCAGACGCTCAGCTAAAATTTCTTCATTTCTTCCAGCTATTAGAACATCATCAAAGTAAGGGCATACACCAGGTATGCCCTTTAAGGTCCTCTCCATCACCTCCTGGAAGATGCCTGGAGCTGCTGCAATACCGAATTGCAGTCTGTGGACTCGGAACGCCCCCTTGTGGGTAACAATAGTTTGAGCTTCAGCAGCCTCCTTGGAAACAGTAAGTTGCAAATACGCCTGCGCCAAGTCTAACTTGGCAAATATGGCGCCGTCCTGTATCGTGGCGAGGACCTGCTTCACCGTCGGGACCGGGTAAGCATGTTTTTTCATTCCGAGGTTCAGGGTGGCCTTGTAGTCAGCGCAAATCCTCACATCCCCATTAGGTTTAAGGGGTGTGACGATTGGCGTCTCCCACAAGCCACCCTCGACCGGTTCTAAAACGCCTTGGCCTACAAGCTTATCGAGCTCGGCCTCGATTTTTTGCTTAAGGGCAAAAGGCACCCGTTGGGCCTTAAGCCTGATGGGTTTAACTGCTGGGTCTAAATTAAAATTAATAGGGGACCCTTTATATTTACCCAAGGACCCATCAAATACGTCTGCGAATTCATCGCAGACATTTTTTAGGGTTTTATTATTATTATTAACGGTGTTAATTCCCCCGACCCAAATTCCCAGGGCAGGGAACCAGTTAAGGCCTATTAAACTAGTTCTATGGCCTTCTGTGACTATTAAATCTAGGAATCCATTAAACCCCTTATATTTAATGTTAAGGGTAACTTTTCCCTTAATTTTTATTGGGTTTTTTTGGAAATCCGCCAATTGAATTTTGGTTGAACTAAGTGGAACTTTGCGACCACTTTTAAGTTCAATCTGTTTAAGGGTCTCACTAGAAATTATGGACACTGAGGCCCCAGAATCAATTTCCATTTTGCAAGGAATTCCTTGCAACTGGACTAAAATTTTTAATTTTGATCCCAAAATATGGTTTATTTTTCTCTTCCCTATGTGATTGACTCGCGCCACCTCCCCGCGGTTGGGGTATTGTGCCCACGGTCTAGGGGTCTCCTTGCCACTATAGTGAGGGGTTACCTTACCTTCTGGCCAAACGTCGATTTCGTGTAGACGATTGTCGCGTGCACGACCCCTGCAAATGGCTTGAATATGGCCGGTCTTTCCGCACAATCTGCATCTAGCAGAGCGGAATCTGCATGTTGCTCGGGGATGGTTGCCCCCGCAGCTTCCACATCGGTTGTCGCTGTCGCGCTGTCTTGCTGGAATTTCTCTTGGTTGTCGTTGCGGTGTTGTTGATTGTCGTTGTGGTGTTGTTTGGAATCGGCAACTCGGTTCTGGTCCTTCGCTGCGGGATGGTTTTGCCGCCATTTTTCCAAACCGTCTGGTGACTTCGGCTATGTCGGCTTCCCATTGTTGGTCCACCTCCCCGCAGTCCACAAGGCTTTCTTGGTTTATTTCGGCAGAAGCAGCCATGCTATTGCGGGGGGGGGGGTGTCGCGATACCCAGTGGATTCATATGTTAAAAGTTTGTCGAGGACTTCTTGCAAGTCGCCGGTGGGCTTAGCGATAATTCTATTTTGTAACTGCTCGTCTTGCAAGCCCAGCACCACTCTGTCCCAGATCCTTATTTCTAAGTTGTCATATTTACAACGTACCGCTGCTTCTCTGACTGCAGCAACGAATTTTGTTATTGACTCGCCCGGTCTCTGATTTCGTTTTTCGAAAATGCGCCGCCAAAAGAGTTCTGATCTTCTTGGCGTAAAATGTACTTTTAATTTGGCCAGTAAGTCGGCATACGGAACGCTTGATACCGGCAATGGTTGACACAGTCCCACGGCAACCCGGTACACAGGTGTGCCGCAAATAGTTAGTAAGGCAGCCGCCTTTTTCCGGTCGTCGGTTATGCCGTTCACGAGCAAGAACCCTTCGACCTGTCCCACATATTCTTCCCAGTCCTCTGGGTAGTTTGTATCGAATTCTTTTAAAGAACCAATTTGCGCCATTCGGAGGTTTGTTGATTCCGCCGCGGCCGCTTGCGGTTGACTGTGAATTGTTTAAATTTACCGCCTTACGCGCAGCTGTTAGTCGCCGATCCTTCACTAGTCCGCCGCCTATCCCACCTTCGTCGCCAGTTGTTTGGTCCAGACAGACGAATGACTCAGTGAGGGTTAACAGCAATAAGGTTTATTAATACACATATGTCAACTGACAACTGTCAAAGTAACTCCGGCTTATATACTTGAGCTGTTTGAATTGTATCCAATCCCTAGCCCGGGTTTTCCCGCTTTTACAACATTAACCAATAATTGCACCAGAATCTCCCGCTTCAAAGGAACCTTCTTTGCAACAAAGCTACTGACATAACATCAGCAATGATCTTAAAGAAGCAATTGTGGTGCCCATCAACCTGCAAAATGTCATAAAGCCATTTCCAAATACTTTAAGTCCCACCATTCTACGGTGAGGAAGGTTATTCACAAGTGGAGAACATTCAAGACAGTTGCCAATCTTTCTAGGAGTGGATGTCCCAGCAAATTCATCCCAAGGTCAGACCATGCAGTGCTCAGAGAAATTGCAAAAAAAAATCTAAGAGATACATCCCAGACTCTATAGGTCTCAGTTACCATGTTAAATGTTGGAGTTCATGACAGTACAATTAGAAAAAGACTGAACAAGAGTGGTTTGCTTGGAAGGGTTGCCAGGGCAATGCCTCTTCTCTCTAAAAATAACATGGCAGCATGGCTTAGCTTTGCAAAGTTGCATCTGAACAAATCACAAGACTTCTGGAACATGACAAACAAACAAGACCAAAGTGGAGAGGTTTGGGCATAATGCACAGTGCAGCATTTGGCAAAAAGCAAACACAGCATATTTGCACAGACATCTCATACCAACAATTAGCACAGTGGTGGAGGAGTGATAATTTGGGCTTGTTTTGCAGCCACAGGATGTGGGCACCTTGCAGTCATTCAATCAACAATGAATTCCTCTGTATACTAAAGTATTCTAGAGTCAAATGTGAGGCTATCTGTCCAACAGCTAAAGCTTGGTCGGCATTGAGTCATGCAACAAGAAAATGATCCCAAGCAAATCAGCAAATCTACAACAGAATGGCTGAAAAAGAAAAGAACCAAGGTGTTTCAATGGCCCAGTCAAAATCCAGACTTCAACCAGATTGAAATGCAGTGGCAGAACCTCAAGAGAGCTGTGCATGAACAAATGCCCACAAACCTCAATGAACTGAAGCAAAGTTGTAAAGGAGAATGGGCCAAAATTCCTTCACAATGATGTGAGAGACTGAAAAAGTCATACAGGAAATAATTAGTTATTGCTGTTAAAGGTAGTTCTACAGTCTACTGAATCATAAAGTGTACTTAGTTTTCCACACATGTTTTCTTCAATTTGGTTTTCTTTCTGTAAAATAAATGATGACATGGTGTAATATGTCATGTATTGCTGTTCATCTGAGATTGTATTTACCTGTTTTTAAGAACTGCTATGTCCTGAAATGTAAAACTAGAGAACTCAAAGATGGTATACTTTTCATATGACTTTTAACCTATTTGCAGGTTATATGATTTTGTCTCTCCAATGCTTCTTATTCAACTAATTATATTAAGAAGGAGTTAGAAGAATTTACAGAGGTGTAAGGACTGTCAGTTAATTTCAGTAATTCACATCTGTTTTTTCATACTTCCCAAAACTCAAAAAGAAATCTCCATAGCTTTAGGGATTTCAGTATTATGTAAATCTTTAAAATATTTAGGTGTTACTATTATTAATAAAATATTTAGAAACAACTATGTAGAAACATGGAGGAAATTAAGGAAATGAAAAATTGGACTTCAAACCATTTCAATACTTTAGGGTGAATTGTAGCAGTATAAATGATCTTGCATGATCAAAATTTTTATTTCAATACCTCCCATTGGAAGTTTCAGAACAGGCTTTATGACATTGGCAAGTAAATAAATAAATAGAAAGGTTTGAAGGTTTTTATATAGCCCTCAGAAACTGGGAGATTAGGTCATACCCAATTTGTCAATATGTCAAGCAAAACTTTATGGGATATAATTCCATTTCTTATGAAAACCCCTTCTAAACAATGGATTCAAATTAAAATTTATGTCAGAGCCAAATAAGTTTATAGATTAGTGGACTTTTTTATCCAAAACATTTTTCTAGAATAAAAGAGATTGAAAATGTTTTTACTAAAGTAATGCTTCAAATGTGGAAAAATAAATACACAATTTTGATAAGGGACATTTCTCTTTTAGTTAGTTAGTTTAGTTAGTTATATTTATATACCGCCCTATTCCCTGAGGACTCAGGGCGGTTTACAGGGAATTAAAAATCCAAAATACAAAAATTAAGAACCAAATTAAAAATATTAAATTAACCCTGTAGTCAGTTAAAAAGAACCCCAAATTAAAAATTCCTCCTCAGTCTGGGCCCGAGAGCTCAAAGAGCCAGGTCTTCAGGCCCCGGCGGAATGATCGAAGGTCGGGGGCAGTTCTCAGCTCTACTGGCAGCTGGTTCCAGAGGGCAGGCGCTCCCACTGAGAAGGCCCTATCCCTGGGTGTCACCCGCCGGCAATCTCTCACCGGCGGAACCCTGAGCAGACCCTCCCTGTGGGAGCGCACTGGGCGAAGGGCGTTTGATGCCGGCAGCAGGTGTTCCCTCAAATAACCCGGACCCAGGCCATGTAGGGCTTTATAGGTGATAACCAGCACCTTGAATTTCACCCGGAGGGCAACCGGAAGCCAATGCAGCTCGCGGAGTAGAGGTGTTACATGGGAGTATCGGGAAACCCCCATTACAACTCGCGCGGCCGCATTCTGCACCAGTTGAAGCCTCCGAGTGGTCTTCAAGGGCAGCCCCATGTAGAGAGCGTTACAGTAGTCCAAACGGGAGGTCACAAGCGCATGAGTGACTGTGCGTAGGGCGTCTCGGTCCAGATAGGGACGCAACTGGCGCACCAGGCGAACCTGTGCAAAAGCCCCCCTGGTCACGGCTCCTATGTGATCTTCAAAATTGAGCCGTGAATCCAGGAGGACGCCCAAGTTGCGAGCCCTATCAACGGGGGGTAACACCTCACCCCCCATCATTAGAGGTGGAATAACTTGGTTAACCCGAGACGCCGATATGCACAGCCACTCAGTCTTGGCGGGATTGAGACGAAGCCTGTTTCTCCCCATCCAGACCTGGACCGCCTCCAGGCACCGGGACATCACGGAGAGGGCATCACTGGGTTGGTTCGGGGTGGAAAGAAAAAGTTGGGTATCATCAGCGTACTGGTGATACCCCACCCCAAAACCACGAATGATCTCGCCCAGCGGCTTCATGTAGATGTTGAACAGGAGGGGCGAGAGAACCGACCCCTGAGGGACTCCACAAATGAGAGACCTCGGGGCGGATCTCTGCCCTCCTGTCAACACCGACTGCGAGCGGCCCTGGAGGTAGGAGGAGAACCACCGTAGGACGGTGCCTCCCACTCCCAACCCCCTGAGACGCCGCAGCAGGATACCATGGTCGATGGTATCGAAAGCCGCTGAGAGATCTAATAGGACCAGGACAGAGGAGCAACCCCTGTCCCTAGCCCTCCAGAGATCATTCACCAGCGCGACCAATGCCGTCTCCGTGCTGTGTCCGGGCCTGAAGCCCGATTGGTACAGGTCCAGATAATCAGTTTCCTCCAGGAACAGAGGGAGCTGATGCGCCACCACACTCTCAACAACCTTCGCCAGGAAGCGAAGGTTGGAGACTGGACGATAGTTGTTTAAAACAGCCGGGTCCAAAGCAGGCTTCTTGAGGAGGGGTCTCACCACCGCCTCCTTCAAGGCGGCAGGGAAGACACCCTCCTTCAAAGAAGCAGTTATCACTGCATGGAACCAGCCTCGTGTTCCCTCCCGAGCCGCATAAGCAAGCCAGGAGGGGCACGGATCCAACAAACAGGTGGTGGAGCTCAGTCTCCCCATGATCCTGTCCACATCATCAGGGGAAACAGGGTCGAACTCAGTCCAGATAACGTGCTCAAGACCGCCTGATTCCTCCACATCAGACTCTGCCCAGTCAGAGTCCAAGCCGGTCCGGATCCGAGCGATTTTGTCCGTCAGATGATGACTAAACTCCTCGGCTCGTCCCTGCAAGGGATCCTCCCTCACCTCCTGGTTAAGGAGGGAGCGAGTCACCCTAAACAGGGCGGCCGGGCGATTATCTGCGGACGCGACAAGGGCGGCAAAGTAGTTAGACTTCGCCGTCCTTATCGCCGCAAGATAAGACCTTATGAAGGTTCTTAACTGCAATCGGTCGGATTCGGATCGGCTGGATCTCCAACCGCTCTCTAGACCTCGTCTCCGACGCTTCATCTCCCGGAGCTCCACAGAGAACCATGGAGCCCAACGGGATCTGCGCCGAGTCAGAGGTCGCATGGGTACAACACAGTCGAGTGCCCTGGTGGCAGCCGTTTCCCAGGCCTCCACCAGAGCATCGACTGGGCTGTGGGTAAGGGTGATAGGTATCGGCCCAAGCGCCCTCTGGAACCGATCCGGGTCCATTAGGCGCCTGGGGCGGAACCACCTGGTCGGTTCCGCCGCCCAGCGGCGGGGGATGGCATGACGGAAAACCAGCCTCAGGAGGTGATGATCTGACCATGACAGAGGGGTGATGGACGGAGAACCCCCTCCCAGATCATCCAACCACTGTCCAGACAGGAACACCAGGTCGAGAGTATGATCCCCCTCGTGAGTAGGGCCCTCAATAACCTGGGTCAGGCCCATGGCTGTCATGGAAGCCATGAACTCCCGAGCTAACTCCGACGATATTATATTATGATCAATATACCGGTAATAGTTATTATGATTTGACTAAAATTAAATCTTTGAGAGTTTATAATCTTTATAGACTCAATGATTTTATAGCGATAATAAACACCTCCATAAAGACCATGTAGATCAGGGGTGTCAAACTGTTGGCCTGTGGGCCATTTGCATCATGTGGAGGCCGTGCCCATCCCATCTCTGGGAATGTGAAAAAAGTCACGATACATCGTGACATGTCATGTGATGTGGCGAGTTTGTCACCCATGTTGTAGAGCAACAAATAGGTGATAAGTGCTGTGGCTTTTTGGTATCATCCTAAATCTTTTCTGTGCAATAAAAATATTAGAGCTTAAATAATATGGTCTTATATTAATTTTGAGGAATTAATATTCCATTACTTAGAACAACAGCAACTAACATTTTCAAAAATTCCTGATCTTGATAATCCCATACAGGAGACAAATTAGCAGCAGTTAAGAAACTGGGTGGATAGCAATAGCACTTAGACTCCTCGACTTACAACCTCAAATGAGACCAAAATTTCTGTTGCTAAGCAAGACACTTGTTAGATGAATTGTGCTGCATTTTATGACCTTTGTAGCCACAGTTATTAAGTGAATCCCTGCAGCTGTTAAGTTAGTAACAAGATTATTAAGTGAATCTGACTTTCTAGCAAAAAGAGGCTTTTTTTCCTCTTACAAACTGCAGTCTTGCCCCCTGGATTTGAATGGGGGCACTTAGGAATGACCCAAGACAACTTTTGGATGGCTATAGACCCACCTCGGAGGAGGAATCTTGAAAATTGCAGCTCCTTGTAGAAGCTGCTAAAAGTCAATGGGCATTTATACCTCTTCCTACTGGCAGAATATTTTTGTAATTATGTCTGGGACTTTTAAGTTCATTTTTTGAACTTTTGTTTTTGTTCTTATCTTTAAAGGTTGATTGGCTGGCTGAATGATGATTTATTTCAACCCCTGCAGGATTCTTTCTGGTTTCTTTTTTGCTTTCTATCATTGATTTATTTGACTGCTCTTATCAATTTCTGCTTTCTGTATGGAAATATGGCATGTGACTCTGGATTTGTATTTTATTAACCTGCAAAAACATTTTAGATCAAAATAGTCAGAAAATATTATCTCTATTTTCTTTGCTTGCTTCCTGCTTGGAGCAACAACATATTGGATTACAGAGAGAAAGAGGAGGCTGACACTGAAGAAGGAAAGCAGAGTCTGGCTAGCCCAAATATGCTTCTTTCATTAAGGAAATTTCTTGTTTTTTCTTTGAAGATGTTTTACTTCTCATCCAAGAAGCTTCTTCATCTCTGACTGGATGGTGCGAAGTGTGTGTGTGTGTGGGGGGGGGGCTAGCAATTGCTGAATTTTTTTTAAAGGTTTGATGAAAATATAAAGATTGTGCAAAGCTTTTTAAAAATGGACATTAAATATGTTAAACCTACAAGAAGAATTTGTTTTCAAAGTAGCAGATTTGTTGGGAAGAAATATAGACACAGAAATATGGTGGAAAACATTAAGAAGAAATGTGATTTCCCATTTGTAAACTGGCCAGGAAGAAATACAGACTCAGAAATAATAGAGCCAACTCCATACACCTTCCAGAAGCTTAACACATGCTTTAATATAATAGCAGAAAACTCTCTGGGTGGACAAGTGGCAAATTGATTTTTTTAAGGAGTTTACAGGAGATGGGAAATGGATTTAACAGATCTAATTGAGAAATGATTTTATCTGGTTTTGTTGGGGAAGATAGACTGGCTTTGGAGATTGGACTTTTTGTATTCAATCAATCAACGATTGAAAAAGAGATGGTATAAAGAAACAACATGTATATTTGATCCAGGACCAATTAGTTTAATATTTGGGATGATCTGGGGTTGAAATTGTGGTATTTTTTTTATGAGTTGATTACAATAACAGTTTGTTAATAAAGAATTTTGGAATTTCAGTCTTGTCTTTCTCTTATTATTATTCACAATTTTCATTACCTTTATATAATATATTCATTATTATTGTTTGTTCTGTTAACTATTTTGTTATTAATATAGTGTATAGATGGCAAGCTAACAATTTGTAAATAGATTAGTAGTTTAATAGTTTTTTTTAAAAAAATTGGCCTGTTTTGGAATTGCTGTATTATATTAATCAGCATTCAAGAAGGTAAGATGTTATGATTATGTGTGTTAGTCTTCTTTACTATTTTTAAAGACACTTTTTTGTTTTGATGTCTTTTTTGTTGTGTTTTATTCTTTTGTCCTTTTAAAAAATATTTTGATGTTTTGTATTTTAACCTTCTTTCAGTAAACTAAAAATTTTCCAAGGAAGTGAATCTGGCTTCCCCAATGGCTTTGCTTCTTGGAAGGTCACAAGAGGTGATCACATGATTCTGGGTCACTGCAACTGTCATAAATATGAGTCAGTTGCCAGGCATCTGAGTTTTGATCATATGACCATGGGGATGCTGCAATGGTCGAAAGTGTAAAAAATGGTCATACATCACTGTTGTAACTTCGAATGGTCACTGAACGAACTATTATAAGTCAAGGACTACCTGTATATACTCCATAGTGTTTTATAGCACTCTCTGACCAGTTTATAGGGTCAGCATATTGTCTCCAACAATCTGGGTCCTCATTTTACTGATCTCAGAAGGATTCACCTCAGCTTCAACGTGAGAAATGCAGTGAAAGATTATGACATTGTTACTACAGATAGTCTTTAACTTGCAACAGTTTATTTAGTGACTGTTCAAAATTACAACAGACTGAAAAAGGTGACTTATGACCATTTTTCAAACTTACAACCATTGCAGCATTCCCTTGGTCATGTGATCAACATACAGATCCGTGGCAACTGGTTGATATTGATGATGATTGCAGTGTCCTGGGGTCATGTGATTTCACACAGCAAGCAAATTCAATGGGGAAGCCAGATTCATTTAACGACCGTGTTACTAACTGAATCAACTGCAGTGATTCATTTAACAATTGTGACAGGAAAGGTCATAAAATGGGGCAAAACTCACTTTACAAATATCTCACTTAGAAACATAAATTCTGGGTTCATTTGTGGTCATAAGTCAAGGACTACCTGTATTTGACTCATCTTAGGTTGGCAGGTACACATCAGTATTATTCTGGAGAGGTTGTCCAAAAACAGGGGTTAGTCTTTCTGTTGTGGTAGTCATGTGATAAAATTATGAGCTTTCAATATTTTTTTTGAGACGTAAGTATCTTCACTAAACAAGAATTGAATGCTCCCAGGAGTTAGGCTTATTACACTTACTTACAGACCAGACTATAAACTTCAGAATAAAGAATTGATTATCTGTTTAATTATAGCAGCCCCCCCCCAAAAAATGAGAAACACTGGAAAACTTTAGATAATATAACAACTGAGTGATGGATGAGAAAAGCCTTTTCAATTGCTCTGGCTTGCCTCACAAATCACAGTTAAAGTTAAGTAAGGGGATTTGAGAAATAGGAACCATAATTTGATCAAAGTTGGTGAGATTTTATGATTTACCTTAATAGTAACAGATTGTAATCTGGTATACTCCTCATACTGTATATGATGAATTTTCACATGTATAGTACTTGACATTTTATTTAGATGGTACTGAGTATTACTTGTATTTCCTTGATGTCTTATTTAATTTATTTTGCAATTATGTTAATGTACCTATCTGATATTATAAAAGCAAAAATAAATAAACTACATAATTGTAAAAAGAAAAAATACAGAATCCTTCTTACGCTCTTCTATTTTTAAAATAAAGTCTCAAAATCTATTTCTCTGTAGAAATACTAGACAAGAATAAACTGAAAAGCACAGTCAAGGGTCCTGGTGATGAAGAGCAACAGATGGACAGACAGACAGAAAGAAACAGAGAGACAAATAGAGTGAACTTGTCCAAAATCACATTTTTACAAACCAGGAACTGATGTAAATGTCAGAAATTCAGCACCAAAGGAACAGTATCAAAGCAGTCAGTTCGCCTGTCTACAGGCAGAGGGACTATTTCCATATTGACCAGGAAGTCTCAATGTAATCCAAACGTAAAGAATAATTAGAATGTCAGATAATGTGTCTTTATAGGGGTAAGTAATCCCCCACCTCCACATGCAACACGAATCCTGCTTTTAAAAAATAGCCTCTGACAGGCATTCAAGGACTCTGCCACTTACCTTGAATCTCAGGCAGCCAGAAGAGCGCTAACAGGAACAGCCAAGCCCACATTGGAAGGCTGCTCTGGCAAGCTTGAAAAAGCATAATTTGAAAAGCAGAAAGGAACACTTGAACTCTCCACAAGAGCAGCTGGGGGAATGAATATTAGGGTAGGGCAGTGCAGTGCAATATGCTCAAGGTAGCACCTGACAAACAAGGGCAGGGCACCCTTGGCAGAAGAAAAATCACCTTTCTTATCTATTGGCTAAACCTTCTTTTCAGAGATAAAAATTATAAAAAGTGAACTCCAAATCATTTGTCCTGGAATTTGTCTTCTGCTTGCTCATTAGTCATGGAAAATTGAAACACTATTTCAAATAGTTTCCTTCCAAGTCTCTGTTGTGTATTCTTAGACCTGATTTGTGGTGTTTTTTAGGTGAGTGGACCAGTAGGAAGCATTTTCTATATTCCGACAAGTCTACTTTTAATAACCATAGAACTACGGAGAAACTTCATTTACATGTTTGCAGTTACATTCTTTGGGTTTGCTTCTTGTGAGCCACTGCTAGGTGATCAGTATGAAAAAATACTCCTTAAATTCCCTACCCTTAAATTGCTTGTATTTGTTATTTATGATAGTGCTATAAATTTTCTATTTGCTTCCATGACAAAGAGAAACTAACCAAATAGAAGGCAGCATTACCCGGAAGAGGTGAGCTGCTTTAAAGAGCTCAATTTTTGACCTGCTGCACACTTTTCCAATATATTAGGTCTAAATGACAATTCTATGCTTTGGATTGTGAAGGCAATCCTGCAGTATTCTTTTTGAATCAGGAATTACACCAGCAGTATTATGAGGGGAGAACTGAAATAGAACATAAAATAAAACTTAATTTTTACAAAAATGCTAGAATTGCGTGCATTCAGAAGCACCTCCAGCATTGAATTTTTTAGGTGGACCATTTAGTGGATATTCAATACCACTGATTACTACCATATCACCTTTAAATAAAAAATAAATCATATTACTTTAGAAAACTTGATTGATTTGAACTTTGGATTTCCTGCATTTTATCCCATTCTGAAACTATGCATCAGATGGATTCATAAATCATTTGGATTTTAATTTTTGTATCGATGTTTTAAGTACCCTGTAAACCGCCCTGAGTCCTTCGGGAAAGGGCGGTATATAAATTCAAAAAAATTCAAAAAAAAATAATGCTAAGAAAGGATGGCCAGCAAAATAATAAATACATTGTAGGGAGAAGAGAGAGGCGAGCTTGTTTGGGTAGAGGTAGAGCTCCTCTGTGATTCCCCCAACGAGTTTGGGGGCTAACGGAGTGAGTTCCCTCAGAGCCCAGGCTTTCTCCGCTCCCAGGACGCTTTCACTCCATAAAGGAGTGGAACTAGATGCAACAACTACATCTGCTGCTTAGATGGGACTGTGAGTTGTTGTTTTTTTCTTTGAGAAGCAGGCAGAGCAAAGCAGGAGGATTTGAATTTTCAAGTTGGATTTTAACTTTACCTCAGATTTATTATCTTCTTCAAGTTTTAAGCTGATGGAAATGGAGTAAAAATGGCGCTGGAATGTTGCTTTCTTGTGTGAATTGACTGTTTTGGAAAATTGTTATATTTTGCAACATAGCAAGAGATACAATCTGCAACTGATTCTACCCAGTACCGGATTTTGTGTATTTGAAAGCTTGTCCTTTTTTTATTGAAGGATAAGGAACTTTGGGAGAAAAACTTTTATTTTTTTCTCCCTTCTCCTTTCTTTTCTTTTTCTTTTTGAACTTTGATTCTGCTGGGAGAAAGAGGAAATCGAAACCTAAGAAATGGCTGCGAGGCGTGGGGGAGGCCCTACAATCTCTAAAAGTGTTATTTCTTCACCTTTACCACAAGCTGCAGGGCAGATTACAACGAAACCTACAGTACAACCACTTTCCCCCCCACCACCTGCATTTACATTGGCAGACATACAGGAAGTTGTGATGCAGTCAACACAAGTATTGACACAAGTATTACAGCAAGAAATAAAGGAAACAAAGGAAGAATTTGTTAATCAAAACAAACAGATGAGGGAGGATATAGTGCTAGCACTTCAGGGTTTGGCTGCACATATTGAATGCCTGGCTGTTCGTGTGGATTCAGTTATGGAGTATGTGGAGAATCTGGAAAATAAAATCATCAGTACTGAACAGAAAATAGACAGAGTAGAGCAGGGGTGTCAAACTCAATTTTATTGAGGGCCACATCAGCATTGCGGTTGCCCTCAAGGGGCCGGGTGGGTATGGCCAGGGTAGGCGTGGCCTACTGGGTGGGCGTGGCTAGAGTGCATATGGCCTATTGGGTGGGCATGGCCAGCTCTACATCGTTTGCATCAAGGGTGCCTATGGGGGCCTGGGCAGGAGTGGGACAGATCTGAGGGTCTCTGGCAGAAGGAGAGTCTCTGGGCAAGGGCCAAGGCAGTGGGGGTCGTTCCTTCACTGTTTCCAGGATGGCTTCGCGGGCCACATGAAACCACTTCGTGGGCCACATCCGGCCCCCGGGCCTTGTGTTTGACATGTCTGGAGTAGAGGTTAAAATTGATAGAACAGAAGATGAAGTCACCATATCACAATATAAAGACATGGAGTTTGCATTGCACATCAGAGGCCTTAAAGAGAATCCTAAAGAAGATTTGGAATGGGAAGTGGTACAAGCAGTGGCTCCTGTCTTGAAATGTGAACCTGAAGAATTACTTAAAGAAATGGATAAGACATTTAGGGTTAATTCCTGGATTGCTAGACAGAAAAATTTACCTAGAGATGTAGTGATTTACTTTTCCAGGAGATCAACCAGAAATTCTATTATCCAGGCTTTTTATCGGGAAAGATTTCAAATTGCAGGCCAAGATATTATAATTTTAAAGGAGATACCTCCAAAAATTCTTAGAAAAAGGAAAGATTTCACTTTTCTGTCCGATGAGCTTAAGAAGTGAGAAATTCAGTTTAGATGGGAAATATCCAATGGAATTGTGGTGAATTATGCAGGGACGAGGTACAGGTTGAATACAATTTTAAAAGCAAAAGATTTTTATACTAAGGTCCTTAAAGCAGGCTTACCACCGTCTCCTCGAGTTAAAAGAAAAGAAGTAAGACAAGAAGACAAACAATTGAGTGAAGGGGCAATGCAATTGCCTCTTGAGGAGATGCGGCAGGCTGAGATTATGGAGCAGAGTTTGGCGTTAAAGGAGGACCCAAAAGAACAGAGGATGACTAGGGCTGCATACAAGCGTATGGAAAAAGAGCAAAAACAGAAGCTTGTATCTGGTCTAACTACGCAAGATGCAGCTGTTTCAGAGCCTGTGGGAGGAGCACGTCCGAAGAGAGCAACAGGTGATCTTCAGGCTATGTTCCAAAGGCTCATGGTCACCAGAGATGGTGAAGTTCCTGACATGGAATGTTAATGGCTTAAATTCACGACAGAAAAGAAAGAAAGTATTTTATTATTTGAAACAACATAAAAATGACATTGTTTGTTTACAAGAGACACATATTGCATTAAAAGACCAAAAGTATCTGGCTAATTCCCGATTGGGAACACATTTTGCATCTTTTGCTCTGGACAAGAAGGCTGGAGTGGTCATTTATTTAAGAAAAGATTTTTTGGCTAGATTAATTGAATCGGACAAACAAGGGAGATATGTTAGTATTGAATTAATGCTACAAGGAAAGAAAGTTCTTCTTATTGGATTATATGCTCCAAATAAAAAAAATCATTTGGATTTTGGTGCAGTATAATGTCTAAATTAAGTTTATAAATCATGTTTTATAGCTTAGTCATATCCACTTATTTGTGTCAAGCAAACTATAGTTAAAACAAAACATAGCTTAGCACAATGTATTTATTATTTTGCTGGCCATCCTTTCTTAGCATTATTTTTTTTGAATTTTATTGAATTTATATACCGCCCTTTCCCGAAGGACTCAGGGCGGTTTACAGGGTACTTAAAACATCGATACAAAAATAAAAAATGATTAACAAGATTAAATTAAATCGCTGAAAAAATATAAAAACCCTGATTAAAACTCTCAGCCTGGGCCGGAAAGCTCAAAGAGCCAGGTCTTCAGGTCCCGGCGAAATGAATGAAGGTCGGGGGCAGTCCTAAGCTCCACGGGCAGCTGGTTCCAGAGGGCAGGTGCACCCACAGAGAAGGCCCTCTCCCTGGGTGTTATCCACTTATTTGTGTCAAGCAAACTATAGTTAAAACAAAACATAGCTAAGCACAATGTATTTATTATTTTGCTGGCCATCCTTTCTTAGCATTATTTTTTTTTAATTTTATTGAATTTATATACCGCCCTTTCCCGAAGGACTCAGGGCGGTTTACAGGGTACTTAAAACATCGATACAAAAATAAAAAATGATTAACAAGATTAAATTAAATCGCTGAAAAAATATAAAAACCCTGATTAAAACTCTCAGCCTGGGCCGGAAAGCTCAAAGAGCCAGGTCTTCAGGTCCTGGCAAAATGAATGAAGGTCGGGGGCAGTCCTAAGCTCCACGGGCAGCTGGTTCCAGAGGGCAGGTGCACCCACAGAGAAGGCCCTCTCCCTGGGTGTTATCCACCGGCAATCTTTTACCGGCGGCACCCTGAGAAGGCCCTCCCTGTGGGAGTGCACAGGACGAAGGGAACTTGATGCCGGCAGCAGGTGTTCCCTCAGATATCCCGGACCCAAGCCATTTAGGGCTTTATAGGTCATCACCAGCACCTTGAATCTCACCTGGAGGGCAACCAGAAGCTAATGCAGCTCGCGGAGCAGAGGTGTTAAATGGGAGTATCAGGAAACCCCCATCACAACTCGCATGGCCGCATTCTGCACCAGCTGAAGCCTCTGAGTGGTCCTCAAGGGCAGCCCGATGTAGAGAGCGTTGCAGTAGTCTAAACGGGAGGTCATGAGCGCATGAGTGACTGTGCGTAGGGCATCTTGGTCCAGGTAGGGTCGCAACTGGCGCACCAGGCGAACCTGGGCAAAAGCCCCCCTGGTCACTGCTCCTATGTGGTCTTCAAAATTGAGCCGTGAATCCAGGAGGACGCCCAAGTTGCAAGCCCTATCAATGGGGGGTAACACCTCACCCCCCCATCGTTAAAGATGGAATAATCTGGTTGACCCGAGATGCCAGTATGCACAGCCACTCAGTCTTGGCAGGATTGAGACGAAGCCTGTGTCTCCCCATCCAGACCCGGACCGCTTCGAGGCAATGGGACATCACGACAAGGGCATCATTGGTTTGGTTCGGGGTGGAGAAAAAAAGTTGGGTATCATCAGCATACTGATGATACCCCACCCCGAAACCATGAATGATCTCGCCCAGCGGCTTCATATAGATGTTGAACAGGAGGGGAGAGAGAACCGACCCCTGAGGAACTCCACAAACGAGAGGCCTCGGGGTGGATCTCTGCCCTCCCATCAACACCGACTGCGAGCGGCCCAGGAGATAGGAGGAGAACCACCGTAGGGCCACACCTCAGGAGGAGGGACTCACTTCCGCTTATCTGTACAACAGTGGACTCCTGTGGACATAAGGTCTCCTGTATAACTACCGCCACCCCACCACCCGTGCCCTGAGCCCTCGGCTGATGCAACACACAGAAACCTGGAGGGCAAAGCTCAGTCAGAGGGACACCTCCCTCTGAGCTCAACCAGGTTTCTGTAATGCATGCCAGGTCCGCGCGTTCCTCCTCGATCAAATCATGGACGAGGGGAGCCTTGTTCACCACGGATCTGGCGGTGAAGTACACCAGCCTGAGCTCAGGGACCTGATCCCCCTCACCCCCAGATAAACGGGTACCAACCGGAGGGTCGGAGCACGCCACCGCTTGAAGACAGCGGGGGCGTGATCCCAGATGTCGATATGGTTAGACAAAAGCTCTGCTTATATAATCCAGATTTGGAATGAAGGTATAATAAGTGAGTGGGCAAAATTAGCCCTGGATAAAAATCACTGGTCATGGAATAAGCTTCATAGGAGGCCTCCATCTATCTGCGTCCCAAGATCTATTCTCATATTTCAGACTCTTAAAAGAAATTTAAGTAAATGGGATCCTAATCTGTAACTATGAACAAGACAGTCAAATACCACATTCTGCAAGGACCAGCCTAGCCAAAGGAGGAGAAGGAATCAGGTGTGTAGGAAGGCTTTTCATTCACTGGACCAAAATGGTTTATGTACATATTTCTCTTTTGAAGAAACTGAATTATTACCATTTAACTAATGGATTGTATGTGCAAGGACTTTCTTATACAAGGGAAGACTAGGAGCAATTCAAGTCCCATTTGGCACGAAGAACTGTACAGATACAGGAATATTTCCAACAACTCAGTCAACACTTCCTAAGACCTGAGGAAAGGATGGAGTGACTGCAGCTTTGTGCTGTACTGTGGCTCAGAGGCTTCTTGCAACACCAGAGGTATAGCATGCCAAGAGGCCTCTAAGCTGTAGCATGGCAAGCAGTTGCAGAGCCACGCAGTTCTGGGGTGCTTGTTACCCCACAAACTAGATTGCAGGGTGGCCAAAATGGCACAAATAGGGGGAATAGGTAGGTGGGGGAATTCTCTGTGTTGCATGAATTCTTTGTAGTAAATCAGTGTTCCACTTCAGATGTACTTTATGCTTGGAGTAAGATATATTGTGAAGCATGCTTAAGTGATAAAACAATCCCACATCTTTCAGCATTGTGGTCAGATTAATAATAATAATAATAATAATAATAATAATAATAATAATAATAATAATAATAATAATAATAATAATAATAATAATAATAATAATAATAATAATAATAATAATAATAATAATAAGAAGAAGAAGAAGAAGAAGAAGAAGAAGAAGAAGAAGAAGAAGAAGAAGAAGAAGAAGAAGAAGAAGAAGATGGAAGGGACCTTGGAGGTCATCTAGTCCAACCCCCTGCTCAGGCAGGAAACCCTATACCATTTCAGGCAAATGGCTGTCCAATCTCTTCTTAAAAACTTCCAGTGTTGGAGCATTCACCACTTCTGGAGGCAGGTTGTTCCACTGGTTAATTGTTCTAACTGTCAGGAAGTTTCTCCTTAGTTCTAGGTTGCTTCTCTCCTTGACTAGTTTCCATCCGTTGCTTCTTGTCCTGCCTTCAGGTGCTTTGGAGAATAGCTTGTCTCCCTCTTCTCTGTGGCAGCCCCTGAGATATTGGAACACTGCTATTTTGTCACCCCTCACCCTTCTCTTTGCTAAACTACACATACCCAATTCCAGCAACCGTTCCCTATATGTTTTAGCCTCCAGTCCCCCAATCATCTTTGTTGCTCTTCTCCGTGCCCTTTCTAGAGTCTCGACATCTAATCTAATAATCTAAGTATAATCCTGACTATTATTTGTTCAATAAGACTTTGCTATACTGTATACTCTATCAAATCCTTGGAACAATGATCATGCATTGTGTGGGCTGAGACCCTTCAAAACATTTGCAATTCTATCCAAAGACAGATTAGAAACATAGGGATCTGATATCTAAACCAAACGCCTAGCTGTTCAGGTTATAGTACACTTCCTGTTTTTCTGAAAGGAAGAGGACTTCAGCACTATCAACTCTTTTTTATATTCTAATTGCTTGGGGTTGTAGTCTTCTGCTTCACAATGCTATTGTTTACCAGAGAAAAACTGCTCACTTTATGAGAAGCATTTTCCAGCTTATTTTTGTGGCTACAAATGAAAAAGATATTTAAGAGCCATTTTTCTGGAACTGTACTCAAATTAAATATATAACATTACTCAGGATAATTCCTGGGATGTTTTCATATCAGATTTCACATCACAGATTTAAAATCCATTCTTCTGCTGTTATGCTTTTATCTTCCTGGTTTCTGTAAGAAATGACATCTGAAACTTCTTCACTTAAGCTTATGATCAAATATGACAGGCATGTTAAACTGCTGGCCCGCGGGCCAGATGCATCATAGTGAAACCATGCCCACCCCATTGCCAGCAATGGGGAAAAAGTCTCAACATGTCGCACAATGTCACGTGATGTCACGAATTTGCATGCCTGAAATATGATTTTAATACATGCATATGTTCAGGATTTTGCAAGAAAGACTGGATTCTTAACTGACAGCAGTTGAAATTATGTACCTATGTTGCTTCTCTAATTATCTGAAAGATACTGATATCTGAAGGATTTTTTCCAAGTTCTTCCATTTTTTTAAAAAAAATATCAAATAAAATAAAGAATAGGTTGAAGCTACTACTGAAAAAGAAACTGGGTCATAGCTACACATGCACACAAAATTTCTGGATACCATATTTCAACAATGTTAGAGAGGTATTATGGACAGGGATCCTTAAGTCAAAAAATGTTCAGGATTGGGAATTTCTAAAACTTAAATACTGAAGTACAATAAAAAATGTGTTTGTCAAAATAAAAACATTATTATCTTTCCAGTCAATTGGACTATCCTTTTTAGTGCTCTATAAATACACTTTATATTCAAACCAGTCATTAACTATTGACTTTCCTCCCTCACTTACTTATGGTTTGTGGGGAATAGATTTAATAGTTTTAAATAGTTTTATTCCATTGCAGGCTTTTATATATTCTCAGATCTTATTTGGGGCATTTTCAGTTGCATTAGAGCAATAGAATGTATGTTTTTGGTCCTGCATGTCTGTTTTTAATAAGCATAGAACTATAGAGAATGTCTTTGATTAAAATTTGCCATTTCAATCCTTTTCATTGCTTCTTGTGAATCACCACATATATACACATATTGCTATTTCCTTTTGTGTTGTACAGAGTGCAGAAAAGGAGACAGTTCCAAGTTTAGTCCTTGACATTTTCAATGCAATGCGAGATTATATTTATTTTTTGATATTTTACATAGTTGTTGCAAATCAAATTAAACAATATTGGAATTATTGAATGAATCATTTTTTTCTTCAAATTCCTTGGTAGATGTAATATATTGGTTTGTGCATGTAATTCATTGTCCTGCAACATGGTTTTTATGATTCAAAAGTTGGCCAAGAGATTTTGAAATGCTATCCAGCTTTAAAATTTAAACTTACACTAAATTTAAATTAGTGTAGGTTCATCAACCAGGAAAGAACTTTTATTAATTATAGTTGTGTTTCAGCAGTCAAAAATAACACCAGTCTTCTGAATAAGGAGATGAGCGAGGTCTCTGTATGTAGCAGAGTCATATCTTCTGGAAGCAGTTAGCTGCCCAAAGTTGCCTTTTAGACTAGATAGATGGCATATAAATTTAATAAATAAATAAATAAAAGGTCAGGTGACACCTTGCAAAAGCACACATCTAAGATTTCAATAATAATAATAATAATAATAATAATAATAATAATAATAATAATAATAATAATAATAATAATAATATTTGGAAGAGACCTTGGAGGTCATCTAGTCAAACCCCCCACTCAGGCAGGAAACCCCGATATCATTTCAGACAAATGGCTGTCCATTCTCTTCTTAAAAACTTCCAGTGTTGGAGCATTCACAACTTCTGTTCTAACTGTCAGGAAATTTCTCCTTAGTTCTAGGTTGCTTCTCTCTTTGGTTAGTTTCCATCCATTGCTTCTTGTCCTGTCCACAGGTGCTTTGAAGAATAGCTTGACTCCCTCTTTTTTGTGGCAGCCCCTGAGATACTGGAACACTATTATCATGTTACCCCTCATCCTTCTCTTCATTAAACTAGACATACCCAATTCCAGCAATTGTTCCTTATATGTTTTAGCCTCCAGTCCCCTAATCATCTTTGTTGCTCTTCTCTGTACCCTTTCTAGAGTCTCGACATCTTTTTTACATCGTGGTGTTCAAAACTGGATGCAGTATTCCAAGTGTGGCCTTACCAAGGCATTGTAAAATGGTATTAACAGATCACGTGATCTTGATTCTATCTCTCTGTTAATGCGGCCTAGCACTGTGTTGGCTTTTTTGGCAGCTGCAGCACACTGCTGATTCATATTTAAGTACGGTAATTGTCCACTAGGACTCCAAGATCCCTCTCACAGTTGCTACTATTAAGCAAGGTACCACCTATACTATACCTGTGCATTTGGTTTTTCTTGCTTAAATGTAGACATTTTTTCACCATTGAATTTCATTTTGTTAGATAGCACCCAATGTTCAAGTCTGTCAAGATCGTTCTGTATCTTAAGCCTGTCTTCTGGAATGTTGGCTATTTCTGCCAGCTTGGTGTTATCTGCAGTTCTGATAGTATGTTTGGGAGACTACCTGAGGCATGTGAAGATTCTCAGCAGAAGCTGCTTCAAATGCTTTTTTTCCCAGCAGCTGATTTCATCTCTCTTTGCATGTGCTCCTATTCCTTCAATAATTTACTCATTGAATAACTGACTCAAATGTATATACCTTATCATTAGAAAAAGAGTAAAGCCTGACAACATGTGAACAGAATAATTCATGTTTTGACTTGACTTGAATGAAGGTTTCATCTCTACTTCATTAGAATAAAGGAATCATTTTAGTTAAATTATTTATATAATAATGGCATGTATTTAATTATACCACTAACTGAACTGAGAATATTTATAGCTCAGGGTTGACCCTTGGGTAATGGTAGTGATGATGGCAGTAAGATTGCACTCACCCATTTAGTATGAATAATGAATATGGTGCTTTTCCTCAAATCTGATGTTTTCCAAATGTATGGAAAGTTATTTTTGGATATGGAATGCATCGGAACATCAGTCAGGTATGGAATGGCTACAGCTGATAGACTCTATATAGAAATGGACTTAAGATGTAATTTGCCTTCTTAAAGTATTTTTTTAAAAACAAGCAGAGGAAATATTATTCCTTGCCCAGAACACTATACAACCTACTCTATTCTTTTAGTCATCTTCCAGTGTTTCTTAAAAAAAGATAAACTATTGTCTACCTTAACTTGACTTCTTTTGGAAAAGATGTTACCAGTTGTTATTAGTATTAGGAGAAGAGAATCCCAGTGAGTAAAATAATGTATAAAACAAGTCACATGTATGGTTCTTGGTGTTTCCTGACTTTAGTTTTCCTGTAGACATTACCAAACTAAGTAACTTCATCAGTGCTAGAAGTGAATGGGATTTGCTCTTATTTTTATATTCTAGTCCAGGGGTGTCAAACTCAATTTCATTGAGGGCCACATCAGCATTGTGGTTGCCCTCAGGGGGAGCCGAGCAGGTGTGGCTGGGATAGGTGTGGCCTATTGGGTGGGTGTGGCTGGGGTGAGCATGGCCTACTGGGTGGGTGTGGCCAGCTCGACATCATTCGCTTCAGGGATGCCTGGGCAGGACTGGGGCAGATCTGAGGGTTTCCGGCGGAGGAGGATGGGACTGGGGCGCACGCTGGGACATGGTCCCTCCCACCCTCTCTCCCTTCCTTCCTTCCTTCCTTCCTTCCTTCCTTCCTTCCTTCCTTCCTTCTTCCCTCCCATACTCCATTCCTTCCTCCCTGTTCCTTCTTTCCTCCCTCCCTTTTTTTCTCTCTCTTCCCACTCTCCCTTCCTTCCTTCCTCCCACCCTCTGTTCCTTTTTCCCTGTTCCTTCCTCTGTTCCTTCCTCCCTCCATCTCTTTTTCCCTCCCTCCCTCCCTCTCTTCCTCCTTCTCACCCTCCCTTCCTTCCTCCCTCCGTTCCTTCCTTTGCCTTCTCATCTCTTTCCTTCCCCCACATTCAGGGTGATGGGAGGGGGAGAGATTGCCAGCACTAATATACTGCTGCCAGCCATTCCTATACCATATGGGTGGGCGGGGGCAGTCCCGTTGAAAGGGATGCCTCGTGGCTGTGTGACTGGAGGTGCTGGGTGGTGGTGGTGCTGATCTACAACCTGGTTGCATCCATAAAAGCCAGAACGCGCTCAGCCTAAGATCCACTGGAACCAGCAAGGAGCTGCCCCACCGCCTCTGTCCTGCACCCCAGGTGTGCACACAGGAGAAGATCAGTGCCGACATCCTGGCTGAAGCCAGCCTGCAGGGCAAGACAGCCAGCAGGGATGCCAGACTCTACTTGCGTGCGCACCCAGTGGGCAGGGTGGGGCTGCCCCATGGATATAAGGCTGAATGCATTCTGGCTTTGATGGACACTACCAGGTTGTAGATCAGCACCAACCCCCAACCCCCACCAACACCTCACAGCCACAAGGCATCCCTTTCATCGGCACAGACACCCCCCCATGCAGGACAGCAAGACCGGCACCAGTATGGCAGCGCTGGCAATCTCTCCCCCTCCCATCACCCCTTCCTGAGCATGGAGGAAGGAAAGAGATGAGAAGGAGAGAAGGAAGGAAGGAAGTTAGCAGAGAGGGGAATTGGGTGGGGGATCGGTGCTGGCTGGGAGGCTTTGCAGATTTAACACTGAGCACATTCTGGCTTTGATGGACACAACCAGGTTGTAGATCAGCTCCTGGTTGGCCTAGGTTGGGCCGGGCCAGGCCGAGGTGCGGCGGGCCTGTCCTTTGCCCTTTCCAGAGCAGGTCCCTGGTCCGGACAGAGCCACATATCAGGCTGCATCTGGCCCATGGACCTTGCGTTTGACATGTCTGTTCTATTTGCTTGCCCTGTCAGTGTTGGTGGGAATGGTCTTGGTGATTCCTTGATTAGGCTATTATTTACTCTTAGCTTGTTTATCTGTGTCAGTGTTCTTACACAGCTTCTCTTAAGGTAAACTGAAAATATGCTGTCAGGAAAAAGTTGATAAGGTCAATAATCCTGGGTATTTCCATTTTGTTATATTTGGCTAGGTCGGGTGTACTGTGTGCACACTCAACACAATACACACCACACCCGACCTAGCCAAATATACTAAGAATCATGGATCTTATCAAACCTTTGATAAAATTGCTACACTTTCAGTTTAATAGACAAATGTATCAACAAATCAAAGGAAAACCCTTTGAATAATTGATTTCAGGACATATAGCTGAGACTGTAATGCAACGCCTAGAATCTATAGCACACCCACGCATATAACGCAAAGTTTGGATTCAGTATGTAGATGACACTGACAGGGCAAACCACTGCCTTTTGTTTCCTATTAGCATTTTGCCTTGTAACTAAGTACTTCATGCAGGAATTCCCTTTCTTTTCTTTCTTTTCCCTAACTTATCTGAGAGAGCATTTGGTTATTGTTATTCCTAGATCATTTTCTAACTTTCTCTTTTTTGAATTTTCACTTTCTGACACCGACTGCATTCATTTCTGGAGAATCGCTATTGCCTGAAATACATTATAATATTTTTAAGAAGGAAGTTTTGGGTATTACAGAAGCTTTTAACTTGGTATCATCACAATTTTCTCAAAGGCTATCTTAGCCATGAAAGCTGGGTAACTTTGGGACAGTCACTCTCTATCTCAGCACAACTGACCTCACAGAGTTGTAGTTTTGGGGAAAACAGGAGGCAGAAGGTGTGTTGGACATGCTCACTGCCTTGAGCTATTTGTAAAAATAATGAAGGCAGGATACAATTAAATTGAATTAAATTAAATCTTCTAAAGGCTACCCTTTGGAAGTTCAGACAGGCTAGAACAGGGGTGTCGAACTGCCAGCCCATGGCAAAACCGTCATGGTGAAACTTCGCCCACCCCATTGCCAGCAAAGGCAAAAAAGTCACGATACATCGCGAAACGTCACGTGATGTTGCAAGTTTGACACCCCTGGGCTAGAAGAATTTGAAACACTTGTCACAATCTTACACAGCACCAGGTCAGGTGAGGCCAATTTCCAATATTTTAACCATGCATAACAAACAGACTGAAGCTCTATTGACCAGCAGGGAAATACTTTGCTACTTTCTTTCCCATTTCAGTAATTATAATCTCCTTCTTCCTTGAGGGGTAAATTGTTGCAACTCTGCCATGACAATTAGGCAGCAGGGCATTTTGATATATTTCAAGCTACTTATCTCCATATCCATGACTTTTCGCAGCCTTGGGTTTCAACAGATATAACAACTGATTCTCAAGCCAGAGATGGCAGTTTGGTAAAGATGTAATAACTGTCTCAAAGTTATCAAACACTAAATAAAGAGTTTATCTATTTATGGAAGGGCAAAAGGAAAAAAAATGCTTATAGTGGGTATTGAAGGTAATGTGTGCAGTCTCATCAGCAGTTGGCAATCAATTATTTTGCAAAGTTTCCTTGTAGCCTGCATTGGAGACCCTGAGCAGTGCTTCTGAGTCTCCTGTACAGGCAGGAGCCAATTTAAACCAAGTAACAATAAAGATTTCTGATTTACAGGCAAGTCCTCATCAAGATTTAACATGTTGGCTAGTTTGTTAATCTGGCATCAATATTAGATTCAGTGGTTTGGTATATGCACTAATTTTATTTTGTTTTCTATTTTAGCGATTTTTTTAAAAATCGTGATCATTTCTCCAACCTCATTGCCCCTAATTACATATCTAAGCATATATTTTGAGAATGAGAAAGCATACATTTTGTTGGAATAGCAAAGAAGTAATGTTTTGTGGCAACCATCATTAACCAATTGTTTTTCTATGTCCGGTTAGTTGCAGGAAATGCAGAATTAGATCCAGTTTTTTTCAATCTTATCCAATCATCGTCAAGGGATTTTTCTATTTAAAAAAGGGAAAAATATTTGATCACTTGAAAGGACAACACAGTGCACACTTATAAGTAAACAGTGGACATTTTTGAATTGGGGTAGCCATATAAATTGATATTATAAAGAAACAAACAAGTGAAATGTCTTCTTTTTTCACGTAAAATCAGGAATGTCACTTGCCCAAATTAGCTAAGTCAGTATCTCAGGTGTATCTCAAATTTATTTTTGTTCCATTCCCAAAATGAAATATTTATATATGCTCTTCTCCCATTTCCACTCTTGTACCTGAGAAATACTCTTAGAGTTTGGACTTTGAGAAGTAGAGTGCTGTATACTAACAGACATATTGCTTTCTAGAGGTTATTAACCCATTTGTACCTCTTGTAACATTCAGGGCTTTGTAAATATCTATACAGTATATAAAAACTGTTGATTATAAACTCCTATGTAGTTATCTGAGAGATCACTTACTCCAAATAATGCCAGCTCACCCTAGGCATGCCCATTGACTCTAAAAGTATCATTCAATATATTTGTGTTGCACATTGTGAAAAATATATTCATTTTAACATAAGCAGGATATTTCTAAATATTATACAGGTACAGTAAAAAAGAGGGACGCGGTGGCTCAGTGGGTTAGGACGCTGAGCTTGTCGATCAGAAGGTCGGCAGTTTGGCGGGTCGAATCCCGAGTGCCACGTAGCAGAGTGAGCGCCTGTTACTCGTCCCAGCTTCTGCCAACCTAGCAGTTCGAAAGCACGTAAAAATGCAAGTAGAAAAATAGGGACCACTACGGTGGGAAGGTAACAGCGTTCCGTGCACCTTTGGTGTCTAGTCATGCCGGCCACATGACCACGGAGACGTCCTCGGACAAGCGCTGGCTCTTCGGCTTTGAAACGGAGATGAGCACCGGCCCCTAGAGTCGGAAACGACTAGCACGCATGTGCGGGGGAACCTTTACCTTTTTTTTTACAGTAAAAAAGGTGTCACTAAAGGGTTCTTCACTAGAAATTCCTTCAGAGATTCTCTTTGACTCCTAACATTTTGGCAGATACTCCCTAAAAACTTTCAACATTGTTCACAAACCCTTAAAATGAAAAAAAAAAATGCATTCTTAAATAAGAACTACAGTATTTCAGATATACTTAGATTTTCTAGCCATTTTAGTGCCTTTCTACATTAGTACAAATCAGCAGTCCAATCATGTGATGACTCACCTTCAGTCTTCTTCTGCAGGGTTAGGGGAAAGAGCTGATGTGGGGTATGTGGCAGGTTTAAGAGGGGCGGTTATGACTATGCCAAGCTAAAAAAAGAGGGGAAAATGTTTATGTAATTTTCTACAGACCAAGAATGCCCAACTTAGGGTTCAAAATTTAATGTTCAGCACTCATGTTCAATAAAGCTTTTGTTGTTGTTGTTAGCTGTGAAGTCGTCTCCGACCCATCGTGACCCCATGGACAATGTTCCTCCAGGCCTTCCTGTCCTCAACCATCTTCTGGAGTCCATTTAAGCTCACACCTACAGCTTCAGTGACTCCATCCAGCCACCTCATTCTCTGTCGTCCCCTTCTTCTATTGCCCTCAATCTTTCCCAGCATTAGGTTCTTCTCGAGTGAGTCCTTCCTTCTCATTAGGTGGCCAAAGTATTTGAGCTTCAACTTCATGATCTGGCCTTCTAAAGAGCAGTCAGGGTTGATCTCCTCTAGGACTGACCGGTTTGATCGCCTTGCAGTCCAAGGGACTCGTAGGAGTCTTCTCCAGCAACATAGTTCAAAGGCCTCAATTCTTTGGCGCTCAGTCTTTTTAATGGTCCAACTTTTGCTGCCATACATTGCAACTGGGAAGACCATAGCCTTGACTATACGCACTTTTGTTGACAGGGTGATGTCTCTGCTTTTTAGTGTGCTGTCTAGATTTGCCATGGCTTTCCTCCCCAGGAGCAAGCATCTTTTAATTTCTTGGCTACAGTCCCCATCTGCAGTGATCTTGGAGCCCAGGAAAATAAAATCTGTGACTATCTCCATTTCTTCCCCATCTATTTGCCAGGAATTGAGAGAGCCGGATGCCATGATCTTGGTTTTCTGAGTTATTACTATTTAACTAAAAGGATTGTATATGTAAAAATTTTCTTATACAAGGGAAGACTAAGAGTAAATCAAGTTCCTTTTGGTATGGAGAACTGTAGAGACATAGGCATATTTCCGATAATTTAGTCAGTAAGACCTGTCATCTGGTGGCCACTACTTGTAGGAAAAGAGTGAGTAGCAGAGGCAATAATTAGGGAAAAAACAGAAAATGATGGTTCAGATTAGCCAAGCAGAATGTTCTGTATTAAATGTCAACCCAAGTTTCCTGTAGGACCATAAGATAGTTAGTTACCTTTGACACATTTGGGGATGGCAGGAATCCACGAACTGTTAGCCCCACATTTAATATGGAGGCTTCCTACAGCAGAATAGCCAGAATTGCATTCAAAGCTGATGACCTCATTATAGGTATATGAAGGCTTAAATAAACTAGTTATTTTTCCATTTTCCACTTTTGGTCGATCACATTTAACATCTGAAAAGAGAAAGCAGCATTTAAACAAAAAACAACAGCTGCGAACAACAGCCTATGAATAAAAACAAGCAGGAGCTGCTCTTGGCTAAAAAAGGATATTTAATTAGCATTTGCTTTTATTTTTCTTTTTTCTGTCAGTTTCGGAGATTAAGCAACTAGAATATAATATTTGGTTAATATTTTATTCATTTTGTGTTTTTGCAGTTGATTTTCATACCATCAAGTACATGGTTTTCTTTACTACAGGTAGTCCTTGATTTATGATCACAGTTGAGCCCCAAATTTCTGTTGCTAAGTGAGACAGTCGTTAAGAGAATTTTGCCCCATTTTACAACCTTTCTTGTCATAGTTGTTAAGTGAATTACTGCAGGTGTTAAAGTAGTAACCTGGTTGTTAAGTGATTCTGGCTTCAACATTGACTTTGCTTGTTACAAAAGGGGATCACATGACCCTGGGACACTGCAGCCGTCATAAATATGTGTCAGTTGCCAAGGATCCAGATTTAGACTATGGGACCATAGGGATGCTGCAATGGTCGTCAGTCATAAGTCATTTTTTCAACACCATTGTAACTTCAAAGATCACTTAATGAACTATGGTAAGTCAAGGACTATCTGTATTTTCATTACTACCGCACATTTTGGGGTTTTAAAATGGTTGCTTATCTAACCTAGCAACTGTGTTGGATGATTGTTACTACTTATTGTTGCAGAAATTGGAAATCTCAGTCATTTTACAAACAATCCCCCAAAAGAGATGAACAATATAACAACATTTTTCATAGTGAATCTGAATATTATTATCTTCCAATAAGACTTAGTGGTCACTAAGTGGTCACTTGGACTCAGCTGAGAAATCCAAATTTTGGAAAAAGCAGCGTATTTATATGTCCATGTAGGGATTGTATAATATTAAATACTATGTGCTACAGTAATATTTCTTTGATTTTGATGTCTTTGATTTTTAGTGTGCTGCCATGGCTTTCCTCCCCAGAAGCAAGCGTCTTTTAATTTCTTGGCTACAGTCCCCATCTGCGGTGATCTTGGAGCCCAGGAAAATAAAATCTGTCACTACCTCCATTTCTTCCCCATCTATTTGCCAGGAATTGAGAGGGCTGGATGCCATGATCTTGGTTTCTTAATGTTTAATTTCAACCCAACTTTTGCACTCTCCTTCTTCACTAGTATCAGGAGGCTCTTTAGTTCTTCTTCACTTTCTGCCATTAGAGAGGTATCATCTGCATATCTTAGGTTGTTAATATTTCTCCCAGCAATCTTAATTCCAACTTTTGATTCATCTAGCCCTGCCTTTCTCATGATGTGCTCTGCATATAAGTTAAATAGGCAGGGCGACAGTATACAGCCTTGCCGGACTCCTTTCCCAATTTTGAACCAATCGGTGGTTCTGTGTCCAGTTCTCACTGTTGCTGTTATGATCCACACAATGAAAGACTTTAGCATAGTCAATGAAGCAGAAGTAGATGTTTTTCTGGAACTCCCTAGCTTTCTTCATGATCCAGCGTATGTTGGCAATTTGATCTCATCTCTATTTGTTAAGCCAAGGAGACATTGACAGCCAGTGTGGTATAGTGTTTTAGGGTTAGGATCAAGGGGTTCACCCTAAGGAAGCTTGCTGCACGACCATGAGCCAAAAACTCACTTTCAGAATAATCTGCTTCTTGTTGTTATAGGAAAAATAGGAGAGTGCATTATATTTGAGGTCCAGAAATAGAATGTACAGTAATTTTACAGCAATTATGAAAGAACCTGGAATTCTTCAATTGTGAACTAATAAAACAAATATTAGGAAAATATATCTAATTTACCAAATCATTTATGCAACAAGCCAAAACAAATACCCCAACTTTTCTCCCTCACTCTTGGAAAAATCTTCTGAAAGCTATATGTGAAATAATATTAATCAGTTATTCTACATTCTTTAATAATACTACTTCTAGACTCCTACAAAAATATAACTTTGATTCAGTTCACAAAATCACACTTGGCAGTCTAGCATAGTATTTGAAAATAAACCCTGCAAGACACTCAAGCAACCTAGAATCACTGAGGTCAGTTGTCAAAAAGCGATTTTAAAGTAATTAATACAAAACCTGATTATTTTTAAATATTTGGGTTTGAGGTAAGATTTGTTTTCAGTGATTAAGGCACATGGTTCTCTTGGTCTGGGGAATAATCTCATTAGATTATAAGAAATTGTCCAATGTTTTACCTTGGTGCATTACAAGGAAACAACTTATAAATTATTTTTATTATCCCCTAACAAATAATATAATAAGACTAATCCAGTTCAAGGGGGTTATTACCAAATATGAACACAAGTAATAGTATAAATTATTCAAACTATGTTTTCATTTCTTCCAATACTCCCCTGTGAGAACGACAGTAGTTTCAACTGGATAACTCCCACTTTGTAATCCACAGCAGTCCAATGCTTAAAAGACAAGATTACCAGATTCCAGCAAAAACATACTTAACAAATGGAAAACAACAAAAGAAGAAATTTAACATGCTGAAGGTAAGGAAAAGAATCTGAAATTCCATTACTTTTACATTCAGGTGGAGGGGAATCCCATGTTCCATCTACACCATTTTCTTCAACTATACATATAATAGCACTTTTTCCAATAAGGGAGTAATCAGCATCACACTGATAGAGTACTACCGAGCCGGCATCATATTTATTTAAAGGATGGGGATCATATCTTCCATTGACAATTACAGGAGGCTGAGCACAAGAAATACCTAGAGAAAAAACAACAGCACTGATTCAGCTAGGCTAGAATTGCAAAGCATCTGGATTTAAATTGCCTCATGGTATAAACATTTAACTGCTCAAATTAATTACTTGAATCCATCAGGTAAATGTATATCTTTGGAATACTTTCTATTATCAACCAGAACACTGAAGTCACTTTTCTAGTGCCAGGGACAATATTCCTAACAAATAAATATCTGCTGTCCAGCTCCTGCATGAGATTTCTTGATAAAGTTCTTTTTATCAAAGTGATCTTCCTCATTATGATCTTTTTCATATGCAAGTCTAAATTAGAAATATTACATTCTTCCTCTGGAAGTAATTACCTATATCTTGACAGAAAGCAAAAAAAGGTTACATTCCATTTGAGATAAGTGATCTCAACAATTACATTGGGTGGCAGGTGAAGCTAACAGTAGAAGAGCCATGGACTGAAGGTTTGGCAGTCTAGATTATTCTAATCTATGCTAATATGATTGGCCATGGGTCAAATGATTATCTCCAAAGGTTCATGGTTACATTAGAACAATTGTTAAAATATTCCTCCTATATTCAACCAGAAATGTTACATATTAGGAAAAGACAACATCGGGTGGCTTCCAAATTCTTCAACAAAATACCCATTTTGAGTCAAGTAGTGAAAATGATGGCCACTTCCAGGAGGTAGCCATGCAACCCAGGGACATGGGGCTGTACTCCTTCCCCAATATGAGGTCCAGAGATCTTCAAAAAGTAAGCACATAATGGTTGATGGGTGTGTGGGGAACAAGACCAAGACCTGTGGGACCCAGCAGGGAAGAATGGGGGGGGGGGAGAGGCAGGAGCCATTGCAGAATTCCTGCAGTAAGTTGTAAGGATGAATGACTATGAGGGTGCTGCAGTGGCTGTAACTTTGAAACAGGGTCCTAAGTAGCTTTTGTGGGGATCTGTGTAACTTTGAACAGCCACTAAATGATTGGTTGTTAAGCAAGGGCTACCTGTACAACCGAAGAAGGCAGGACTCTGGATTCCACTGCTGATATAATTCCATCTAGCCCAATTTGAACAGTTTGTGCAATCAACGTTACCATTAAAAAGGTATACCTGCATTTGCTTTACAGTGAGTAGAACCCACTAGATTGGAGACTGTTATGACCCAGCTTACCTAGGCAAATGGAGGCTGCTCTGCTAATTCCACAACAAATGGCCCTGTAACAGCCAGTAAAGCTCCACCCCTGACTTCCCTGAAGACAGCCACCCACAGTTTCCCAAACAAAGCCAATAATCACCAGAGCCAAATCACAAAGGCAGAAAGGAAGTCCAAAAACAAGGTGCAAGTCTACAAAGTGAGGTCCATAAGACATACACAAGATTCCAGGTCCACAGGAAAGGTCAAGAACCCACAAGTAAGGGTCAAATTCCACAGCAGAAACACAATTCCAGACAGTTTTTCCAAGGCCCTGGAAGTACATGCCAAAGAAAAACAATTGTTCCTGACAAAGATGACCTCCCCCAACCTTAAACCAAGCCAGGTGTTCCTTGTAAGGAGGGCAACCTTCTCCTGAGCAGCCTTGCAGACCTCCTTTGAGCTTGCTTCCGCTCTACTCTGTGCCCTTGGATCAAGTGGGGGAGGCAGCTGTTCCTCACCAACTGCAGCCAATCGTCCTCTGTGTCTGTGATGGGGAGGCAGATCTCTGTCTGGTTGACCACCTCCCCTGCTGAGGAGCCAGCATTGTCCTCAGCCCCTCCAAATATTCTAGGGGAGCCAGGATGGTTGAGACCACTTGGATGGTCTCAGTTCCAACTCCTCCTCCTTCTCTGAACTAGAATCCAAAGGAGCCATGACAGAGACCCTGATGAAGCAGAATCTCTAGTTGCACAGGGTTTTATTCAAATATAAGAAAATATGAGCAGTAGCTTAATCTTCAATCCAGCAGCATTGTGATCTGAGGGGAAGGATTCAGCTAACTATACTGCAAATATTCTGCCTCGTATCCTTTAAACTGATTCCAGTAATGTTGACAGAAAAAAAAAGATCAAGCTTAAGGGCATTTGATGGTATTATTTATTGACTACATGAAGCCACAGGGGTGGGAGGTGGGATAAATCATTTCTCAATGCAGGTTCAGGTGTTATCAGCATTAGTATTGAATTGAATTTTATACCTTCAGTTGAGGCTCAACAGGTGATACTGCTATCCTGATGCCTGGAAACCAGAAGTTTAATTAAGCAAGATGAAGTAACTGCATTAGGAAGCCATCTGATACCAAAGGGGGAGGGGGAGTCTTTTTAATCCAGGATATTTCACAATCTGGAGGAAACTGCCTGACATGGCTCCTCCTCCAGGAATATATAATAGCTGTGACTAGTGGAACCTTTCCAGAATGCGGTATTGTGTGTCAGTTTCAACCTCTCTTGGCTCTTCTCACAGTCACTCATACATGACTTAAAAATCTCTTGGCTGAGCTATTGCAGTACACTGTCAGGACCCACCTCAATCCACATCTTAGGAAATAAGAACTCTTGGATGCAAGTTTAGTCCAAAAGGAAAATGTTTACTAGGATGGAATCGATTGTGGCAATACAAAGTTACATTTCAATCCTATATAAAGCATTCCCATTTCAGCCCCTCCCTTCATCCATTTGGTCAGGCTCTCATCATTTGCTTAGATGTCAGGCCCTTCCATGGGAAAGGGAACTCTCCTTGGTTTTATGGTTATTGCTTTCCTTTTTAGTTGTAAATGAAGATGCAATCCAGATCTGTCTCTCCCCCTCCCTCCCCCAGTTCAAATGTTCCCTGTTGTTTGAAGATCGCCTAAAGTCTATCCTCTCTCCCCCCCCTTCGGAGAGATGGCAGAATCCCCAGAATAAGCACATTGTTCTACCTATACATTTATGAAATGTGATATAAATGGATTCTGACATACACTGTACATTGCATTGTCCATGAAAATCACTGAGAAGGTATAACTAGTCAAAAAATGCAAGAATACAAATAGTTATGGGTGTATCCCATGTTGACTATACAACACCATTACCTTGAGAACTGCACAGGTATTTGTCATCATTAAAGTCCTAAACAGTTTATGAGCTTGGTATCTTCAGAAATGTCTACTCCAGTAACTGCCCAGGCAATGAAATCTGATGCCACCCTTGTGTGGAACAGCATTCATCCCACCCCAGAGATGAAAATGGTTCCAACCATAAACACCTGGCTGTTCCTGGAGGTCTTGGGAATTGGAATATTTCAGGGTTGTCCTCTCTTGTAGTGAAGTGTTTGCTTACTTAACATGATCCACATTCTTTACAGTATTTGGTGTTGCTGCACTTCATGTTACTGCTTTTATTTTTATTTTGTAATTTTCACCTGGTTTAGGAATGTTGGATCTGTATATTACTCAGACAATGGAGGAAAGAGTACAGTAGATAAATTCTATTGACATGATTCATTTAGGCATTTCTCATATTTATAAATAAGCAGAATGAGGAAGTTAACATAAAAGCACCAAAAGAAACCTAAAAAGCTTAAAATAAAGTATCATCTTACGTTCGCAATATGGAAGATCTCTATTCCACTCAACTTTGCCTGATCTCAAAACACACTGAAAGGTGGAACCTCCCATTATTCTGAACCTAAAAGGAAAAAAAGACTTATCTTTTAGTATATAAATTATTAAAACTATGTAGGTAGTCCTCAACTTACAACAATTCACTTAGTGACCATTCAAAATTACAAAGGCACTGAAAAAGGCACTTATGACCATTTTTCACACATGATAGTTTCAGCATCTCTCTGGTCACATGATTTACATTGGGATGCTTGACAACTGATTCATATCATTATCCAGGGTATGTGATCCACTTTTGTAACCTTCTGAAAAGCAAAGTCAATGGGAAACCAGATTCACTTAACAACCGTGTTACTAATTTAACAACTGCAGTGATTCACTTAACAAATGGGGCAAGAAAAGTCATAAAATGGGGCAAAACTCACTTTACAAATTTCTCACTTAACAACATAAATTTTGGGGTCAGTTGTGGTCATAAGTTAAGGACTATCTATATACAATATTTAGGGACGTGGTGGCTCAGTGGGTTAGGACGCTGAGCTTGTTGATCAGAAGGTCAGCAGTTTGGCGGGTCGAATCCTGAGTGCCGCGTAACAGAGTGAGCACCTGTTACTCGTCCCAGCTTCTGCCAACCTAGCAGTTCGAAAGCACGTAAAAATGCAAGTAGAAAAATAGGGACCACTACGGTGGGAAGGTAACAGCGTTCCGTACACCTTTGGCATCTAGTCATGCCGGCCACATGACCACGGAGACGTCCTTGGACAAGCGCTGGCTCTTCGGCTTTGAAACGGAGATGAGCACCGGCCCCTAGAGTTGGAAACGACTAGCACGCATGTGCGGGGGAACCTTTACCTTTTATATACAATATTTAAGATTTAACTCATGGATTGTTCAGTTGCAGTTTTCCCCACCAATGACATATTTTATTAACATCTTGGGCTTCTGTGTAATAGTCTTAAAGCCAAATTCTTTTAATTTTCTTAAATTAAAATATCAGGATAAAACTCCAGGCTTTGCACAGAATTTGCCTGCAATACTGTACTTTAACCACTGTGTTACCAGGGCTCTTATTCATTCAACAGGCTGAGTGCAAAACAAATAAATTGTATTATGACATACTGAAATGTAGGAACCCAGTTATTATAGTACTGGTCCATATCTGCTTATTAAAAATCCCTAGAAACATATCCTATGGACCTGATAAGTCTACATACCAGAAATGTTCACCTTTAAACCAATGTCAAAGCTTTGAATTCCACCCCACCACCACCATTGTAACCTCCTATCTTTTCCCACTCCACATTTCCAAGTAGATATAATAATGTTACACATATGGTTTCACTACCAAGAATGAAGGAGCCACACATGAAAAGAACTTCTGACGATAGGAACACAGAAAAAATTGTATGGCTATAGATTAATATGGCCTTTAAATAATTTGATCAGTAAAACTTTGCTTTATGTTTAAGCTGCTTTTGAGATATTTGTATCTTAATGAAGGAGTATGAAGAATTATAGTACCTTGTTAACATATTTAATTTAATAGCCAGAGCAGTGAAGGGTTGGACAATGAGAAAGAATACAGATCTATTACTAATTGGTTGAAGAGAGCTGGCCACTGCATGATGCAATCTAAACTGTGATTGGTTGTTTTAAGTCAGGCATGTCAAACTTGCGACGTCACATGACATCACGCGACATAATGTGATGTTGCATGATGTATCGTGACTTTTTCCCCATTGCCGGCAATCGAGTGGGCACGGTTTTGGCATGACGTATCTGGCCCGCAGGCTGGCAGTTTGACGTGCCTGCTGTAAGTGAAAAGGGAGAGTTTCCTTGTTTCCCACCTTCTTTCCTCTGTGTGCTCTGCGTTCTCTGTAATTTACCTCATTATGTTCCTGCTGTGTTGATTTACCTGACCATGCTCCTGTTTTCCTAACTATCTTATTTGATATAAATATATTTATTTATATAAAACTACAAGTTTATGTTAGCATCTATGACTTCATTTGGACACTGGCTGTGTAATCTTTGACATACATATTCATAGTTCAGATTTTTAATATCAGCACTTACTGAAACAATACATGATTATCAGTTCTCTGTAAACATATTTTACTAAACTAAGTTGCTTCAATAAATGATCTCTAACTTACCCATAATCACAAGCAAGCGTTACTTCCTCACCAAGTCGGAGGTCATTTGTAGATACTATTCTGCCATTTTCTATATCTGGAACTGGACATCGCCTTCCTAAAAGATTGGAACTGATGTTATCATATGTCTTTGTTTATTCTTACAATAAAATGAATACAGAAAATAGTATCTTTCTGGTGACTGAGTGACTTGACTAATCCAATCACTGGTCTGCAGAAAATCCTCAGTGTGAAAGAAACTTTCAGGTTGGGGGTGAAAAATCAATGTGAATGAGAACAGTTCTATGACTCTGAGAGTTAATGTGCTGCAGATTGCGCAGGCTGAGGGACTGCAGTTTTATCTCAAGTTCCTTCAAGGAACTTATACCACAATACAGTATGTCTCTCTCTCCATTATAGAACTGTACAAATACTTCATCATGTTTCTCTATTTAGGTAAAGAAATATCTCTGAAATGATGATCCAATGGGGCTGTATTTGTACAGTAATAAGGTAGTATTCTAGTTCATCCACAATGAGTAAATGTGGTGGTTTTGTTTTATCTTTACAGGTAATCCTCAGTTATCAATAGTAATTGGAACCAGAATTTCTACCACTAAGTAATACGGTTGTAAAGTACAACATCACACAACTGTATCTTTAGTGACAGCATTCAGGTCAGTCCCCATTGCTGTTAACTGAGAATTGTGGGTTGTTAAGCAAGGATTTCCTCATACCTGCTAGCTACCAACAAGCATAATCAATAGGGAAGCCAGCAGGAAGTTCTGAGTTCTAGACAAGCAACTGGCAGGGTGGTAAGTAGCTGCTGCTGCTATCTGGCACAAGTGCAACCAGGCCAAGGGTGGCTATTGCCAGGTGTAGGAAAGCACACAAGTCTCTTTGCATACCTCCACTCCTTCCCTAAAAGGTAAAGGTTCCCCCGCACATGTGTGCTAGTCGTTTCCAACTCTAGGGGCCGGTGCTCATCTCCGTTTCAAAGCCGAAGAGCCAGCGCTTGTCCGAGGACGTCTCTGTGGTCACGTGGCCGGCATGACTAGACGCCAAAGGCGCATGGAACGCTGTTACCTTCCCACCGTAGTGGTCCCTATTTTTCTACTTGCATTTTTACGTGCTTTCGAACTGCTAGGTTGGCAGAAGCTGGGATGAGTAACAGGCGCTCACTCTGTTACGTGGCACTCGGGATTCGACTCCTTCCCTACCAACTCACTTTTCTCACTTTGGAAAGAAAGCTTTCCATGTCCAGCAGCTGCCTCGCAAAGGTCTAAGTTGGATGTGCCTTGTCAGCAGCGGGAGAAAAAAATCAAGACGTTCAGCTGGAGGTGGCAGAATGCAGGGCAGCAGGGATGGTAGAGCTAAAGGAGGCCAAAAGGTCAGAGATGGAGGGGAGATAGGTGGCTAGGGGGAAGTTGAAACAAACCCTACAGGTTTAAATACTGGTGAGTTGATAAGAGCCTGAGTTTTTATCATGTTTCTGCAGGGGTCCTGCAACAGCTGTAACTTGTACCATTCATTGAATGTCATTAACACTTTGATCATTTGCTGAACAAATGGTCAATCAGCAAAGACTACCTGTATATGCAAGTTCTATTATTCTGATAGGAGAGATTATGAAACTAACAAGCTATTTTTTTTAATCCCATTTATATCCCGCCCTTCTCTGAAGACTCAGGGCGACTTACAATCTAAAGCATAAATCAATGTGCTTAGCAATAGCCTTCATTCTATGTATATGCCTGCTTATTAGGGCTTTTGGGGGCCCCCAAGCAGCATTATTACAAAGTCAGTTTATTGCCCCCAACAATCTGGGTCCTCATTTTACCTACCTCGGAAGGATGGAAGGCTGAGTCAACCTTGAGCCTGATTTCATGGGCAATGGTATGAAAATTGGCTACACTCTCATATTTCTAATTCTACTAACAAGAGAAACCAAAGAAGAACAAATTTCTATTATTCTATTCTATTCTATTCTATTCTATTCTATTCTATTCTATTCTATTCTATTCTATTCTATTCTATTCTATTCTATTCTATTCTATTCTATTCTATTCTATTCTATTCTATTCTATTCTATTCTTTCCTGCCCAGTAGAATACTGTACTTCCAGAATTCTCATAAGCCAATATTTAGGTTTGTCTGAATTGAGCTATAGGCTAGAACTTTAACTTATAGCTGTAGATCAATGAAAGTTTGCATGTGTTACATTCAGCATTTTATAAGAACCTAGGCCAAACATAAATCTAAAAAAAACAAATAAGTGTTGAAGCATGCTGTTTCTCTGTTTTGTACTGATTTTGTTGAAGGTTTTCTTTAGAAGATATCTATGACTTTGAGCTCCTAAATGAGAGGCAGAATATGCATTTAATAAATGATAAATAAACAAGAATTCTGATTCATCATAAATGACAATACATAGAGTAAACTTTGGTTGATTTCTTCTACCATCTATAGTGTTAGCATTACATCCATCCTAGGATCCAAAAAAACCATCTGAATTAACAAACCAAAGTACTTAACTTCAAGGCAGCATTACAATAATTGATGTGTCCCAGTGTTTTTAACTAATTCTGCTGACAGAAGTCACCAAAAAACAGGAATACCCACCCAAATGCTTGCTAAATTCTCATGATCCAACAGTCAGAAGAATTTTCAGATAGTGTTTTATTCAAAGTAAGTTACAGTCTGAAATTAAAGGTACAACTTTAAATCTGACAATTTTTGGAAGAATTGAACATATTTCATTTAATATTTCATAGCAGCCACCGGTGTTGACAAAAGATACTAACCTCGACAAAGTGTAGGACGATCTGACCACTTACTAGTGCCAAGACATGTCATAATAGGAAATGTTCCAGGTATATTTTCATAACCTATGGCACACTTTAACTGCAGAACAGCTCCGACCGGATAGGTATCTGCTAGGTCTCCTCCTCCTCTTAGTGAAGAATGAGGAGATAGAATTGGAGTTGTGCATTCACCTGTAGGTAAAGAAACATGAGGAATCTCTGAAGTAAAGAGTAAAGGTATCAGCAACGATCTTAGAGAAGCAATTGTTGCTGCCATTTCAACCTGGGAAAGGTTATAAAGCTATTTCCAAACCCTTTAAAGTCCATCATTCTATAGTGAGGAAGATTATTCACAAGTGGAAAACATTCAAGACAGTTGCCAATCTTCCCAGGAGTGGACATCCCAGCAAATTCACCCTAGGTCAGATCATGCAATGCTCAGAGAAACTGAAAAAAATCCAAGCTTACATCTTAGACTCTATACTGTAGGTCTCAATTAGCATGTTAAATGTTAAAGTTCATGACAGTACAATTAGAAAAAGACTGAACAAGAATTGCTTGGAAGGGTTGCCAAGGGAAAGTCTCTTCTCTCTAAAAAGAACATGGCAGCATGGCTTAGGAGTGTAAAGTTGCATCTGAACAAATCACAAGACTTCTGGAACAGTGTTCTTTGGACAGAAGAGACCAGAGTGGAGATGTTTGGCCATAATATACAGTGCCAGGTTTGGCAAAATCCAAAGAGCATATTTGCAAAGACATCTCATACCAACCATTAAGCAGGGTGGTGGTTGATTTGGGCTTGTTTTGCAGCCACGGGATGTGGCACCTTGCAGTCATTGACTATGAATTCCTCTGTATACCAAAGTATTCTAGAGTCAAATGTGAGGCCATTTGTCTGATAGCTAAAGCTTGGCCGACACTGAGTCATGCAACAGGACAATGATCCCAAGCATACCAGCAAATCTACAACAAAATGGCTGTAAAAGAAAAAAATAAAGGCATTTCAGTGGCCCAGTCAAAATCCAGACCTCAACCAGGTTGAAATGCAGTGGCAGAACCTCAAGAAAGCTCTGCATAAACAAATGCCCACAAACCTCAATGAACTGAAGCAGTGTTGTAAAGAAGAATGGGCCAAAGTTTATTCACAATGATATGAGAGACTGATAGAGTCATACAGAAAACAATTACTTCAAGTTATTGCTAATAAAGGTGGTTCTACAAGCTATTGTGTCATAGGATATTCTTACTTTTTCAAACATGGTTTCTCTGTTTTGGCTTTCTTTTTGAAAAATAAATGATGACATGGTATAATATATCATGTGTTGTTGTTCATATGAGGTTGTATTTTAAGAACTGCTAAGGCTCTGGAGAGAATCCATGGTTTGCACATGTATCTCTGGGCTTTATGCTGTGTAGCACACATTTTAAGGATTCAGAGCCAATTATTTAAAAACTGCTTCCAAGCCTGTCTCTTGTCTATTGTTTGCCTCCTGGATACCTCTTGAGCAGCAATACCTTTAGGCAATGGCCAATGCAAGGGTCAAACCAATGAAAGCTGCAGTGCAAACTCTACCCCTTTTTTCTATATGTTGTGACATCCCATGAATTCTCCAAAGAGGTAGAGCTTGCCCTACGATGAAAGCAGTGGGATGCATTGTACTTCACTACACACACACACACACACACACACACACATTATTTACTACATTTCAAAAAGTGCTCAAGGTGGCAAACATTGCAATTCCTCCCCTATTTTTCTGTACAGCAACAATCCTGTGAAATAAATTAACCTCAGTTAGGCTCTTTCCACTAGTAAGAGATTCAGTGCTATGGAACTCCAAGCCAAGTCGATTTCCACTTCACCTGTTCTTTATAGGGGTGCCTTAAATATGTTGAAATGAAAGAATATTTCAAGTCAGTATTTAAAGTGATTCTATATACTTTGCACCATGGCAATATTATCTGTGAATGTTGCCTTCTCTGAATGTGGAGCCTACGCTGAGGGCACATATCTCTACACAGTGACTTAAAATCTTTTTGTTGTTGTTTTGTTGTTAGTTCCGAAGTTATGTCCGACCCATCGCAACCCCATGGATAATGTTCCTCCAGGCCTTCCTGTCCTCTACCATCTTCTGGAGTCCATTTAGGCTCATGCCTACTGCTTCAGTCCCCTTCTTCTCTTGCCCTCAACCTTTCCCAGCATTAGGCTCTTCTCCAGTGAGTCCTTCCTCCTCATTATGTGGCCAAAGTGGAGAAAAAAAGTTGGGTATCATCAGCGTACTGATGATACCCCACCCCAAAACCATGAATGATCTCACCCAGCGGCTTCATATAGATGTTGAACAGGAGGGGCGAGAGAACCGACCCCTGAGGAACTCCACAAACGAGAGGCCTCGGGGCGGACCTCTGCCTTCCCGTCAACACCGACTGCAAGCGGCCCAGGAGATAGGAGGAGAACCACCGCAAAACGGTGCCTCCCACTCCCAACCCCCTGAGACGCCGCAGTAGGATACCATGGTCGATGGTATCGAAAGCCGCTGAGAGGTCTAATAGGAGTAGGACAGAGGAACAACCCCTGTCCTGAGCCCACCAGAGATCATTCACCAGTGCGACCAATGCCGTCTCCGTGCTGTGCCCAGGCCTGAAACCCGATTGGTACTGGTCCAGATAATCAGTTTCATCCAGGAACAGAGGAAGCTGATGCGCCACCACACTCTCAACAAACTTTGCCAAAAAGCGGAGGTTGGAGACCGGACGATAGTTATTTAAAACAGCCAGGTCCAGGGCAGGCTTCTTGAGGAGGGGTCTCACCACTGCCTCCTTCAGGGAGGCAGGGAAGACACCCTCCTTCAAGGAAGCAGTTATTACTGCCTGGAACCAGCCTCGTGTCTCCTCCCGAGCCGCATAAACCAGCCAGGAGGGGCACGGGTCCAACAAACAGGTGGTGGAGCTCAGCCTCCTCATCATCCTGTCCACATCATCAGGGGAAACAGGATCGAACTCAGTCCAGATAACATGCTCAAGACCGTCCGATTCCTCCACGTCAGACTCCGCCCAGTCAGAGTCCAAACCGGCCCAGATCTGAGCGATTTTGTCTGTCAGATGATGACTAAACTCCTTGGCCCACCCCTGCAAGGGATCCTCCCTCATCACTTAGGTTGAAACCAAAGAATATCGTTCATGATCTTGGCTATTATACTGCATCATGAAATATGTTTGGACACAACCTGACTCCCTGATTCCAACATGAGTAGTAACTATGATTTTTGTAAAGAAAAAAGTCTCATTTAAAGCATGATTGATATATAATAAATTGATTAAGTGACATAAAAGGGTACCAACTCTGAGCATGCAGATACTCTTCAGAATGATCTGTTTTCAATAAGTCCCTGAATAGAGCATTGATAATTTTGCAGTCAAATCTATCCATCTGGCCACTGGCTGTCCTTTTCCTATTTTCCCATCAATTTTCCAAGCATGGTAGATTTCTCAAATAAACTGGGCTTTTGTATGATGGATCCAAAATGCGATAGAGCCTCATCCTTGCTACGCTGAGTAAGAATTCTGGCTAATTTGTTTTATGATCCATTTCTGTATTTGACTGCATTTATTAAGAATAGAGCTCTAGGTCAGGGGTCCCCAACTGTGGCCCACTACCAGGTCATGACCTGTTTGAAACCAGGCCACAGGAAGATGGGCATGCATGTGTGTGTGAAGCTCTACTTGTGTGAGCGGACAGCACTTGCACTTGCTCACAAAGCTCCATTCATTCCACCATGACCTAATTGGGTCTGATCTGAGGCTTATGAAGAATTAGTAGAGAACTAGTAGAATTAGTAGAGCAAACAGAAGCAGAAGCAGAAGCAGAAAGACACAATGAGATACAGTGCCACACAGAATAGACAGGCCCATGAGAAGGAAATTACATTGCCACCTCCTCTATTAATTATTTAAGCCAATGCCTGGTTCCATTTTTCCACCCTCAAAAGACTTCCTACTGTACTCAGAAGTCAAGTCTGACCTATGTTCTGCCCTGTACTGGTCAACATGGGCCTATCTTCAAAATGCTGAGAACTGAGTTCTCAATTATATTGGTAGGACCAGCATAGAAATATAACAGCCCATTAGCACAAGAGAACACAACTTTAAAACCACCCAGTAGTGAAAGAATGGATGAAGCTCCAAGCAATGTTAGCTTAGCCCTCCAAAATAGTCCTGGTAAGAACAAAATGAAGAGAAGTATAAAAAGCTTTACAAGTAATGAGGACTGTTGTTTAAGGAAGCCTCAGTTCTCTCTCAGAAAGCAATTAACCTCCCGGAAGCCAGATCAACCCCTTTTCTTTCAGAACTAAAGGCAAGCTCCCAAGAGCCCACTTACTTTGAACTTCAGATGAGGACAGCAGCAGCAACAACATCCAGGCTAGCTGCCCAGCTTGGTTGCAAGGAAATGCCACCATTGCAGCAGCAGTAGGGAAAACTCTGGCCTTCAGAAGAAGCCCCAGAAGAATACTGGCAGGTTAGGACAGAGCAAGCATTTCCACAGCCTAGACCCAGATAGGGCAGATTGTGATAAACCGATGAGAAAAGGAGTGTCTTTATTTTCACATTCAGTAGGCAGTTAAATTTATTATTCCTTTTCTTAGTGAACCAAGGAACTTCCTGGTTCAGAACAAAGAGGAAATATGTATTATTTATACAAAGCGTTCCAAGGATTAGAAGACAATCCGGACACTGAGTGTGCCAAATTTGTGGTGACTTAAATTTACAAAATTAGAATTCTCAGCAGTGTTCAGAAATAAATGCATTTTTTATATTTATTCATACAATTTAAGCATTGCCTAACTCTAATCAAGTCCAGGAAGTTTATACTTCAAACCACAAATCAATAAGACAGTAGCAGATCACATGTGTTCAGTAAATGAGCCACACTTAACAACAAAGCAACCTGCTGGGCCTCAACAACCTTAATGTCTGGGAGAATTGCCAGGTTTTCAATGACTTTCAATGACTGTCAGGGTGGGTGCCATGCATAGCTCTGAAGGGTGCTGTTCCAGAGAGCAGAGCTTGGGACTGAGAACACACACTTCCTCATCGCATTATTTGATTGAAGCAATCTGGAACGCACCCACTTTGCCATCTTACTGGATGGGCAGAATGCTATCACAGATAGGCAATCCTTCAAATAATCAGACCCTATGCCACGAAGCAATAAGTGGACATAAAAAAAAAACATTTCTTGAACAATAAAAGATTTTTGTGTGAAACTGATTAAATCAGTTTTAGGAAGTAGCTACCAGCCAATTATAATCAAGTTTACTGAACTGAGTTTGTTAACTTGCAATTTGCACTGTTTAGAGACATGCTGCACTGCAGAGAAAAGCATCCCAGAAAAGATAGCTTCCTGGAGCAACCTCTCCACCCGACAAGGGGGCAAAAAAGAGGGAAAAGTGGATCAATGGTACAAAACATATATAAAAGAGAATTTTATTTGAATGAGAGTGCAACAAGTGTTCCAATATCTCAGGGGCTGCCACATGGAAGAGAGAGTCAAGCTATTCTCCAAAGCACCTGAAGGCAAGACAAGAAGCAACGGATGGAAACTGACCAAGAGAGAAGCAAACTAGAACTAAGGAGAAATTTCCTGACAGTCAGAACAATTAATCAGTGGAACAACCTGCCTCCAGAAGCTGTGAATGATTCAACACTGGAAGTTTTTAAGAAGAAACTGGACAGCCATTTGTCTGAAATGGTATGGGGCAGGGGTGTCAAACATCATGTAACATGTCATGATGTATCATGACTTTTTTTCCCCATTGCCGGCAATGGGGTGGGCATGGTTTTGGCAGTTTGACACCCCTGGTATAGGGTTTCCTGCCTGAGCAGGGGGTTGGACTAGATGACCTCCAAGGTACCTTCCAACTTTATCAATTATTATTATTATAAGCAGCAATCTTCACAATTTCTCGTTGATCGTGTGCTTTGCTTGCCAGCCATTTTGCTGGAACCAGTTGCAATCACTACAAGTGGACTACCTGAATTACATGCATCAAATAATTTGCATTCCCATAAGCTATCGAAGAACTTAATTAATTAAAAAATGAGATAAGATTAAATCAGGAAAAATTTTTTTTGATAAAGCAGTGATGAGGTGTTACCCCCTGTTGATAGGGCTCGGAACTTGGGCATCCTCCTGGATTCACGGCTCAATTTTGAAGACCACATAGGAGCCGTGACCAGGGGGGCTTTTGCCCAGGTTCGCCTGGTGCACCAGTTGCGACCCTACCTGGACCGAGATGCCCTATGCACAGTCACTCATGCGCTCGTGACCTCCCTTTTAGACTACTGCAATGCTCTCTACATGGGGCTGCCCTTGAGGACCACTCGGAGGCTTCAACTGGTGCAGAATGCAGCCGCGCGAGTTGTGATGGGGGTTTCCCAATACTCCCATGTAACACCTCTACTCCGTGAGCTGCATTGGCTTCCGGTTGCCCTTCGGGTGAGATTCAAGGTGCTGGTGATGACCTATAAAGCCCTAAATGGCTTGGGTCCGGGATATTTGAGGGAAAACCTGCTGCCGGCATCAAGCTCCCTTCATCCTGTGCGCTCCCACAGGGAGGGCCCTCTCAGGATACCGCCAGTTAAGGAATGCCGGCGGGTTATTCCCAGGGGAAGAGCGTTCTCTGTGGGCGCGCTGGCCCTATGGAACCAACTTCCCACTGAACTTAGGACTGCCCCCGACCTTCGCTCATTTCGCCGGCACCTGAAAACGTGGCTCTTCGAGCTGTCTGGCCCAGGCTGAGGGGTTTTACTTTTTTATTGGGTTTTACTTTTAAATTTCGGGGACTTGAATTAATTAATTATTTTAACTGATTTTAATTTTTGTATGTTATGCTTTTAATTTTCCCTGTAAACCGCCCTGAGTCCTACAGGAATAGGGCGGTATATAAATTTAATAAAATAAAAAATAAATGACATCTGACAATTATTTTCAGCTTGGTCACAGACTGGTTTGTTTATGAACTGCTCCAGAAACTTAAATAAGATAGACTAGACTATAATTTTCTGGAACTTCCTTCTTTTTTGGACCTAGAAATATTGCTCTGCTCTGCTTCAGATTTCTTCACTAATTTTGCAAGATTTTTCAAATATAATAGATGAGAATTCAGCCAGACTATGAGCTAGCTTCTTCAGTATCCTTGGATATAATTTATCTAGCTATGGAAATTTAAATTCATTCAAAATAAAGAGGAATTCCCTGACAATGTTTTTTTATTCTAAAGCTTTAATACTGCCCCTTCTCTCTACCCTTCATAATTTCCTGTTGGAACCAGGGCTTTTTTTCTCATAGAACGCTCAGAACGGAGTTCCGGCACCTTTTTTGGATGGAACCTTGTAGGGTAGGCAAGGCGGGTTGTATGACATATGTGAGTTCCGGCACCTTTTTCTTTTACAAAAAAAGCACTGGTTGGAACACATACTTTGTTGAAAAAGACTGGAGTAATATGGAGGTTGAGTAGCTCTGCCTTTTGTTAGCTATTAGTATTTTACCTTGTAACTAAGCAGTTCATAAAGGAATCACCATTTTTCCTGCTTTTTCTCCCAACTTGCCTAAAGGAGTTCTTTGTTCTTCCTAGCATCCTCTGCTAACCTTTTTTGAGCTTTTATGTTTTTCTGACACTGATTGCATTTGTTTTCTGCAGAGTTGCTATTGCCTGAAACACATTATGATGTTTTTAAGAAGGAACATTTGGCCATTATAGAAGCTTTTAATTCAGTATCAGCACAATCTTCTCAAAGGCTATCTTAGCCATGAAAGCCAGCGGATGTCTTTCGGCCAATCACTCTCCTTCAGCCAATTCACCTCTCAGGATTGCTGCTGTGGGGAAAATAGGAGGAGGAAGGTTTGTTGGATATGTTTGGTGCCTTGAGTTATTTGTAAAAATATTAAAAGCTGGGTAGAGTTAAATCTGGCATCAATATTTGATTCAGTGATTTGGTGTATGCATTAAGTTTATTTTGTTTTCTATGTTAGTGATTTATTTAAAAGTGTGATCTCCAAACTCATTTCCCCCAATTACATATCTAAGCATATATTTCGAGAACAAGAAAGCATACATTTTGTTGAAATATCAAAGAAATAATATTTTGTAACAACCATTATCAGCCAATTGTTTTTCTGTGTCCGGTTAGTTGCAGGAAATGCAGAATTAGATACAGGGATGTGTTTTTTTTTCAACCTTATCCAACCATCTTCAGGGGACTTTTCTATCTAAAAAAGGGGGGGAAATGATCACAGTGACAACACAGTACACACCTCTAAGTAAACAGTGACATAATTGAATTGGGGCAGCCATATAAATTGAAATTATAAAGAAAGAAACAAATGAAATGTCTTTTATTTCACATAAGATCAGGAATGTCCTATGCCCTGGGTTCTAATATATACACCATGAGCAGAACTGTTAAGTCCGTGGTGGCAAACCTATTGCACACGTGCCAGAGGTGGCACGCAGAGCCCTTTCTGTGGGCACACGCACCATCGACCATGTCTTAGGCCTTCAGCTGGGTTTTATAAAACCTTTTCGCTTTAGGCCTCCGCCGCCGTGTGCAAAAAAAAAAGATGCAATCAATCAATCAATTTCAACTTCTCACAGGAAAAAAAAGATCTGGCGAAGTTGGAATTGATTGATTGAACTTTTTAGTCCCAACCAGTCTGCGGTTACCACTGCAGCCACGCCCACCCAATGGGCCATGCCCACCCAATGGGCCACACCCACCCAATGGGCCACGCCCACCCGGTACCTGACGATACATAAGTGGGTTTTGGGTTGTAGTTTGAGCACTCGGTCTCTAAAAGGTTCACCATCACTGTGTTAAGTTTATAGTTAAGGCAGTTCAGCTAAGAACCCATTACAACAAACAGATTGGGGCATCCTGTAAAGGTGATATTTTTATCTAAATGTTAATCCCTTGTATTCACCACATATGTATTTTATTACTGTATTTTTATCCATTTTACCCTCAAATTAGATCTTACATTTTATTTTTATTTTATATTCTGCTATGGTGGCTCAGTGGGTTAGGACGCTGAGCTTGTCGATCAGAAGGTCGGCAGTTTGGTGGGTCGAATCCCGAGTGCCGCATAACAGAGTGAGCGCCTGTTACTCGTCCCAGCTTCTGCCAACCTAGCAGTTCGAAAGCACGTAAAAATGCAAGTAGAAAAATAGGGACCGCTACGGTGGGAAGGTAACAGCGTTCCGTGCGCCTTTGGCATCTAGTCATGCCGGCCACATGACCACGGAGACGTCCTCGGACAAGCGCTGGCTCTTCGGCTTTGAAACGGAGATGAGCACCGGCCCCTAGAGTCGGAAACGACTAGCACACGTGTGTGCGAGGGAACCTTTACCTTTACTTTTTTATGGTTGTAAGACTAATCAATTGATAAACTTCTTATCTATTATTTTACAGGTTTTTGTTATGGACGACTTCCTGTAAGTGCCACAATGAGCTGATGCCTTGCTGGTTTTTGTTACCTAGAGCTGCTACTGAATGCTGGATCTGAATCCGCATAATTTGCCTGGATCAAAGGACAGCCAGTTGAGATTACCCACATGATTCCATCTAGCTGCTCTTTTTGAGTAGACTGCAGAAACTTGTTTTTATAGGCATTTTTTCACTGGAGTGGCTGAAAGTCAGAATTTACACCAAAGTCAAACTCTTAAAGCAGACTTTATGGGCACCACATTCGACCAAGCTTTATTGGTCACTTTTTTGGATTATTATTTTTATTCTTCACATATTAGAGAAATTAAGGGTTTTCAGACTGGCAAGGCTTTATTGTATTCATTGGGTGAGTTTCCCTCTTCATATAAGATGATGGTACAAATTTGACTTTGAAAAATTTAAAAATACATTATTTTTTGGACTATGTAGGAAAAGGGTGCTTATTGTATGGATTATGGAAAGTCGATAATAGATTAAAAAGCCAGAAGGATTTAAAATTATAGTTTAAATTATTTTAAAGATACTTTCATGTGGGAAGTGAAGGAAATATTTTTTGTTTTTGTTGTAATCAGAAGACTGGACACTAGAGCCAGAGCACAAAGAAAATGGAGCTGGCAAATTTTTTTGGATATAATATAGAATTAGAGAAGTCGCAAAACCTTTGATAAAGAAATGATAAACTGAAAATGGCTACTTATATTTATATAAAATTTTCTAAAGATGGCATCTTCCACTTGCTAGATTAGCAAAAATGTTTAAAAATATGTCTAGTAAATGTTGGAAATGTAATCAAAATCCTGGTACATATTATCACTTGTGGTGTACATGTCTTAAAGCAAAAAAAAAATGGACAAAAATACATACTTGGTTGGAAAAGATGTTAGGGAACCACCTAGACTTTAAACCTGAAATTTTTTTATTAGGTATAATTCCAGAAAAATTTGATAAGCAAAATGTGTATTTAACATGTATTAACAGCAGCGAGGATTATATTTGCACAGCACTGGAAAAATGAGATAACACCATTGGATGAAGTGATAATTAAGAAAATACTGGACTGTGCTGAAATGGATAGACTCACATTGAGAATCAAAGAAAAAGAAGATACAGAATACTTCCAAACATGGAACCTATTTTACCAATGGCTAGAAAAATGAGATAGAGAATGGTTTGATTTGTGTATTTTATGAGAGTAACTATTTTTCACTGAAAAGAAATACAACATTTTGAACAACTGGTTGGAATTATGAGGTTAATACTACAATGAAAACTGCTTCTATATTTTTAATTATTTCATTTTAAAGAAATTAAGATAGGAGATAGATTGATGGCTAAATAGAAAGACAGACAGCTAAAATTTCAATGAAGTTCTCATTTATCATTGATAGGTGATAACCTCTTATTTTTCAGTATATAAGCATCATTTAAATCTTTCAATCTTTATTGCACTTACATCCTAAGAGAAGATAGCATGAGGAACTTCCACAGAATATGGACAATAAATAAGATAGCTAACCCTTAATTCTGATCATGGCTTGGCTTGGTTCATAGTTACAATCAGGCAGGCTTTACATACTTTATTGCAGAGAAGCATAAATCCTGAAACACAAGACTTAACCTACCATTCCAGCACAAGGAAAAAATTGGAGCCTCATATGCCAATCATGTGCTAGTTCTTGTCTCTCCTTACAATTGTGGGAAATTTTCTGATCAAAAAATCAGAAAATTTTGATCAGTCATTAGTGGTGGTATAACCCGTGCTTTTTTTGTCATAGAACACAACGGAACAGAGTTCTGGCACCTTTTTTCGACAGATTTTCCAAGTTTTAAAAGTAACTTTTAAAAATTTGATGTTTGGTCCACATGGACTTGAATCGCCCTGTTGAGGGTAGCAGGTGAGCGGCAAAATCATTAAAATGGTGTATGCAGGCTGTTTGTGTGTTGAGTCCGATACATGCCTACTTCATCTGCACTGGTTCTGATGGTGCTGCTCGGCTTGTGACACTGATCAGCTTGTGATTGGTCATGTGGTCACACGCTGAGTGCTTACTGCGGGTGGCGACCGTTATGTTTTGTTACACAACTGATGTGTGTGGGTGCGTGTATAGCGAATGACTACATGCGAAAGATTAATTTATGTTCAGGACTGAATATATAATTTTTTAAATAAAAGATAAACAAGATGTGAGTCCCGGCACCTTTTTTCCTACAAAAAAAAGCACTGGGTATAACTATAGGTGAACTTGTTTTCAGCAAACCAGCCAGCTTCTATAAATGCAGTTAAGGACATTTTTTATTTGTTGCTGTATTGGTTAACACATTCATGTGTTGTGTGGGATAGACATATGCACACGCCCCCACCCAGCTCAAAAAAATTAAGTGAGTTTCAACAAGTTCTGTTTTATCTTCGGTAGTTGATTCACCACTTTTCTTTGGATGCCTAGACAAGAAAGGCACCAGTGCCTTGCTCAAGAAAGGATATGATGCTATTCCGTTTTTATTCCTGATCATGGGTAGAAACAGCACTGATGATTTCTGTTGCAACCTAGGTGGCAGGAATGTACCTCTTCTGATTCCTCAGCAATGTTTCATACCATCAATCATGCTACCATTCTGGACTGCCTGTAAGGACTGGGTATTGGGACCATATGTATATATTGGTTCCACACCTTCCCACGTTGAAAATTCCAGGTGGTTTTGTGAACAGTAAAAAGGCTTTTGTAAGCAGTAAATTGTGTGAAAGGATGATGAGGCACAACAATAGATATTATACACTGCTTGATTATTTATCATCATAACAATTTATTATATAGGCACTAAGCATGAGTACCATTGTAAAGAACTACAATCACCATTGCACAATCAGTATTGCACTTCAGACATTAATTACAAATGGGTATGCTTCACGTATATGTCTACCCCATTCTCAGGTTAAGGCAACAATATGTTACTTACACCAGTTTAAGTTATACACACTTTAAAAAGAGATCATTTTGGCTACCACAGTCTCTTGGTGACTCAAAGTTTTGATAGGTTTGATCACTATAGATTCAGAACTTTTCTTTCATGTGTAGATGCTAGTATCAGAGAAAGAAATATTATCAATTAAGGAGACAAAATTGCTAAAATTACATTAATATGTCCTGGCATAAAAATATATATTATTTATCTCTTGACATCAGGAGTTCACTCTGAGAAACATTTTCATTGCTTGTGCAAAATATTGTGTTTATTGTGCATATTTTTATTAGTGAGGTACAGAATGTATAGATGTTTTAAATTAATCCATACTATGAATTTAGATAAAATAATACTGCAGTGTGGCACTGGCACACTAAATGAGATGCCATGGTAATTTCTTTAGTTTGTGGGCTACTCTAATTTTACCGTTTGCAGTAAAATTGTAACACTAAGGTTAAAATCCTATGTTTAGGGTATTTACCTCTGAATAAAGGTTAGAATTGGCTGCATAAGCCCATGCCAATCAAATCAAAATTCTGGCATTCATAGGAGACATTAGCCCCTACAAAAAGAGTCAATTTTTTCCCTGCCTTTTTCACATGGAATGCACCATTTCCTGGATAAATTGAGGGGGAATATGATCTTTCTCCCCTTTTTTATTTTTTAAATGATATATAGAAAACAATGAGGTTAGGATAAGGGTCTTTCTTCCATCTGCTACATTCTAACAATGATCATCGGATTGCACATGGCCCACAACCTATTTATGATCATGTGTTTTCCATCAGAAAATAAAGATGAAAGAAAGCTCCACACATGTATTTGGAAAATAATCATTCTAGAAATTTTAAAAAATCTGGAAAAATATGTCCACTGAGTATGATAGGTAAGAGTTTTTAAATTTAAAAGTGAAGAAAAGGGAAAACTCACCCTTGGCAAGGTAACATTACCATCTCAGCAATAGAATTTATCTTCTTTATTTATGTTTTACTCATCTATCTCACTTATACAAGTATACAAAACACTGCCACTAACTTATGTTTTAAACTGTACTTAATGAACAACAACAAGAAGAAGATATCCAGTTATATAAATCTTTCAGACATACTTCTTTAACTTACCTGATATGCTATCTCTATTCAGGATACAGAGAGACAAAAAAATAATGAGTTCTGTGCTCCGTTTGCCTGCCCAACATATATGAATTACATCACGGGTGTCAAACTCGCCATGTCACGTGACGTGTCGCAACGTATTGTAACTTTTTTTGCATTGCCAGCAATGGGGTGGGCATGGCTTCAGTATGATGAAACTGGCCCGGGGGTTATTAGAAATAAGGCAAACTTTAAATGTTAGAGACCAAAACAGGAGGATAGAAGTTATGCTTTAAAGATCTTTCCAAGATCAATTGTTAATCATTGTGCATCAAGCACAGAATTCAACTTTGATATCAAATGTATCTTAGCATTTCATATAAGTTTTTTAAATGCAAATTGTAGACTTAGAGTTGAATGTATTTGTAAAAGCAAAAGCAAACAGACATTTAATGTCATGCCAGTTTGGCCACTGCCATATAGGTCCCTGGGGAAGTCAACATCATCAAAATGATAGGCACAAGTTCACTATTTACTGCCATAGGTAGAAAAAGAATGTAGCAATAGCAATAGCACTTAGACTTATATACTGCTCTACAGTGCTTTATAGCCCTCTCTAAGTGGTTTACAGAATCAGCATATTGCCCCCAACAATCTGGGTCCTCTTTTTATCGACCTCAGAAAGATGGAAGGCTGAGTCAACCTTGAGCCCTCGAACTGCCGAACTGCTGGCACTCAGCAGTCAGCAGAATTAGCCTGCAGTACTGCAATCTAACCAGTGCACCACCATTAAAGCGTGTAGCTTTGATGATGATACCACAGCATCCATTTTGCCGATTTTGACCCTCTCCACTGCAGACATGTTGGCCATAATATTTCTTTCAACAAAAAAAAATAAGAATCATGAAGAATAGAGCAGCAATTACCTTATGAGAAAAATATCTTTAAAATATGACAAGTAGGTTGGCGGGCACTGCTCACACAACCCAGTTGCGAATAGGCTAGGGCCTAGTAGTGGGCTGTAGCCCAGGGGTTGGGGACCCCAGCATTAAAAGGAATAATAGTAAATAATAGTAAAATTGGAAGATAGTTGTTTCAAACTGGCTAGCAAGCAATGATTCTACTTTTAATATTTATTAACATTTGACTTTTCTCCTGAAATGAGAAAGGAAATAGCAAAGTCAAATTTATTTTGTCTTTGCTATTGGAGATGTTATTGCTATCATTTTGGCTAAGATTTTTATACCCTGGAATCAGCTTTTCAAAACTTAATGTTCATCATATCCCACAATGAGGATGAGTACCTGAGAACTGGCCACTCAAGAACTGTTAAAGTTAAGAATTCAAGATTAAATTCCCTTGAAAGAAAGAAACTGCCTCATATTTCCTGCAGAACAAAGTAAGACAGATTAAACCAGGGGTGTCAAACTCGCATCACGTGACATGTCGTGATGTATGGCGACTTTTTTGCCATTGCCGGCAATGGGGTGGGCATGGTTTAGCTATGATGCAGCTTGCCAGCGGGCCAGCAGTTTGACACCCCTGGACTAAACTCTCCTAAGTCTGTAGGCCACATTTAAGGAGATTCAAAAGGACATTCCTGCTATTACCTATTCAGCAAAATCTTCTGTATAGATCTTTTACTATAAATTAATGTCTACTATCACTATTACTGCACTTATAACATTATAAATTCAAGTTAAAAGACTTGAATTTATTCAAGTCTTCTTTGAATTAGCTACAACATGTTTGAGAAGTAGATTCTTATGCAGTTATTTTTCTTTAAGGAAGAGCTTTGTTAAGTCATATAGTGCAATCCCCATATAATATTTAATTGAAAAAAAAAACAAAATCAGATGTGTATATGTGTATTGAACATGTTTGAGAAGTAGATTCTTATGCAGTTATTTTTCTATAAGGAAGAGCTTTGTTAAGTCATATAGTGCAATCCCCATACAATATTTAATTAAAAAAGTAACAAAATCAGATTTGTATATGTGTATTGAAGAGGCAAAAAAATCTAATTTTTTATGAGTCACATCTATACAACAAATCTCAACCTGTTTAAATGTAGCTTAGATGTTACGGCTTTTCTATAAACTTTTTAGAAGAATGGTATTTCTTAGGATTTTTATTTGGTAGCCATAACATTTAAACAGGTATGAAATTGGTTTATAATTTTAATGTTGATGTCTTTTAAGTTCCAGAAAGATGTGAATTATAGATAACCAATAATGCATTATTAGGCCTTAAGAGCTTTAAAGCAAGCTTGTTCTAAGTTCAAATGATAATCATTTAATATATATATCATGAAGGAAATGTTCACAACTCCATTTCTAAAGACAAGTTCAAAAAATGAGACAATCTACCATGCCTTAAAGCCCCTGAGACAGCAGAAGCAGCTTCATTAAATAACCTTTCAAGTAGTTCCAGTCGAAGGTGAATTTTTTCAGACATCCATGAAGTTTTTCTATGACACAAATGGAATAGTTCTACATTGCTAAGCCAGCTTTTTTCTAGAAAAGAGAAACCAAACATAAAAAATAAAAGAATAAACAGTATTATTAGGAACCATGTTTGTCATTTTCTTTTAAATATAAGTTTACAATGATTCATGTGACCTTATATTGCATTGCATTGTTAAATTTAAAACAATTTTCTCAAAACATTTAAAACTGTTTTTGTCTTTTTAAAGAGGTTGGACCTGTATATTTGCATCCTTATATATTTAACTATCTATGTACTTCTCTTATCCCTTGCATATCTACTGTACCTCTTATAAACATTTTTTCCATCATGCCATTTTATTCTAATGTAGCCTGGTCTGTAATTATCTGGGACTTGAAACATCTCTCTTTTCCTTAAAATGTTCCTTATAACTAACCTGGAGTAACACAAAACATGATTTTTTAATATACCAGTTTTAAAGATCCTCTTACTGCAGTGGCATGTAAAAGCAACTTGCAGTCATCAAGGTGATCCCTTTAATTAGCTGGAGTGTGATTGCTGTCTCCTGCACCAAGTTGTTGTGGAAGAGAAAACAGTAACTAACTTCTAGCTTGCCTGTAGCCTCCGAACACTCCTGCAGTCTTCATGTTTAGTGAAGGGTATTTTGTAATCAGTTGGTTTTGCACATTCAATAAGGAAAGGACACTATTTGGTCTTTGTTTCAGGCAACAAAATATTTGATGGATCCTGACAACCATTTTTCTAGCTTGAGAAAGAATAGAATTGTTCCAACTGAATTTGAATGATTCATTCTTCTAAAATCCCTGCCTTCATTAAAATATAATTATCTTTCCACAAAATAATTCTATTTAAACTTCACACAGATTTCAAATGACTATCACAATATTGGATTTTTTATTTTTTAAATATTTAATGGTGTATCACAGTTATTTATCATGTACCTTAAAGTATATCAAGACCCAATAAAGCCAGATTCCTAGACAGACATAGGTTCGTTATACTTAGGGATGTTATATTGTTAAGATATGTTTCTTAATGTTTGACTGACATCTTTGATTTTCTCATTAATTCTTTCTGTGCATTTATAATAGAAAATACCTGCTCACTAAATTAACTCTTACGTCTTATAGGCCTGAAATGAAGAAATGTGTAGATGGCACACAATTTTGAAAACAAAATTTTAAAAAATCTTTCCAAAAATGTAAATACAGGAATTAATTCCAGTGATAGTAGTTCTTGTTTTGTAGTTCAGGATATAAATAAGATTTTACATTTTAATTGTTCCTTTGAGAATATTTTTATATCAACTTTCTTAACAAAATTGCCTCAAATATAGTTATTTAATTTTCAGGATTTTTTAAATGAGGAGAAATATGAACTGGCTAGGTCTAGAAGTAAATTCAGTAAAACAACCAAAAAAACCCCCTAAAACTTTGGTCTAGTGCTTAAAGCACCAGGCTAGAAACTAGGAGTGGGAATTCTAGTTCTACCTTAGGCATAAAAGTCAGTTGGGTAACTTTGGACCAGTTACTCTCTCCCAGCCCAACTTACCTCACAGGGTTTTTGTTCTGGGGGAAAATAGGAGGAGAAAACAGTATTAGGCATGTTTGCCACCTTGAGTTATTTATAAATAAAGGTGGTAAATGAATGAATGAATGAATGAAATGAACGAACAAACAAACAAATGAATATTATGCCTAGCCTCTCATCCAGATAATGATACTGTCAAACAATACTTATGCACATATATTTATACAGATATAAATATATAGCATGGGATAATAAGTGCAGTTTTCTTTTAAACATTGCTTGAGAAGACATTTAGGTATGGGGTTCTGGAATGCCTTTAGTTATGCTTGGGCATATACCTGTGAGGATCTGCAAATGTTCATGTCCATGGACACCTATATTTTGCAAAGCAGTCTGTTGTCCTTTCAAGCTGTACACAAATCAGAAAGTACTATTTCATTTCTTCTATTGCAAGAATTAGTTTTTTAATGCATTGGATTTAATTGTAGTCTCCTTTGACTCAAGTTCAACTCTGAATGATATCTTGGAGACGGTGCTTTATTTGAGGGAGTAGAAAAAGGTTTTCTAGGATTGGGGTTTTTTGTTTTTGTTTTTTCATGATTTCATGAAAAAATCCAACCACACATGTAGGCTTCCCTGGTAGTTTCCAACCAAGTATTATCCTGTTTAACTTTTTGGGAGGTCACTCAAGGTCGTCTGTGTATTGTCACCATTGGGTATTAAATGATGCTAAAGAAAAGCAATACATACAATAGTTCAACTATTTTATTTACCTAGCCCACAAGAAAATCTATACACATATTTAAGATATGTTATTACTATATTAATATTTTGATTCTCTTTATGAAAATATCAGCTATAAAAAACTCTGTTATCTACCAGAGAGTTATGCAGCAATGTAAAGTTCCTTTCCAATACACAAGTACTTGAATTGTGCCTAAAATTCTCTAAACTGAAACACTTTGACCATAAGCCATATTCTATTTTGCTTTTAACTTCAAATCCTGCATAAATCCTTTTAGATTATGAAAAAATGGGGCTTTAGATATGAAGTAGAAGCATGTACAAAGGGGTTATTAAAAGTAGACTACTTTTTTTTAAAAAAAAAGCCTGGATATTCATTCTAGACATCCATGAATTTGCATCTTTTACATTCTTCTTTCTTTATATTTGAAAGCAATGTCTGCAATTCCCCTGCTTAGTTTTAATAGATTTGTAATATCCATTAAAATAAAAATTCTCAGTAGAAATAGTTATTTTACTACACAAGAATACAACTTTCACAGATTAATTGAACAATACATTCTTGTTTTGAGCAAACTAATATTTAGACAACTGAAACACAGCTATTGTAATATAAATAACAGCTTCTGCACTTCAGTCTGAATATGGCTATTGTTAAAAAGGCACACAACACAAATTGGTTCAAAGGACTTCGTAATTATCTTGCATTTCATTTTAGCTACAGTTACAATAGTTAGCATCCGCATTCCCAAATAATAAATCAAGCTGTATAAAATGTCTATGGAGATTCTAGTCAGGTCACGGTTGTTCCGAAGGTGCTTTTTCAAAAGACAACTGGACTTTGTTTTTCCTTGAAGACATTTTGCTTCTTAGCCAAGAAGTTTCTTCATTTGAATGGTGTAGGTTAGGATATATATTCCTTGCAGTCTTCTGGCCGTTAGCATTCTTTCTGAGAGTCATTGAGGCTACTTGGGGGTTTATCTGTGCTCTCAGGTTTATCTGTGTCATCTGAATAGTACAAATGGGTGTGGAATCTTCTTGGAACTGTTGAAAAGACTCATTCCCCTCCCTCCAAGTAACCTCAAAAACTCTCAAAAAGAGTGCTAATGAGAGTTAGCACTCTTTCTGAAAGTGCTCCATTATTCAGCAGGAACTGAAGATGCTTCTTGGATGAGAAGTGAAATGTCTTCAAGGAAAAGTCCAGTTAACTTTTAAAAAAGCACCTTTGGGATAAGCTGTATAAAACTATCATTGTATATCCTCAAAAGCTTAGTAAGGCTATTTTAAGGCTCTTCTTATGTTGTCTGAACAGGCATCAAATATACCGATAGTTCATTTTACAATGAATGCCATTTTACCTGTAAGGTGATATTTCACAGGTAAAAATTTCAGCAGTGTAACCACCCACATCTTTAACATGATACAGAATATCAATGCTTCAAGCACTGAGTTTGGAGAAACCTTATGACCCAGTGACAGTCTCAGCAGAAATGTTGCCTCTGCATGGACACACATAGCAGCGATGCCAAACCTTTCAAAGGATGCTTTGAGGAGGGCTGCTCTGTTCACAGCCCCACACTTGCAAAGTGCCCCTTGCAAATATTTTGCATGGCTCTAGTGAACATGGAATCTTTTTCTTGCAGTGCCAATTTTTGTGACCTACAAGTTAACTCATGTAGGTGGAAAACCTCCAGAAAAAGTTCTCAGAATTTCCTTATGTTTCTTTGGCAATATGAAAAATATTCAAATTTATACAGTATGTTTGATAGAAAATAACTATCTAATTTTAATAGTTGAAAAATAACAAACTATATGGAAATACTGCTTTGAAGTGAACAAATAAATAATTAGAAATACATACATTTCAAGGTGTCTGTTATAGTTTTTCCCCCCAGACTATCATTAGAGAGCTAAAAAAAGCAAGACACTTTACCCTCTAATCTGAATCACAATCATTTGTCCTAAGAAATCAATCGAAATGTTTTTATAAAATGACAGCTAAGGAAACATAATTAAAAATGTTTAAGTGATTCTCCATGGATTCCAACCTTCAAGTTCATATTTAACTAAACTATTTGAAGTGGAATCATAAATTCCTAGGAGACTAATAAAGAAGAATATTTGTACCTCATGGTTGACATGAGGGGTCCTTGATGTTCTTTGACAGAGGTCTTCAAACTCGGCCCTTTTATGACTCATGGACTTCAACTCCCAGAATTCCTCAGCCATGCACACTGGCTGAGGAATTCTGGGAGTTGAAGTCCATGAGTCATAAAAGGGCCGAGTTTGAAAACCCCTGTTCTTTGAGTTTTCTTGTTTTCTTGCAGATGTTTAATTACCAAAAATAGGTAACGTCATCAGTGCTAGTAAGGAGTGCAGCTTGCTGTCAATTTATATTTTGGTGGTTTGCCTGTCAGTGTCGGTGGTGGTGGTCTTAGAATGACACTGACAGGCAAGCCACCAGAATATAAACTGAGAGCAAACTGCACTACTTACTAGCACTGATGATGTTACCTAGTTTGGGTAATGAAATGTCTGCAAGAATACAAGCAAGCTCAGAGAACATCAAGGACCCCTCATTCCTAGGAGAGTCAAAATCTCTCCTAGGAATTTATGATTCCACTTTGAATAGTAAATACAGGAATTAATTCCAGTGATAGTAGTTCTTGTTTTGTAGTTCAGGATATAAATGCTAGGAACCTGTTTCCTGAAATGATCTTTTTGAACCCCAATGTATTTTAGTTAAACATACTAAAGAGCAATTCAGTGACTCAACGTGGTCATAAAACTGCTATTTTTTCTGTCTTTTAAACTATCGGAGTTCAAGTAAGAGATTGAAAGTCACCATAGAATTTTTTAATTTCTTGTTTAGGATGTTTTCTATGTAGAAGTGAATTGGGACAGAAAAGAAGAAAGTGAGACAGAAAGCTAAGAAAGACAATCTGATTAAAAAAACCAAATCTGGTTGGTGGCATTTGGGACCTTCTGTGATAGGCTAAAGTTTAAGGCTGTTGTTCTAGACCAGGAGTAGGCAACCTCGGCTCTTTTATGACTCATGGACTTCAACTCCCAGAATTCCTGAGTCAGCTATGCTATGCTGGCTCAGGAATTCTGGGAGTTGAAGTCCATGAGTCATAAAAGAGCCGAGGTTGCCTACCCCTGTTCTAGACTGATCTCCCTTTAACTAGCATTTATAAAGGCTCTCTCCTTTCAAATGTAAAAATCAAATCAAACAGCCAAGTAATATCACAATGTATCTTCAGACTGTTTCTATAATTGTGTCACAGTAAAACATCTAATATTTCATTCACAATGTTCTCGCATCCATTCTTAATGTGTATAAAGTGTAGAAATTATTTTCCTTTCCACATGAAATTTCTATATCAAAACTAGTGTAACACAAGAATTAACAATACTGCAGCAGCAGTTTAATTGGTGGTGGTATTAAAAAAACCCTATCTTGAGGTCTTAGTTCATTTTTTTTTTAAAAAAAGCTATTCCATCAGACTCATTTTTATTAGGGTTTAAAATGATTTAACTAATTGATACTTTATTTTAATAGCAAAACTGGGTATGTTGAAATGGACACATTTATCTTAGGCTAAAACAGGCTAAAGAGCACAATAATAATACATTTAACATCTTAGCAAGGCAAGCGTTTCTACATGTGTCTGAGCAAATCCATTTTTAAATTAAGCATTCTATGACATATGATCTCCCTCCTGAACCTTCAGGATAGAGACTAAAATTTTACTGGATAAGTCCTAAAGCATTGGTAGTCAGTGAGCAGTGCACATGACAATATAACCAAATCCTTCAACCACTTTCATCTTAGTTGATTATAGTTTAGAATGCCATCAAAATTCCTAAGACTTTGGGGTGCCATACAACATTACAAATTAGATCTTAGGCTATTGAAGCCTAAGAGTTGGGCTGCATCAAATTATATTTATTATTTTGACACTTGCCTTATGGACATTCTCTTCCTTGGACATCCCTTTTTGTGTTCCAAAAGTTCCTCAAGACCTATTTATGCTACCAGGCCTGGGTGTCCCAAGGAACCAGAGACTTATTTAGATGGCTCCACTGTTGAGGTGGATTACTCATTCTCTCTCTGCTTGGGATTTATATATACTTTAGTTTTAATCATCTCCATTTCTAATGCTGATTTTTCTATTTTTAAATGTCTGCTTTATATATGTATCACTTTTTATTGACTGTTATAGCTACCTAGGATAACTTCTTGTGAGATAAGTGCTATATACATGGTATTTATGTTATTAATATTATTAACATATAAATAAAATTTCACTATTTATTCTATAATCATAGCAGAAGGCACTCTGAGGACCAGTTTGAGAATCTGTTCAGAGTCCTGAAAATAGACTAATATTCTTGACACAGTATATAATCAGTTAATGCTGTCTTCTTTATCAGTTTT